>NC_046334.1:542422-859728 GCF_000738735.6 Corvus cornix cornix | reverse complement strand
TGACCATTAGGAAGGTCAGTGCTTATGCAAAAATCCCCCCCAGCTATTCCCTTCGGTCCAAGCCATCCCCAAACCGACCTCCTACTTATGTTTTCCTCCCAACTGTCTAATCATTAACAAGTTGCTTAATGCACAACAAAAGACCAATTAACCCTAAAGCATTTAGTGAACTGCATGTAAATTAGTTGTAAAATGTTGCTGTAAACATTAAATGTTGGGCAATTACATAAACCAATAATTGCTAAAGTTGCATTTAGGAGCTTGAAAGAAAAAAAAAATCTGCTTAAGTAGCACATCAGAGAACTCCGCTAATGGTTTTGTTTTTAACTGCAGCCATCCCGCTCTGGGTAGGTCCCAGCAGGCTGGGGCAACTTAGATTCCATGTGGTTTTAGTTGTGTAAGAAAAATAAAGGCATGGTAACCTTGTGCACCTTTGGAAACTGCAAGGAAAACCTCCAAAGGGCAGAACCTGGAGTCTAGAAAGAAATGGTGGAAATATGGTAGATGGTATCCCATTGGATACCAGTGCCAGCTGATTCTGTGGATTGATTATTGTTTTCTTCAGATTCAGGCTGCATGAAAACATTCCAGACCTGACTAAAACCTGGGCTCTGGAGAGGGTCTGGTGAGGTGTGAGCGCAAAGGGCCTGGCCGCTCACTGCTGTTGGGTTTGCTTCCATCTTCTCTTCCTCATTCTGCAGGCACCTGCCTCCTCCCCTGCTAGCCTTTGGGAGAGGCCAAGTGCCTGTGCACCCACCTGTGTGCTGGAGTTTCACACGAAGAGGCTGCTTTGCTTTTCTGCACAATTTTTAATCTCCTTAATTGGCTGTCTCGCTCCAAGGTGGTCCAGGTTACCCACCGCTTCTCAAGCTCCTGCTGCTAATGGTCTTAAATAATTAATTTTCCTTGTATGCCTCATGTACTTATCCTTCAGTTTTCAGTGGAATCTTTCATTTCTGGTAGTTTTGCTTTGACCCGGGCTTGTGTCAGACCCAGATGTTCCTAAATGGTGCAGTGAAGTGTGGCTTTGCCTCCTTATTCTGTGTATTTGTGCTTCGCTGCTGCTTTAGAGCCTCTTTGTTGTTTTGGTAAAAGTATCTCTCTGTGTGGCTCATGTTGCATTCCGTAAGGAGTCACCAAATGTGTCTCTAGATACCAGATTTCTCATTTTTCAGTGAAAAAACAAGTTGGGTTTGTTTGAACTCGCTTTCCTCCTTCCTCAATTTTGGCAGTAGCCTTTTCTGGAGTATATTGATTTTAATTACAGTGCATTCACTTACTGAAAGCCAACCCGTGCTTAATTTTCCTGGATAAATCCATTTGAAAATGGTCTTTTATTTTTCTTGCACACAGTTTTACTAGTATAGATCCTGTCACGTTCTTTTCCTGAAAGTGGGAATATTTTATACTTACGTTTCCTTGACTGAATTACAGAAATTTGCTTAAAGCTGTAAAACTACCTTTCAGCATGGGTGAGACCCCAGCAAATCCGCTGGTTTTTTCCACCATAGTCGTGTTCCGTGGAGGTTTGGTGCTCGTGTAGGAGGTGGGGGTGAATCTGTGAAGCTCAGAGTTAAAAGGAGACGGAAGCTTGAACTTCACTTGCTGTTGCAAGGGGAAACCGGTGAAGAGCAGGAGCTGCCCAAATGTCACCAGGCTTTTGAGAACAAGTTGAATTGGGAGCTTCTGGGAAGCCGCTTGGAAGGAGTCTGCTGCTGGCAGCCTGGAGCCGTGCCGAGCCCGGAGTTAATGGTGGTTAATTTTTAAAGGCAGGGGCAAAACTGGTTATTGTGTCTTTGTCTCAATAGGGTCTTTCTGCTCCCGAAATGCCATTGCAAGAGCCCTTTTCTGAGTTCTCTTGACCCGGAGAGAAAATGAAAATGCCTTCAGAGAAGTGGTTTATCCACACAAAACTTTGTTTTGCCACGTTGCTAACTGATGGGGACAGTTCCATCGGGATGGTCGTAACATCTCCAGGGATGCCAAATGAGGGAGGCGGCGTTTATCAGGATTTAAAATACAGAATAAATGCAGGCACCCGAAAGGGCAGGTCTGTAGGGGTGGATCCACCCAATGGAGCTTGCTCTGCAGCAGCAGGGAAATGTGAGGAAAACCAGCACCCAGACGGGAAATCAACTGGTTTTGTAACCACCCTGTCAGGCCAAATCCTGGTGCTCTCCTAGTCAATGGAAGCATTGTCTGGATTCTCAGGCTGGCTTTGCAGCTTTTTAGATAAGCGGCTGTGAACCGTTCTGAGCCAAAAGGGCAGTTTGTCACTGAATGAAGCTTTTCAGAAGGTGGTGGAAAAATAGACAACCCTTTCTCAAAGCATCTCAAAGGAGCTTGGCACCTTCCTCCTGCTGTGGGTCAAGGTGAAGTGGCCTCCTGAGCTCTGGCTTCTGAGCTGGTTGGACCTGATGATCCTTGAGGTCTCTCCAACCTGGTATTCTACAGTTCTGTGATTCTATGATAGTGCTTTTAGTGTGGAGGTATGTGTAGGACAAGGGGGAACGGCTCCCCACTGACAGGGGGCACGCTTAGATGGGATACCAGGAAGAAATTCTCCCCTGTGAGGGTGGGGAGGCCCTGGCACAGGTTGCCCAGAGAAGCTGTGGCTGTCCCCTCCCTGGAAGTGTCCAAGGGCAGTTGGACGGGGCCTGGAGCAACCTGGGACAGTGGAAGGTGTCCCTACCCATGGCAGGGGGCTGGAACAAGATGATCTTTAAATCCCTTCCAGCCTAAACCAGTCTGGAATTCTATAAAATACATATTTACACCATGGCTTCCCTCTCCTATGTGGAGTTTGAAGCAGGACAGGTGATCAGGAAGAACTAACAACCTGCAGAACCCCCCAACATGTGTGTTTAGCTCTTGTGCACCAGTTGGTCTCTGCAAGGATGGTAAGGAATAATAATGCACGTTTCCCTCTGTGCCCGGAATGGATGAGGCGTTTGGCAACATCGAAAACAGAGGGGACAGAATGAAAAGAGCTGAAAGCAAAAAGTGTGGATGCCAGAAACATTCAGTACTCCTTGAAAAACAGCCTGGCAACGGAGGTGGGCTCCACTGCAGCCGGAGACACGGGACGAAGGCTTTGGCATGCACGGCAACTGTGGGAATAAATACGGAAAATCCTCACCCGCGCGTGTGTCGCTTCCTCCCTCTGTGGGTGGGTTCTGTCCTGCCAAGGCCCTGCCGAAGGAGACTTCCAGAAGTGCTGAAACAGTCAGGGCTGCTGTGGAGATTGATTGAACGGGACAGATAGACAGTGATGAAACCCTGCTTGTGAGAAGAGCTTAATAGGCAGAAAATTGGCTATTGCAGCTGGAGGGCTGGTTGGGAAGCACAGAGAGGGAAGTTTCCTCTTGTCGTTGCGTGGAAGCTCAAACTCAAGAGAAGAGCCCAGAGCTGCTACAGCTTTATCCTTAGAAGTGTCCCTGTACCCTCCCTGTTACCTAAACGAGGTAAATGAGCAGTGGTAAACTGAGTTATAGTTTGGTAGGAGGGCTTGTGGCTGATGCAAGGAAATGGCACTACTTACAGGGACTGCAGCACATCAAACCGGCTTTAAAACTGTCTCTGGGGAGCCACATTTCAGTGTTGGAAAAGAAAAGGATGTTTTTTTTGTTTCCCAGAGGAGCAGGGGTTTTCCCTTGTGCTTACGATGAGCAGTTGCTTTGTGGCCACATGGTGCAGTGATACTGATGGGGGTATGGGAGGACTTGTGTGCGATCATGGTGTGCTTACAGTGTTTAAGATACCAGAACAGGAGCCAGCAGGATCCCAGAGAGGTGGACAGCACCAGTCTCTCCAGGAAGGAGACTGTGAAAGCCACACTGCTTTAAAAAGGGAAACAGAGAAAAGCCAAAGAAGGAAAATTATGAGAATTGAGGAGTGATTTTTGAACTCAGTTCTGTGTGGCAGCCGCTCCGCTGCTGTTTCACTGGGGACTTGACTGTTGCTCAGATCCAATGGAGGTGTGATGCCAGACAGCATCCTGTATCTGTGTGACAGCAGGAAATGTTCCAGAGCTCCAGAGAAAGCCAGGCTTTCTCTAGATGCTGCTCGCTCTTTATTAAAGTCTTCTTGGCAACTGCTCAGGAACAGCTCCTTAAAAATGTGCTGCCGTAGCAGTTTGACACAACTGGAAGTAAGATGGTTGACCTCCAGGACCAGTCAAAAAATACCTTTGTTATCTGTATTTTGCAGTGAATTGCTTGTGGTGTAGTTTATATCAGGGTTTATAACCAGTATGGTTTGTCACTATGGACTAGTTGGTTTGTACAAGTGTCGGAGGCATTGCTGCTGCCTTATAATGCCATTAAGAATGGCACTCGGAGAATCTAGAAAATTTTTAAAATGTGATATAGAAAGAAAGACAAATTTCCTGTTTTTCTCTCAGTTTGAGAGCTAGTCACTGTTGATTAGCATCTAGCTGTGGCATACCTGCAGGGAATTGCATGGTCCGCGTACACCCAATTCCACACCCTTGGAATCAGGGGAGCCTGGCATTGATGGGAGCAGGCAGAGCCTCGCACTGTTAGTACATAAAATACTCAGTTTGGCTCAACTGGCTAATCATGTGCCTGTGGGAGGTTATCTGTTCCCATTTCCTTGGGATTCTGCAGCTGCCTCTGCTTCTGGCAGGTTATGTAGATATTACTGGTTTTGGCTGCAGCTGGAAAAAAACAGTCAGTCTTTGAAGGCAGAATCTCCCTCGAGTGGAACAATGTTGGAAGAAGCTCATCATGGGGCTTGGGGTATAGCATGTGGTGGTCTCTCCATCATAGCCATGTGGATGAAATTGGCAGGCTGTCTTCTTTTATAGGAATTGCCTTTTAGGATAAGGGTCACCAAATTTTCATGAGATAGTGCTGGGTTTGTTTAGAAGCTTCACAGACTCATTGTCAACGTTGCATCCACAGATGAGTTAATGTGAAACATTTTTGTTAGAAGGGTCCTTTTTCTCTCCCTGCATCTCCAAGGAATGTTTTAATGAAGTATCTGTAGGCACAGCACCAAAGACTAAGGGAGCTGAGAATGCCCAGCAAAGCATTACGTAAATGCTACCGTTCTTCTGGCACTTGAGAGAACACAGTATTAGTAAGAATTTGTCTAATACTGCAGGTTTTTTGCAGATCAAACGCTTAATATATGCCACATGCTGCAGAGGAGCTTACTGCAAAACATGTACAATCATGCAGTCCAATACTCCAGCAAAAACTGGATTGTTCCAGAGGCAGTGCTGTTCATTATGTCTGGGAAGGGGCACGATCAAGGGATGGGGTAGATTTGCTCCAAGATGGATCAAGCACCTCAAAGAGCGTTCTTTGCACCCCACAGTCATACAAGAAGTGGCCTGGGGTGGGATCTGGGTAGTGTGGGGAACGTTCCCTCCTGGCTGCCAAGTTCTGCCTGTGGAAAGTCTAATCTGCCTCACAGTCAGCCCGCCCCGGCACAGGGTCAAAAAGTAATCGTTCATAAGCAAAGAGGGAAAACAAGCAAAAGAGAAATTCTCACGCTTGCTTAGAGTGATTAGCTGGGGAGCGGATCACCCAGGAGCGGTTCTGTGGGACCATGGAAAAGGCCAGTGTGCAGCCTCAGAGCAGTGTCCCTGGTGCACACTTTCCAAAAGTAGGTGTCATGTATAAATCCATGTGCACTTGGCTTCTTCGATGGTGCTCGGGGATGCTTGTGCTTGGTGGAGCACTTGGGGAATCAGGAAATCAGTTCTCACCTGGGCTGTTCTGCAGATATTGGTGTTACCTGAAGTGATCGTTCTCCCTTCCATAACGGGAATAACAGTTCTTACCTGTAAAGGTGCAGGAATAGCATGGAGAGTCTGTGTGCTTCAGAAATGCTGGACAGTATTGCTGGTGAAGCAGGAGAGCATCCCTTGTCTTACCCTGTGGCTTTGGCCAGTGCGTTGGATGCCGTACAGGAACCAGCAGAGGTGTCCGAGGGGATGGTTTTCAGTGACTCCTGGTTTTAGGTGGGATTCCATTCAGGTTTGTCTTTGAAGGAAGCTGGCGGGACTGTGAGCCATCAAAGCCTCCCTGCTTGCCTTTAGCTGGTGTCTTGTGTTGACATTAACGCACAGTTAAAATTGGCTTTGCCAATGGAGAATTTTGGAAGGGAAGTCAGCTGAACTGGAAAGGAAACAAGTTTAAATCTGTTACAGGTGCCTGCACAAGTGTCACTGCTCTGACTGCGGATAGGTTTGAGCCGAGCTTTGGCAGAAGGAGGGCAGCCCCAGAAAGGACTGGGAGTACGATCATGTCCTATTTTAATAAGCCTGCCTGGAAAGGACGTTTGACAAACAGCTTTCCTCGATACTGGTTCCACAGGCTCTGGAGAGGGATTTGCACCAGGTCTCTCAGGGATTTCTGTAGCTGCCAACACACTTAGAAGTAACAGAGAACTTCATGTCTGATGGTCCCTTTGGCCTTGGATGGAGGAAGCAGTTGACCGAGGTGCAGGTCCCCAGGGTCTTCAGAAGTGTCCCTGGTAACAGCCAGCTGAAAAAGCAGGAGGAAAAGCATATTGGCTGAGTGGAGAACAGGACTTGTGCATCAACACAGATACCCCCTGTCCTCCGTCCTGAGGCAGCATCATACACCCAGAGAGCCAGGCTGAAACTGCCTTCCACCCACCACCAGCCAGGCCCTTGGCACGGAAGCAGGAGGTGACTTTAGGATAGGGGCCAATGCCACAAAGTCCCCCCGGCATGTCCGTGTGCAGCTCTGCCATCGCACTGGGCAGCAAGGGAGGGCTGCCACCAAAGCTGTGGCCAGAGCAGGGCTGGGAAGGGAAGCTCAGCCATGCCTGATTTGAGGTTGTTGTGCTAGAATGTGTCTCTCCCTATTTCTCAACTCCTGAGATTCCTCTCTCTTGATGGAGATTGATTTTTGCCTTTGGGAACCCGAGGGTATACATTGTGCTCAGAATTGGCCTGAGCTGAACTTGGAGAAACTGCTGATGTGTTTGCTCTTGTGCAAATTATGGATTTTATAAGCTGCCTCATGGACCGTGTGTGGCTGAATGGAACAGGAAAGGGAAGAGGCAGAAGTGAGAGACATCACCCATGGATGGCATTGCCTCTCTATCCACGTTGTGTTGGAACATTCAACTCTCTGCAATTAATATCTTAATTCCTCTCCCATTCAGGGGAAAATATAACCCCAGCCATCTAAATCTCTGGATTAGCCTTTTCTCTGCTGCAAACGTCTGCTGACCATCAGGTTGTCCTCTTGAATAAGACAGCAAGGAAAACAGTATTGACCAGCCTGAGCTGCTCCTGGCATCAGTGGTGCTGGTTCAACCGGCTCCTGAACTGGACGACCGAGGTGGAAGCGAAGGTGATGGCCAAGGCTGGGGCAGGCTGGCGAGGTGCTGCTCAAAGGTCGGGCAGGCAAGGCTGAGGGGTCACCTCCCGGGTTAATGACTCTCCAGTCCCTGAGCCCGGTGCTCAGCTGGCTGCTTGCACTGAGCACACAGTGTTCGCCTGGAGATTAAGATGAAAATATGCTCTCCTTGCTAAAGAGAGCACATAAACAACCCATAAACGGCCCATTAACCCACAAAATCGCAATAAAGAACATGTGGTCAAGCGAGCATCGGGGACCTGTGACCCAGCAAACGCCCTAATGGGATTGTGAACCTTATCATTGGCCCTAAGTGTGGATAATGGGAAATTAGCAGCAGGGAAAGGAGGAAGGCAAGAAAGAAGGGGTGGCGAACGATGGGCACCCAGGTTCAGTGGGCAAAATGTTGTGGAATGACCATGTTATGGGTGGGAATATCAGGGTAACACTTCCATATAGTAAAACCACTTCAAAATGACTCAGGAGACACTCCTCCCATTGGCTCCAGTGGATACCTTCAACAGCTCAAGAAGCTCTGCAGTCCCTTCTCTTACAACCTCTTCCAAGCAGCAGTCACTTCTGTGTTCCGCCTTGCTTTTTGAAGCAATAGGATGGACATGTATTTTTTTTGTTTTCTAGCTGTGATATTCAAATTCTGTTTGAATATAAAAGTATATTGAGATTCATTAGTGCAGGTAAAGGGGGAGGACAATGGAACATGCATGGTATGGATGGATGGATAGTCTGGCATCTTGTTCCAGCCCCCTGCCATGGGCAGGGAGACCTTCCACTGTCCCAGGTTGCTCCAAGCCCCATTCAACCTGGCCTTGGACACTTGCAGGGATGGGGCAGGCACAGCTTCTCTGGGCACTCTGTGCCAGTGCCTCACCATCCTCACAGGGAAGAATTTCTTCCCAGTATCCCATCTAACTGTGCCCTCTGTCAGTGCAAAGCCCTTCCCCCTTGTCCTGTCACTCCAGGCCCTTGTCAGAAATCCCTCTCCAGCTCTCCTGAAGCCTGCAGGAAGTTGAATGCCTCATGATGGGGAGGCTGCTGTAGCGGCAGGGAAAGGTCCTTGGGTCCCAGGAGATTCCAAAGGCATTTATGATTACAAATATACTTCTGGTCAAAAAGAAATCTGTATTACAGAAGCATCATCACTCCGAGTAATTTAGGAAGAAAGCAATGAAAGTTTGTTTAAGGAAAAGAAAAAGGAGTAAAGGGCATGTTTTTTACTGGTTTCTTTTTTCCCATTGCAAATTGAGACTGTTTACCCTGGAAAAATCAATGTGGTCGGACACCTGGTGTAATTAATTATTTTGCAAGAGACAGCCAGCTGATCTTTTGAAAAGAAAGGAGTTTTTAGCAGAACTGAGAACTGTTCAAAGTTCATAGTCTGCTGTGTATCTCTAATGCTGATAAACATCCAGCAGAAAGGATGCCTGTCTTAAAATTTCACATGGTCACACCTTTGTTTTAAAGTGATACGCTCAGAAAAAGACTGTAGACCCCAAGGAGCCCTCCAGCAAGGTGACTCTGGTGGTGTGGGCTCCAGTTATCTTTAGGAGATGTCCTCAGGCCTTGGGATGGGGACAGTGATGCTCTCAGGTTTGAATTTTGAATCCTTAAGCAGGAAACAGTTTCTTTCCTTTTTCTCGAGCTTATAATGCAAACAGACTTTGCTTGTGCTGTGTGTTGAATGTAGTTCTTTTGCCTAAACAGGCAGTCTTTTCCAACCAGGACCAGTTGTTTTTTTTTTCAGTGCATTGGTGCCTGACTAAATGCATTGGGTCGCATTCTTCATGTATAGACGAGACTACCCTTCTGTTAAATATTCCTGTGTTTTCCAGTGGTGGGCTGGGGAGGTTCCAGCCTGCCTTGCAGGCCAATGGCAGCCCAAACCTGGCTGGCACGGAGGGAGGGGAAAGCCAGCAGTGGGATGCTGTGCCAGCAAGCCCCCAATTGGTTTGGCTGGAACTGGTTTTAGGTCATATAAAAAAGGGGGTGAAGGATCCGGGCTGCTCAGAGAGCGGCAGGTCCTCGGACAGCGCCACAGAGCACATTGGTTCTGAGCTCCATAGTGGTTTTTTTTACAAGGGCTGCAAATTGCTGTAACGTAGTTAAGGTCTGTAGGAAGAGACAAGTTTTCCTGAACTTTACTCCCAGCTTGAACTTGTAAGAAGTTCAGTGAGAGGCAAGGAAGGGGAGAGAGGGAGATAGAGGCACCCTCGCTCACACCCCTGCGTCCGCAGCGACGAGGATGTCAGATGGCAAAGGCAGCCTGGAGAAACAGCTGAATGGCCTTGGGGAGCAGGGCAAGGAGAGGAGCCGCACGTCGCTGGTCATCTCGCAGGCCGTTAACCGCAGTATTTTCACCTCTGCAGTCTCCCCCGCCGCCGAGCGCATCCGCTTCATCCTCGGAGAGGAAGATGACAGCCCCGCGCCCCCGCAGCTCTTCACCGAGCTGGACGAACTTCTGGCTGTCGATGGACAGGAGATGGAGTGGAAGGAGACTGCAAGGTGGGTTGGTTTTCCTTTACCCTGAAAGGGTAAATTTCCCGTGGGAAATTCCTATTTTAGCATTCCATTGGGTAATACCTGTGCTGCAGGATTGCACGGGGAAGCCACAGAAGGGTGCCTGTATAGTTCAAATTGCCATTCTTTGATAAATGAGAGAATTTGAGGGTTTGTTTAAATATTCCAAAAGAAAAACTAGGAAAAAAAATAGAGTGTTAGATTGATTGGAATATTTTGCCTGTGGAGAGAAAAGTATGGGCTGAGTAGTCCTTTGCAAAGGGTGACATGTCCTGACCGGAATTGCCAGAAGTTGCTGCCTGAGTCAAAACTGCATCAGTACTATTGCCCCAAGCAGCTTTTGAGCCTCATCCCACCTCACACCACAGGCTGGGAAATTTTGGCTGTGCCTGTCCTAGTGAGTTACTGACGGAATTAATTTTAAATAGGAAAAAAAGCCTAAAGGTATTTTCTTGTGAAGAAATTGTTCAAGGTGCTTATTAAATGCTGGGTGGGATTGCTTGCTTTGAGTTCCTTGGTTGAGTTCTTTGATGCTGCTGTTAGTTTGGTCAAAAAGACACGACAAAAAAGCTGGGATGTTTTTGGGGTCTGGCTGCGACAAGTTACATGTAGTTTATATCTGAACACCACTGACCTATTCCCAGTTGCCCTCACTGAGCTTGGGGGTTTTCCTTTTCCTTTATGGAGGCTGAGCTAAGCTCTTTCCCCACCTTCCCCCTCTTAAGGGCACTGTCTGTGTTCAGAGTTAGCCCCTGTTTGGTCACCTTAATCTTCTTTACCTGTGATTTAATGAGCTGCTCCACCACCTACTCCTTTACCCCTTATCTTGCTTTATTTTTGCTTCTCAGTCGCTTGGGGAACTTAATGACTTTTCACCTTTTACTCTCTAACTTCTGACTTGTTGCTCATCCTTTTCTCCCTTTATTGCTCTTCTTCCCTCTTACCATGAGTTCAGTACTTCTGGGGTTTAGGTGTTTTTACACATCTTTGGTAGAAGTGCTGCAGTGAGCTGTGTGTGGGGTTCTCTCCAGGCTGCTTCTCCCAAGCAGCAAACCACAGGACGAGAGGAAACAGCCTCAGGTTGTGCCACAGGAGGTTTAGGTTGGGTATTAGGAAAAATTTCTTCACCCAAAGGATTGTCTGTCCAGGGTAATGGTGGAGTCCCCATCCCTCAAGGGGATTTAACAGATGTGTAGATGTGATGCTGAGGCACATGGGTTGGGGGTGGCCTTGGCTTTGCTGGATTAAGGTTTGGATTGGATGATTTTAGAGGAATTTGCCAAGCTGAATGGCTCCATGATTCTTTGTACAAATTACACAGAATGTAACGAAGCACCCTGTTGAGGCGCTGTGTAATTCCTAAATTGGCCCAACCTCCTGCCTTGCAGGCTGTTTCGTGGATGGGGATCTTACAAAGTGTCTGATTGTTCAGGATTTTTCAGTACGTTCCTGACATTACTTAATCTTGCACCACAGAACTTCCTGAGAGCTCCTGAGCATCTCCCAGTGCATGCAGAGCTGGCTGGCGCTGTGCTTCAGTGGGCACAGGATCCACCAGCTGTTCCGGGGTTGTTTTACATCTGCTGGTGCAGAACAGCTCCCCCACAACTGGGAAGTTGCATGAGCAGGTGCTGAATGCAGGAAAAAGGGCAGGCCTGTGTGGGTGGAGGAGAGAGGAGAGGACAGAGGAGACCCTGAGGGGTTGATGCTTTCCCTGGTCCCAGTGTAGAACTGCACAGCTCCCAGCTGAGGAGAGCAGCACTGCCTGCATGCTAATGCGGGGCTAAAGGCTGCACTCATATTTGAGAGAACAAACAATCGCATTACCTTCCTCATCTCCCTTCTGCTCTGTTCTGACATCTGCACATTCCTCCTGTCTGCCTGCTGCACCTCACTCCCCACAGCCCCGTGAAAGCTGTCTTGATATTATCAGGTGTAAAAGGCTGAAGAATAAAAATATCATTCCTGGCACAGCTTATATAACAAAAAAAGATCATAATAGAAGTTTAAAAAACCCATAGGCCACCATCCCACAGTTCCTTTTCTCTGTAATCCCATCACCTTCTTGCCATCTCCCTTCCTTATAGAACGACAGTCCCCACACCATGGTTGGATGTGTCTTGGTCCCCAAAGATACTTCGCTGAGCCTCATGACAGGCTGGGGGCCTCCAGCTGCTGCAGGTCTTTTCCTTTTTCTGCTTCACTCTGTATCCGATGACTACCTCTGGAATGCAGGCATTCCCGTGTTAGTGCAGCCTGGTTAGTGGAAGGTGTCCCTACCCATGGCAGCACTTTGGAACTAGGTGAGCTTTGAGGTCCCTCCCAACCCACACCACTCTCTGATTGCATGAATAGAGCAGGCATTAGTTCACCCAGGTTTGCAAGTTAATATTTGGTTTATTGTGTTGGGAGTGTGGATTGTAGTGAGAAAAATAAACAAAAAGCAAATATTGATAGTTGTGAGTAATCACTTTCTCTGGAAGGGCAAACATGGATAATTTGCAGACTTCCTGCTGTTACAGGGTAAGTGTGATTCGGTCCCACATCAGACAAAGCCCCTGAAGTGCACAGATTTGCATCCACCCAGGACCCTCAGGTGTCCTAGGGAACACTTAGCTTTTGTGAACTAAAAGGACCTTACTAATTGGAGATGAAAATTGGTCTTTTAGCTCGAGTTAAAAAGCAGCTTTAAAAAAACAAAGTCTCAGAGATTATTGCAACTGGGAAGCATAATTGATTAATCCTCAAGTAATAACATTTTTCAAGATTAAAGATAATTTTGCTTGCCGCTAATAATATTCTTTTGAACAAATTTATGAGCTTCCTTACCTTATGTGTCTGGGGTTTTTCCTTAATAATCCCTTTATATTAGTCGCTGGAATTTCTGTTTTCCACCCATATTAAAATGGTGTCTCAATTGGGGATTAAAAAGCACTTCTGCTTTGCCATTAGGGCATATTGAAGCACCTTTTCCTGCACCCCCAGTTAACAGCAAAGCCATTGCTGGGTGCTGTGGAAAAGAAGAAGGTGTGGGCCAGGTGAGATCCCCCAGCCCGCACAGGAGCCATGTGCTTCATCCCAGCTGCCCATCCCTGCGTGCTCGGAGCCGGGAGCAGCGGAGCCAAGGGCAGGGTCAAGGCTGCAGGGGGAAGTGGGGATGGGCTGCAGCCCAGGGAGATGGAGCCTCCTGCTTCCCTGCTGTTGGGATGTCGTTTTAGGGGTGTAAAGAGTGTTTTGCACAGATCAGGATTTAACCTTTGCTCTCGCCTTCCATTAGAGATAAGTTTTCTGGGTTTTTCAGACCTGCTTGGTTAAATCATTAGACAGCAGCTGGAGGGAAAGAATGAGTCCCTTAATTTGTGCCTCCTCCTTTGGTGGCTCACTTGTTCTCTAAGAGCACCTTCAGACATGACTGGGATGTGCTTCTCTCTTCCCCCCTTTGCCAGCCTGTGGGCATGAGACAGCAGTATTCCATGCTGCCTGCATCTTGGCAGTGGCTGATTCCATATTTTATTGCCTGAATTTGAATCACAGAATCATTTAGGTTGGAAAAGCCTTCTAGGCCAGCGGAGTCCAACTATTAAACCAGAACTGCCTAGGTAGTGAAGGACATGTTGCCTTATTTCCAGAAATGCTGTTTTATTTCCCTGCAAGGAGCCAACAGCCTTAACCCCATCTCACTGCTCTGCCCTGTCGTAGGTGGATCAAATTTGAGGAGAAGGTAGAACAAGGTGGGGAGCGATGGAGCAAACCGCACGTGGCCACCTTGTCTCTGCACAGCCTGTTCGAGCTGAGGACATGCATAGAGAAGGGCTCCATCATGCTGGATATGGAGGCCTCTTCCCTCCCACAGGTCGTGGGTAAGTACACCTGTTTTGACTCTTTCCCTCACCCCTTCCCCACAAATTTTTATTAACCCTGATATAGTTTTATGGACGGTTTTACTGAAAAAGCGCTGCTTTTTCAGTAAAAGAGGGGAAAAAAAGAAGAAGGAATAAGAAGGGAAAACTAGAAAGTACCTGGAGAAGGATAGCAGTTAGATGGAAAGAGTGCTTCTCAGTGCAGGAAGAAGAGTAGAAGACATCAGTTTAATTTATGTTCACTCTGGAAGAGGTGACACGTGGAAAGGCCACGTCTCTGGGGACAGAGATACCCATCAGATACTGTTCATGCAGAATGACTCAGGCCAGGATCTGCTCTTGGGTGAGGTGTTCAGCTGTCCACTGAAGGCAGGTGGGGCTGTGTTTAGGATGGGATGCCCCCTCACCCCAGCAAGGGAGAGGGGAGACCAGCCCCGGCACCAGCTGGTGCTCTGCTCTGCAGAATGGGATGGCAGGTCTTGTACCATCAAAGTAGCTGTGGCCTGGCGTGATGCTCGGTGACATTGCTGAGAGCCAGATCATGTTGCCTGTGGCCTCTGAGAACTTAGAGAAAATAAATTTTCCAAGTGAGCCATCCAGTGGAGGGACATTTAACCAAAATGCTGAGTTTAGGAGCCATTACATGAAGAGATTTTAAAGAGCTAAATTAAATACTTCCTCCGCCAAAACTCAGTGCTTTGAATGATCATCTCAGGAAGCAAGGTCAAAATTATCCTGGCATGGAATTCTCCCATACACTGGATTGTAAGACTTGGAATTACAAAAGCTGCCTCTGGTGTTAAATACAGAGTTTTGAACTTAGTTTTGCAAGTGCTTATGGTGACATTTATCTTCCTCTGCTTTTGTGTCTGTGTATCCAAATGCACAGTTTTGCAAAGTTTTTAACACAATAAACCCCCCAAGAACCTCTCAAGTTTTCTGCTGAAGCTGAACCCTCTTCAGAAGCTGATGTTCATGGTCCAAAACCTTAAACTCTCAAACATTAAATTTTCTTTTGAAGTCCCTTCGAGATGTCACCTTCAATCTCCTTCTTCAACACCCAAATTAAATCTAATTCCTAGGAGATTAAATTACACATCAGTGGCTGCTGTTGCTGTGACACTGTGACACTGTCCTGAGCGGGATGTTTTTGCTGGTCCAGACCCTTAATCAGACAGGTAGGGATATCCAGGACTGGATTTCCAGGATGATTTAATCATGATCACTTGGCTGGTGTCTGGTAGTGACACACAGGAAAGGAAAAATCCAAAGAAAAACTCTCTTTGTTGTTTGTGTTTTATCAGGAACAGGGAAGGGAAGTGCCAGATAGAAAAGGAGGAACTTGAATGAAGGCTCTGAAGGAAATACTCCAAAAATCACTAACCAAAACCATGAGCAAGAAAAGCTTGTATTAAAATAACACTTCACAAAAGTCAGCCTTTTGCCAAACATTTTGTGTAAGGGTACCTATGTGCATATACCCACCCTGTCTTAATTTGAGAGGAAGAACTAGGCTCTTGCTTGTAGAGGATGACTTTCTGAGTCACTGAGTTAGCAAATGTGATGCGTGTCGTGCCTCCCCCTTCCCATAACTTTTATTATTAGCGCAAATAAAAGTTACCAGCAGACAAATATGGGCTGCCACTTGCCCTCGGGGGACAGCGCGTGAACTCAAGCCGTCAAGGGAACAACTTCATGCGGGATTTACTGCACAGGGGACATTCTTCATAAGTCTGGTCACCTTCTTGCCTTTTTCCTCTGGGATAGGGGAGGAGAAAGGAGGGAATTGATGGGAAGTGAGCAGGCATTGAGGACGCTGGGGGCCTTTTTTCCTGGTGACTCCATGAAAGATAAAACCATATAATACATCCTGTGGTAACTGGAGCACGTTCTGCCGTTTGTAGTTGCCATCACTTCAGTCCTGCAAGTGAATGATTTAATTAGTGGCTCATCTCCAGGACTTCTTCCTATCTTTAGATTAGGTTTTACTGGGGGCCTGCGAGGTGAACTCAAGCCTTGTTGAATCTGATAGAAGTTTTTCTGTGTGCTTTTGGGGACCATAATGGAACTTGCAATAGAGTTATAGCATCTTCACAGAACTGCAGGCTCAGAGGGGATTCCAGTTCTGAACTAAGAGCCATGTTACCCTGCTATTTGAAATCGGCTCCGTGGCATGTAGGAAATAGCAGAGGGGAATCTCAGTGCAGGAGGTGTGTGTTAGTGGCTCATGCTGGGTGGAAATGCTTATGTTCTGCTTCAAGAGGAATGTCTAAAAGAGATTTTCATACAAATAAAACCTGGCTTTGAGATGGTAAGAAAGCCTTGAAAAAGGCAGGGTGAAAATCATCCTCCCCTCTGTTCTCTGCGCTCCCTGGAAGCAGTTTTGAGCTCTGTGGTTAACTTTGCTCTCTCCTCCCTCCCCCTTCCTGTGCCTGCCACAGAGATGATCGTTGACAATCAGATTGAGACGGGGCTGTTGAAATCCGAACTGAAGGACAAGGTCACCTACACACTGCTCAGGAAGCACCGGCACCAGACCAAGAAATCCAACCTGCGCTCGCTGGCGGACATTGGAAAGACCGTCTCCAGTGCAAGTAGGATGTTTTCCAACCCCGATAATGGTAATGCAGAGGCTACCTGGCTATAGCCTTCTCTGTCACAGCAACCCACCTGCCCTGCCCTCCCAGAACTAACTGCGTGGCCCTGACACTGCTTTTCTAACCCCCACGGGAGTAGTGAGACCGTGCTGATGGCACATCAGCAGGGGCTCTTGCAGGCTGCTTCAGCCATGGCATGGCACTCTAACCACATCTTCACTGGACTGACAGGGACTCGAGGGGCAGGCAGGAAGGCGGGGGGATGCTCTTGCGGCTGACATCTAGGAGATGGTTTAGGAGCAATGATAGGAAAGAGATATTGGCAAAAAACTCTGGTGGGGTCTGAACCTTAAAAGGCTGATCACCTGAAACGTTTGGGCAGAGACGAAGCTTCCACGCACATTCCATGTCTGTAACCGACAGTGTCGGTGGCACCGTGAATCAAAAATGACCTGGCAGTAACATCTAGCTTACATTTTATTGCCATACAATCATTGTCCAGTGGGGTAAAGCTGATTTCCATCTTGCTTTATTCGTCCTAAAATAGTTTTGTGGTGTGTATTGTGAATATATCTCTTCTTCTGTCTAAAAAAGTGTAATAGGTAGTGCCATGTTGGTAGTGGTGTCCCTAAATGGGTGTGTGTGTGGATGTGTGTGTGTGTGGATGCAGACAGCTACAGAGGCCTGGGCGCCGACTCAGTGCTTACCCCTGGGTGGAGATTTGGGGTCTTCTTGCTTATGGCATTAAAAAAAAAGTGGAGTTTTAAGCCTCTTGTCATGCCTTGGAGTTCTCTCAACTGTCTCCTGTGGCAGTCTGGAAATTGGGCTAAAAGTCGCCATTTTAAAATAGCCAGAAATAAAAGCAAGTGAAGAAATTCTTTTCTTCCTGTTCCACCAAAGGCCTCTTAGCTTGCTGTGTTTGGCTTCTAAAACTCACCTTAACATCCCTCCCTAACCTATCTGCACACTTCATTAGTGTTTCCTACCTTGGATCATCCTTTGCTTTTGTGACAGGAGTGTGTGTGCATGTGGAGACTGTTTATTGCTCTGGATGATGCCTCTTGTCGTGTACGAGTGCCTCGATGAGGTGGTGATCGAGTGAGTAACACAAGGTGCCGTAATGCGAACCAAGGGAGTGTTCTAGGGGAATATCCCTGCAGGAGTCCCATGGAGCAGAGAGCGACTGGGCTCTAGGAAGCACTGTGAGGAAATTACAGCTCTAGGGAAGGGGCTCAGTGTGGCCAGATGAGTCCTAAACCTGGAGGAGCCATGGGCAGGGACTCCTTCTGCTAGACCGCATTGCTGCGAGCCCCAGCCAACCTGGCCTTGTTGGATGCCTTCCCATGGTGTGCTCCCCGTGGTTTGGATGGAAGGCATCTGCTTTCTGTTACCACCTCTGTGACTCCAACCCTTCTGGGCCTTTGATGGCCAGGTTTGCTGTGAGGAGCAGGATCCTGGCCTGTGGCCATGGTGTGTGGGAGGCCAAACACCAGACAGACACATCTTCAGCTATTGGTGCTCAGGCATATCAGTTGCCTTGTGTAGGGGATGCCCTCAGTTCTCGGCTGCAAACCCCTTTCCTGCATGTAGGCAGAGCTTGTCCCAGGAAGGCTGATGCTGACAAAGGGCATTCCTCACATTCTCACTCAGCCCCTGCTCATTTTTCATGGCTAAGGGCCTTCTTTTTTTGGTTTTTAAGTGATTTCCATTTCATTCATTTCTTGTTCTTGTTTGAAGGGGCTGTGCAGGTCCTGGCTTAGTTGGACTGATTCTCCAGGACTTCTTTACTGGTCTGGCCATCAGCCACTCCTCCTATGTTGTTCCATCTCTGCTCCCTCTCCTAGGATATTTATGTATTCTGAGGATGTTTAACACACTCTGTTCCATGACAGTACAAGTGCATTGAGACTTTAGGAGGGTGAGTCTGATGTACAGGAGGAAATACATCCTGAATAGTTGTTACTGATATTTATTATTTACACTTTAATGAAAAAGTAACTACAGAATGTATTTGATCAGGTTATACCTTGGATTCAATGAGTGCCTCGCATGTCCTTCAGACAGATAAAGATTTTATGAGGCCAACGGGAGTGCAGCTGTCTCTTAACATAGCTAATCACCATAATGACTGTGCTGCCAGCCCCAAGCACTCCTAAATTTCCCTAGAGTTTCTTTCCAGGTAGGTGTTTGTTTTCATTTCAGTGTCAGTGAAACTTCCATCCAATATTGATGCTGCCACCAGGTCTGAGCATCCTCCTGCCCTCTGCACAACAGCTTTATAGGCCGGTGTAGCTGCCCCCCTGCTTGACTGGCTCAGCAGGGACACCTTCTGCAAGCCCAGCCAACCTGCCCTTGAACACTTCCAAGGGTGGGATCTACTTGTTAGATCTCAAATTTGGAAATTTTTTGAGCCACCGTGGACTGTGGCTCAAAAAGATCCTGAGGTCCCTCTGTCTCACTTAGTTCAGAGTGCTTAAATTACTGAAGTCTTAGGGGCTCCAAAATGTTCTTATTTCCAACTTCTGAGATGAATGAGCCCCATGCAGTTACCCAGATGCATCTAGAAATTCAGGAACCTAAGAAAGAATGATGTACTGCCAATCTCCCTGCCATAACTGATCCTGGAGCAGTTCTGTCCCTTCCCAACCCTCCCTAGAGATGGGGGTGGCTCTGGTCCCCGGGAGCGAGTCATCCTCAGCCTCCATCTTGGATGTTACTGCTCTGTTTGAAGGTAAGGTAGTGATCAGATGGGCAGAGACACGGCCAAGGTGTGCTCTGACGCCTGCTCTTCCTCGCTGCATCGTAGAGGTTGACGTGGGTCACACTGTGGCAGGATGTTTTCTCAGGAATCCCTTTGCTCTGGAAAAGGAACTGGAAAAAAGAGGGGAGTTCCTTATGTGCCATGGATGGAGGAGGATAAATCACAACACTCCTTTACTGTCTGTTCAGTAGGAAGAAGATGATGGCCAAAATTCTGGGCAGACAAAACTGGACTAAGCAGTTCCTCCTTGTTACCTTGTGAAGACACAGCCCCTTTCCTTGCTTCTGTTGGTAGAAGGTTGAGCTGTATGAAGTGTTCAGCAAGGATATTTCCATGTTACATGTTGATGGGACTCCTGCAGGGGTTTTCGACAGGTTTTTGTGTGTGTGTGTGGTTTTGTTGAGTGGCTTTTGAAGAGTTCTTTGTGTCCCTTCCTGGCACAGGCCTTGTCCTGCACCCCTGGAGCAGTACATAACACCTGGGCTAGCAGCTCTCCAGCTGGCACACCTTGGGGTTTGCCATGGTAAAACGTGGGATCTGCAGTCCCCATCCTTTCTGCAGGTGCCTGAGGGCTGATGAGTATTTACCAGCCTTCTGTGATGACATTTGCTATCCATTTTTGACATTTTTCTTTCAGAGCTTCGTGCCTGCCAGCATTTTGTATAATTTAACACCTGCGTGAGCCTTTGGCAACTGAGAAAGGATCAAATCCTACTAAACCCAAGCTGGCAGAGGCTGTAGAAAACTGTGATGTGTTTAAGCGTGTGTAAACCACCATAAATAATGGCATGGTCCCGTCACCGTGTGGGTGCTGCCTAAACACCTCCTGAGCGCTGTTTGTTCACACTGTGCTGGCAGCATGGTTTGGAAACCGTTGAGTGGGAAGAGCAGGCTGTTGGCAAGGTGTCAGCTGAGGCACAGACAGGAGGGTACCTGGCTGCAGGGGAACAAAGGTCTTACTCTGCGTTAGAATCCTGGAAGAGTTTGGGTTGAAAGGGAGCTGAAAGACCACCTTGTTCCAGGCCCCTGCCACTGGCAGGGCACCTTCCACTAGCCAGGTTGCTCCAAGCCTTGTCCACCCCGGCCTTGGACACTTCCAGGGATGGGGCAGCCATGGCTCCTTCGGTGCAGCATTAATCAGTTCAGTGATTTTCCCATGAGCTGTGACCTCAGTGCCTTTATAGCTGAACAGTGGCATCAGCTGAACATACCAGCACAGAGGAGACCCGTCGAAGTCAGAAATGAGGTGTTGTCCAAGGAATGCTTGGAAAACCCCTATCAATGTGTGTATTGGCATCATTGGGAGCATTGCAGACTAAGGTGAGCATTTCCAAGTCTGGATTGCTGTGCCTGGCTACGTATGGATGGGGTCAGGATGCTCAAAGTTGGCTCCTGGGACATGACCTGATTTTTATTTTCAAAAACCTCTTGTTACTGATGGTGCTGCAGTCTGGAACTGCTCAGTGCCACCAGCACTGCAGCTGCTCGCTCACTTCCTTGAGATCTGCTTCCAAGATGCCTGAATTTCAGACACCAGGGATGGAAAGCTGTGTCCAGCCCTCCCAAGTGAACGCTGCGAGGTGGAGCTGTGGAGGAGATGTCGGGATCTAAATGAGCGGGCTTTGGTGACCACACTGTGCAGCTGAAACCTTCTCTCCTGCCTGGCTTCCCTGTAGCACTGCTTGGGCCTTTCTTTCTGGCATAATTTTATTTTCTTTTCTTTTAACTTTTCCCCTTTGCTCTCTTCCTGCTCTTTGCTGCTGCTCCTGTCTCCTGCTTGCCTGGCACAAGCACGCAGCCCGCTCGAGAGCTCCGTGCCCTGCCTGGCCACCCGCACCTTGGACGATGAACTGGGAGTGCAGCGCAGCCCCAGCGTGGGATGGCTCAGTAAGTGCTGGGCAGGGCTCAGGGTGGGCAGACTGGGGGCCAGGAGAGGAAGAGGAAGGGGGAAGTCTCACCAGCCGGGCTCCTAACGCTTGCTGCTGCATTAACAGTGGGAAGAGTGCAGGTGCGTTCCATGGGGGATGGTGCTGCTCTGGCTGTTCGTATTATCCCCACTGTGCCCTCCACTGCTCTGTTTCATTCTGTTTTCCTTTTTCCCTTCATCTGGGATGAAGCAGGTAGGTCAGGCCACACTCCCAAGGGGAATCTAAGCTGGCTGATGGCACTATTTTTTTTTGTCTCTTGCAGTATCCTTTGGCTGTTAAAGGGGCTTAAATATTTTAATTTCCATATAAATTAACCTCAGAAATAGTCTGCCAGCTTGATCTCTCTGGGGTGAACCGGACAGTTCTCTGGCACCGCTCCTCTCCCATTCTCTCTGTCAGCCATGACTCGCAGGAACCTTGCTGATCCCAGAGGAGCGCACTGCTCCTCCCAGGAAGGCACAGCTTAAGGCACTGGTGGCACAGAGGTGCTCTTCAGTGGCCACAGCAATCGACAGAAGTCTGAATTCCAGGATATTCCCCGTGATAGATTACTATGGAGCTGATTCATAGGATGAGATAGTAGCATGGAGAGGTTTGGACTGCCTGCCGTACTTCCCGCACCAGTCCTTGGCTGAGCACGACTGTGGACAGGCTCATGTCACCTTTGCCAGAGAGACAGGAATGGGAATTGGGCCTGGATCAGGAAATTATCCTTTGTTAGCAAACACCATAAGGGTGACTGTTTTGTGCCAGAAGTCCTCGGCAAGGGTCTCAGCAGCAGAAACTTTGTACTCCACGTGTTTTTTTGGAGCTATGGTGAGTTCGTGTGGATGTATGGAGCCCATTAGGAGAGGGTTTGTTTGGAGCTGCTCTGAGTTTGTGTGGCTATGTGTGAACCCCCCTGCTAGGAGAAGGAGGCTGGTAGCAAGGGTAGAGAGAAAGGCACAAGCTGCCTCCTCTTGGGAGAAGGGTCATTATACCCCAGGGAACAGTCAGCTTGGAATCTAATAAACAAAACAAACAAGCGGTGTAATCTGGAAAAAATAGCAGCTAAATGGGGTCTTATAACAGCAGGAAGAGTTGAAGCTGGGGATCCCCCTTTTGTTCTACACGATTTATCTGGTTGTGCTTGGCTTTGGCTGTGCTGATGTTGCTGGACATGGCAGTAACGCACAGCAGGTACAGTGTGGTTCCAGGTGGCTCACAGGAGGGAATACTTTGAGTCTAGTGCCACATACGTTGTAAAGAAAACACAGCTCTGGGGAGTCCAGAGTTTTTATTCCCACTCCTTTGGTTATTTGCTCCTGGTGCTGATTTGTTATTGAGCTCATTTGTGCTGGGAGCTTGGACACTGAGAGCTTGGACATTTGTTTTAATAATATCAAAAAAATATTGTCTCAGGACACGACCTCAGTTGGGAAATGCCTCAGTGCCATTTTTTAAAATATTTCCTCTCTTTCCAATGAAGTTCATGGTCAGAAACTCTGGGATAAAAGCTCCTGGTGCTGTGTTTCAGGTTCCTGCAAACGTGATGAGAAGGGATGGGAACATTTCAGGATAATTTATAACAATTCATACTGACCACTGTGATTTCTGACCCTGTATCCATCCCAGAAGTGTTTTTTTACTATTGCTTTGTTGTTTGCTTGCGTTTTGGGTTGTTTCAAATTTAATTATTCTGCTGTATCTCTGGGGAGTCTTATTCACCTCTGTGGAGAATCTGGTGTCAGGAATTGGTGACTCGTGGCCCGTCAGTGTGGCACATATGTTGTTTTAATCAGTGAGATGCTTAAGGTTCATGAGCTTAGTTAATGAGCTTACTTGGAGCGAGGGAGGCGTTCACTAGGGGCTGTCTCAAAGGACCAGGAGCTGCCATTCTGCCTCTCTGCATGAGCTGTGTGCAGTGTCTGACATGCTGAGGAGGGCAGATGCCAGCCGCGTAGGAGAGCTGAAGCCAGGGATTTGTACCCTGGAAGGTCCCAGCCTTGTGCAGGGATGTGTTTGTGATGGGTCCTGGGTGACCTGGCGCCATTAGCAGTGTGGTGCTGCTTTGCTTTTCTTCCACAGGCAGGAATTATGGCAAGTCCTTGGTCTCTTTTGCTGTCCTGGGAGTCACGGGACTGCTGTGGGTCAAAGGTGATGAAGCGTTAGCATCTTAAATCCCCCCTGTGCCACATCAAGTGACAGAAAGCAGCTTGTCAGGGTCTGGAATTCCCCACATCAGCATCCCAAGGAAAGGTGTTGCTATAGCCTGAGCCTCTGTGTTCTGACTGGATCCAAGCAGCTGCTTTAACTGGTGTGAACATTGTTCTTACAGGCAGCCCAGCCATGGCTCACCGAAACCTGACTTCCACCAGCCTCAACGACATCTCGGACAAGCCTGAGAAGGACCAGGTAAGCTCCAGGTCCAGCCTTCTGCTGGGGATGTGTTTGGAGAGGAGCTGGACGTTGGGGAAAGGGCTCTCTGTACCTTAGCACTGAAAAAAAAGAGGGTGAACGAGGTGAGTATTTTTGAGTTCTGTGAGTGGATCTTCCACTGTTTAAGCACCACCCCTTGAAAACAGCAGGTTAATCTCCAACAAGGTCTGAAGCAAGGGATACCACATAGATGGCATCTTGCTGATCCCCATGAGAAAGGAGGGAAAATAGCCAGGGATTGATGGATTTTGGATCTTCTTCCTGCTCAGGGGTTACAAGGGTCCACAGAGGAGCACCCTGGGCTGAGTGTTCACAGGAACCATGGGGTCGAGCAGGAGCACGTAGGGGAATGTGTCCTTGCTGCAGCAACTGGTGGAACAAAGGTGCCACCTCCCTCTGCAGGTTGCACAATGTTGAAGGTGGCTGTGCTGACAGGTCATGCGGGAGAGCAGCGCCAAAATGCAGTAATCAAGTTAAAATTGGCCGCTAGTGACAAATCTCCGTGGACTTGACCTCTTCCTTAGACTAGGGTAATGTTTGTGGTGTGGCATAGCGGCTGTCTTTGTGTTTGTTTCCGTCCTTTCCGAAGGCTGCCGGTTCTGGGGGGTAGCAGTAAGTTTATTCCAACTCTTAGAAAACTGGTGTCTGAATGAGGTCTCTGTGCAAGTTTCAAAAAACCTTTGTCTGGGTTCAAAAAGTGGGTTATTCTCAAAGCCTGACTGTTTCTTTCGGAGAATCTCTTTTTTTGTCTGCATCTTTCAGCATTCCCTAGTCCCGTGGTGATTCTGAATGCAAATGAGAGTCACTTTGGAAAATTATTTGGGTAACACAGCATTGCTGGCCAGTTGAGGATGATTCCAGTCCTTCAACAGTGGCTGGTCACAATCTTCCGTAAGTGCATCCTGAAAGAGACACAGCAACATAATTGAAGTAGAAAACTGAGTTCAGAGTACTGAACTATTTTAAAAAGAAATAGATATTTGCCTAAATAAATACACTTTCATGGAAAGAGAAGGGGGACAGCATGTTTTGCACTGACCTCAGTGTCATGCAGTGTTATAGTATCATCTGTGGTGGTGGTATTTCCAAAATACCTGTTTCCTTTAATACATGCAGCCACACCTGCGGAAGAAGGAGGATTGTAAAATAGCTTTTTGTCATTGGACAAACTGCTTTGTTATATTTTTAATCCCATTATAATTGGGGTTTTAATGCTGGGCCAGCCCAAAGCTGGGGCTGAGCGTTGCAGCAGCTTCACAGCTCTCAGCAGTGCAGACATTTCCCACTGCCCCTCCTGTGTCTCTGGAAATTCAGATAATGAACTTCTGTGGCGAATTGGGTATAAAAATAGATGTTTTGGTAGCGTTGATAGGGAAATCTGTTAATAGACACAGTTGGGAGTATGCTCCAAAGTTCTTACCTTCCTGGCTCTTGGTAGTGAGAACTATTTCTTGCTAAGTGTAGAGTTCCAGAAATCCTCTCAGTTAATTAGCCCGTGTCCTGCTGATGAACTTTGCACAGGTGGGAGCCTTGTCCTTTGCGCCTTGAGACATGACCCTAGAGCTCAGTTTTCATGGCTGATCGACTCAATGTCCTGCCTTGATTGACTTTGTGGCATTGTGGTGGTGCCTGGCAACTTTCTTGAGCAGGACTCAGTGTGCCATAGAGGAGGCACGGCAATAACCCATCCTGTTACCGCAGCATGAGCTGCAAAGAGAACAGGTTCTCTTGCCTTGGCAGCAGGGAGACTGGCTGTTGTTATTTGGGCAGCCCCTCTGGAAGCTGGACAGTTAGTGAGGCCATACAGGCAGGTGGGAGTCTGCTGGAGACACAGAATATCCCAATTTTTATTTATTTGTGTGCATGTAAGAACTGTGACAGGTGAGGTCAGTTTATAGCTGTTGTCTGGAGCATCACTGCCTTCCTACGTCCTCTGTCAATCCCTGATTTTACACAGAAAGAGGATTGTGTGCCTGTGTTTTAGAGGAAGAAACTTCTTTGTACCTTCAGTAACTTTCCAGTCTTCCTACATCCTTAATTTTCAGTTCTGCAACCTTTAATGCTATTTGGAATGGTGCAACTAATAAGCAAGGGAATTTATAGCCAGCATACTCCTTTAATCTGTAGCATTCCTGCTCCTTTTCTCAGAATGTTGCAAGGTTCAGAGATCTGATCTGTCAGAATCCTCCCGGATTCATCCCTACTGCCAGGGACCCAGACAGCTCTGCCTGGCTCAGGGGTGTTACTTATGACTACTGAATCAGGTAGTTCGCATCGGCCGGCTCTCTCTGCCATGGGAATGATGGCTTGATCCACTGGGATTGCAAAGAGGCTGGCTCAGCATCCCGCAGAAGCTGCCGGGCCCTGACTCAAACCGCTCCAGTGAGAAGCAGCTTCACTAACGGCCCACGGATTTGGGGTTTGCTCTTCTGTAATTTTTTTCCTTTGGGCTTGTTTGGCATTTTATAAGGATAATTAGGGAAGAGGAGGTGTATTCCCTTTCATTGTGTTTGTTCTGGCAGAGCACTGCTCCTGAGGTGGCAGTGCAGAGAAGGGATTTGCCTTCATTTGTTCTATTTTAGGAGGTGTTGGCTGCAGTTAGTGCCCTGGGCATTTGCAGCTGGAGAGACAAGCGGTGGCATTTTGGGGCAATTTATTCTTCTTTTTTGTATTGCAATTAATAAATGAGCATCTAGGCTTCCGGCCCTCTCCTGGGCTCACAGCTCTTTGTTGCCAGATACATTAGTGGTGCTGGAGCTACGTCTGTAAAACCAGGACCTCTCCTGGCTGGAGAATTCCTTCAGCTCCTGAACGTCAAGCTGTTGGATCAAGTTTTTCTCTAGTGCCATATTCATAGAATCCCAGAATCTCAGAATGGATTGGGTTGGAAGGGATATTAAATATCATTCCATTCCACCCCCTGCCATGGGCAGGGCCACCTTCCACTAGACCAGGTTGCTTCAACCCCTGTTCAGCCTGGCCTTGAACACTTCCAGGGATGGGGCAGCCACATCTTAATATTTTAAAAACATTTAAAAGTCTTTTTTTTCAGCTTATGTGTGAAGGAAAGTGATTGAAAAGAGTTAAGTAAATGACAAATTTATCAGCCCCTCTGGTGCTGTAGTGCCAGCGGACCATAGGAAGCTGGGGAAGTTCCTACTGCTGTTCCCACTCCAGTCCCTCCTCCTGTGAGAAATCCTTTGACTGTGCTCTGTTAGAATGTCCTTGGCAGCTCCGAGTGGTTGAACCACCAGGACTCCTTCAGTACCAACATGTAAAATAAGGAGACATGAAAGGAAAGCTGTTTTCCCAGGGACCTGCTATTCCTGAGCTGGTGCAACAGCATATAGAAAGGGAATGTATGTTGATATAAGGGGAGTTTCCTAACTTGGCGTTATCTCTGCTTCCAGAGGGCTTGGATGTGGGGCGAGCCTGGCTCTGAATGAATACGGCCAGTCAGAGGGAGGCACAAGCCCCTTCTTATTTGTTGTGGTGTAGACACTGTGTATTCAACCCGGTGTTTCCATGTCAACAGGGGATCTGTGCCAAAGCCAGCGCTGAAGTAAAAAAAGAAATTGGCCTTGTTTAGAGAAACCCTTCTGCCTTTCCTGGGGACCAGTGGACAGGGAGGCGCTGGCTGGATCCCATTCTTGGGAATGCAGTCGTGTGACTGATAGTGGGAGTGATTCCCTGCTTTTCCTGTTGGAACATCTTACCTCCACAGTTGCAAGCAGACATTGCCAATTTTGAGGTCTGTCAGCCTGGGTGACCTGCTTTCACTCCATGGAGCTCCATTGAAAATGATTGTCTTCCAGTACAATCAATGCCACCCTTCTGGAGGAAAGGAAAAGTTTTTAGAAAGTTTAGTTAACTGGAATTTCATTTACTTTTGCTGTTTTTCTTGATGCAGAGAGCAGTTTTGCCTGCCTGGTTTCTCCCCATATCCACAGTGACCCTCTAAAGCATCCTTGGGTGATGGAGCAGCCTGCTTGGAAGGTACCCCTGGAAGCAGGTGTTCATGGGATAAGCTGTGGGAAGGTGATCAGGTGATCTTAAACCTATGTGTGAGCAGAGACAGAAAAACAGAGAGACAGAGGCAGGTTCAAGTTCCAGGGGGAATTAACCTTCCATAAGTGCTACTCAGGAGTGTGTACTTAGGAGCTGCTTTCATTTCCAGTTGATCCGAAGTGGTGTTGATGATCCGAGTGCTTCAGTACATTTAAGGAAATTGTGATTTTGAGGTTGCTGTGCCTTTTTGCAAGTACAGTGCTGGAGACCTTTGGCTTTTGACATAACACTAATTGTTGGGTTGGAATGATGTTCAATTTGGCAGGGGAAAGTGAAGCTCCCTCCTCCCTCCCTTGCTCCTGGATGCTGCTGAGGAGTCGAATCTTTCCAAAGCTTCTTTGGGGAATGGTTCAGAATGGATTTTAAGTGCTGACTGCACTGATCACCAGTCTGATAAATGATTTAAGAAAGTGGCGAGTGGTGCTGCAAAACTCATTTCGAGATAAACAAACCCACTGTAATGGCAGCTCTTCAAAATTAGGTTTGCTGTGCTGGGCAGGGGGGAGGCTGAAGGGGCTGGAGCCTTTGGCCTAAGGAGCTGGGTGGCCACAGGAGACCCTGCAGGTCAGTTCTGGCTCGGAGGATCACCTGGGTTTGGGCCAGGTGTCCAAACCAGCCATGGTGTTGCTCAATGATCCTTGTTCAGCAACACGGCCAATCTGATGAGGTAAGTTAAATGTTTGTTGTGGATTTGCCATTATTTTTTTACCACCACTATGCTCTCAAACACTGTCTGTGGAAGAACTGGTAGCACTTTTCCAGACTTTGTCCACAGAGCTCCTTGATGCTTATTTACTATTTCTTCTGGTGGTAATCCTCAGTGAAGCATGCAGGGGTAGGATGGGTCCAGCAGTTTCCTTCCTGTTAAATCAATTCATGTATTTTCCTGAGACTTTTTCCATTTTTCTCCTTCCTTGAGTCGTCTGACACAGTTCATTAGGGATTCATAGCCCAGTTCAGTGCCCTCCCTCGCTGGTGCTCCTGGCAGTACATCCTCCCTCTCCATTCACCCTTCGCCAGGCACACACAGAGCATCTCCAGAGATCATGCAGGGAGAGGGGACAGATTGGGAACCACCTGAGGGCAGGGTTTTCAAAAGCCTTCAACTCCAAATTAATTCTGCTGCTGCTGAAGTTCGAACAAAGGCGTCTCGCAGAGGCTGAGTTGAGAACTCGGCGGCTGCTGCTGCAGTGTTTTCCCATTCCCTGTTGATGACATTTCTCCATGGCTGGATCCAGGCTGAGGGTGCATATTATTGCAGAGCCCATGAGCGTGCACAGTTACAGCACAGAGGTGCAGAGGTGAGAAGAACGTGCCCAGCACAACTTAACTTTCTTTTCCTCTTTCACTGCTGCAGCTGAAGAATAAATTCATGAAGAAATTGCCTCGGGACGCTGAGGCCTCCAATGTGCTGGTCGGGGAGGTGGATTTCCTGGAGAGCCCCTTCATCGCCTTCGTGCGGCTGCAGCAGGCGGTCATGCTGGGAGCTCTCACTGAGGTCCCTGTTCCCACACGGTAAGGACACCCAGCCCCCAGGCAGGGCACCGGACAGGGAACTTGCATTTCCACCTGATAAAGTGAGAACACCAGGCCAGAAGATGTTCTTCCCTGCTTTCTATCCCGTGACATGCAGAACCGTCAAGATTGGTGGTGTAAAGTGACAAAACTCACTGAAGCTGCTTCATCATTTTCAGATTCTGAGTTTGGTTATAAGTAAACCATTACACAAACACATTGACTTAGCACGTGAGTAGTATAGGGCACTGTCAGTGTTAACTCCTGGGGCTTTTTTCCTGCCCCTTCTGTACAGATCCCAGATTCCCTCTGCACATTTTTGCTGTACATATTATTCTTCTTCTCAGATCAAATGAAAGATTCAATTCTGGCCCTCCTGGGGCGAAAAAAAAAAAAGTCAGGTGAACTGGGACATAAAATTCTATTGGGGCTTGTTGCTTTGTAATGCATAATGGCTCAAGGAAAAATGCCAGAGAAATATTTTATTTATTGTGACTCATGTTGCAAATTAATCTCAGTCTCACAAATAGCAATATATCTTGTGTTCTTAAATATTTGAAGTCACTGCTTGAGTATGCCTGGCTGTCTAAGCTGCCCTGTGTGAACTCATAGCAATATCACAGCCCTTGTATGGAGTGGAAGTTAGTTGACTGTTGGAATCCTTGCCTCTTTCTGTGTACCAAACAAAGGGAAAAGAGGATCTTGCTTTGCTCTTAATGGTAGTAGCAGTGTTTGTATTTCTTGGAGTTGCATGAAGTGGTTTCTCACAGCCACATCCACAACCGTCTGCACATGCTGGGTATTCAGGTAGGAGTGTGGGGACCCAGATGTGACTTCATTTTGTAGCAGGTTATTCATTCGTCATTCCATGCTTCCGTACTCGGCTTCCAACTCTAATCTGTCTACTGAGTATTTTTTAAACATATCTCCAAGTTCTTTTCGGCAGTTGTAAGATTAGGTATTGTTTGCTGTGGTGGTGGGAGCCAGGAAGTTAGATCCAGGATTGCTGGACAGCCTCATTACTCAGTAGCAATAATCAAGGCTGTATGTCCTTCCATGCCAGCATTTTTCCCAGGAAATAGTATCATCCATTTGCTGTTCTCCGAAGTAAATGCTGGCCCTAATCAAAGCAGGAAGGCTCATTAGGTGGCTTTCATGAGTGATGAAGAGCCATTTGCCATGGCTGCATCCTACGAAATTCGATCAAGGAAATCCCCTCAGGGCCACGAGGAGCTGTGATGGAACATCTCCAGTGCTGCCGGCATTCCTGCCGTGGGCCTGCCTGCACTAAAAGCCTGCAGACTCCACAGGATGCTGGAGCTGGGGCCTCTGGCATACCCAGCCTTCTGTCCCGTGGGGCTTCTCCTTTTATTTTGTTGAATTGTTGACTCCCTGGTGAAATTGCAGGCACCACACGGTCCCAGCTGGGCACTGAGCAGCCTCCTGGGGTTTCTAATGCCGCGGGAGCCAATGTTTGGGTGCTGTGGGCTGCAGGACTGGCGTGGGCCAGGTCTCTCAGTACTGGCAGTGTGACCTGTGTCTGCCTCTCTCTGTAGGAAGCAGCAGGTTGGTTTTATGTAGGGCAGGAGGGGGTTAAACATGCAGGTTTTGGCTCAGGGCTAATCCAGCCCCTCTGTCTGGGGTGCTGTGTTAGATGAACATTTCCTGCTCTTAAGCAACTGCAGATAGAGAAGCAAGGAATGGTTTGGGTTGGAAGGGAAAGGATCTCAAAGACCATCTAGTTCCAACCCCCTGCCATGGGTAGGGACACCTTCCACTGTTCCAGGTTGCTCCAGGCCCTGTCCAACCTGGCCTTGGACACTTCCAGGGATGGGGCAGCCACAGCTTCTCTGGGCAGCCTGTGCCAGGGCCTCCCCACCCTCACAGGGACGAACTTCTTCCTAATATCCAGTGTAACCCTGCCCTCTCTCAGTGAGAAGCCATTCCCCCTTGTCCTGTCACTGCAGGTCCTTGTCCCCAGTCCCTCTCCAGGGCTCTGCTGTAGCCCTTTCAGGCACTGGAAGGGGCTCTGAGGTCTCCCTGGAGCCTTCTCTTCTCCAGGCTGAACACCCCCAGCGCTCCCCACCTGGTTCCAGAGCACAGGGGCTAGTAATAGAAAAAGGAGGGATATGCAGTTGGAATAGAGAGGTCCCAGCCTTTCCTGAGTTTTCTTCTTACTGGTCAGATTGAAAAAACCTTTAAGTCCTTTGGTTTTCTTGTGTTGAGTTTAATCCCATTACTTGGGACTCCTCATAGGGGGAAGCCCTGAGCTGGCAGCATGGCTTGGGAATGGCTTTGTATTTTCATCAGAGCAATGCACAATCCTGTGTTCAAGGCTGCTGTTTAATGCAGTGAAGATGGGGAGAAAGATGAGGAATGAGCCAGGAGAAGATGTTTCTTGGAGATAAGCCGCACAGACTTGCACAGTCTGGTGTGCAGAGCTGGGAAAGGCTGGTGTCTGCAGGTCTCAAATGAAGTGAAGTAACTTGCCCAAAGGTCACTGGGAAGCGAGGGGCAGCTCCAGGAGTCTGGTTCTCCCTGGCCTCCTGACTGAGGCTTTTCACTGCAAAGGCAATTTGCCTCCAGCACTTGGCTGAGATTCCTTTGTTCAGGTGCCTTTAACCCTTATCTAGCTGTTCTAGCAATGCACTGAGAGAAGCTTTGGATTTTGTTACTACTTCTGAGAGACTTTGAGCTTGGTGGAACCTCACATTCCCTGCCTTGGAGCATTATTAGCAGTGTTAAGTATCAGAAATGGGCATTAGATAATTCAGCATGTGTTGTGTGCAGCAGGGAGGAATTCTGGAGTGGCCTTCAGCAGAGGAAGAGGAGGAGTATGGCACAGCTAGGAGTGAGGGCTTTTGTAGGTGGTAATGTTCATAACTAAATGATATTAAACCTATGCAGACATAATCTATTTCAGGCCACTAAAATACATTAATGTTTTTGTGTTTGTAATGTTCGGCCGATGAAAAGATCTTGTTCTACCCACTGAAGGCAGTTCTGAGCTGAATTAGGACAAAGAATTTGGAAAAGGCCACAGACTCCTTGTTTTCAAGAGTTTTAGTAGTGCAGCAGCATTCAGGTGCTGCTGCTCTGTGCTGGAAAAGAACCAGCTGGTGGGATTATTGCAGAAGAGGGTTATAAAAGTGCCTGGTTCTCCCGGAAAACCAGGAGAATGTCAAGCAGCAACTCCTGAAGTTATGAACCTCTTTTTTTTTTTTTTTTTTTAATATTAATATGTTTGGCTTAATTTGCATCCTGGAGTTTGGGAGGAGTTGGCTGAGGAACAGTTTTTCTTGAATGTTGTTTTATAAGAACTGGTAAAGCAGGCGAAGTTCGAGGAGGTGGGAGGAGAGCAGAGGACGTGACCTGGGCGTGTGTGGCTTACTCACCTCCCTGTGAACCTCAAGTAAAACACTCAAACACCTCGTGAAGAACTCGACTAAGAAGTGTGATGTAGTAATGCCAATCAGTATGTATTTATGGATCCTGTCCTACTAACTTGCTGCCTTTTTTGTTCAGGACTCTAGATTTTTTTAAACAGAAAGTACTTGTTTGGATATAATACGCCTCATAAGCCATTTAACTTAGTACTTCATCATATTTGAATTAGGGAGATAAAATAATATTTAGTCCAGTCCTTGGAAGGGGAGAGGTGCTTCTGGTGAGGTTATTTCATCTGTATGTTTGCACTGACAAAGGTTTCGTATCATGGTATTTTTTAAACCCTTCAGCAGTGACTTGGATGTAGCTGCTGCCCGGAGAGATCATGTGAAAAATAAAGTGTCCAAGGCCAGGTTGGACAGGGCTTGCAGGAACCTGGCTAGTGGAAGGTATCCCTGCCCATGGCAGGGGCCTGGAACTAGATGGCCTTTAGGGTCCTTTCCAACACAAACTTTTCTGTGATTCCATGAAACAAATCCCCATGGAGGTGGACAGGGTGTGGTGGGCCACAGGGCGTAACCTCTGCTCCGAAGTTAGCTTGAGGCCACTGGCAGCCTCCGGATCTCTAACAAGGACCACAATTTTTAAAGTCAAATTTCTGTTGTATAAGTAATAAGCAGTTTGTTTTTCCATCCTTAACGGGATCAACCTCTTGGTTTTGTCAGATTTCTCTTCATTCTGCTGGGACCAAAGGGCAAAGCAAAGTCCTATCATGAGATTGGCCGAGCCATTGCCACGCTGATGTCGGATGAGGTAGGTGTTTTGGCATCTCCCGTGGGAAATGGCATCTCCCAAGCAACGATGTCCTTCCCTCCAGCCTGATCAACAGGAAGGAGCATTCACGTAAAGCTGAAATATCCACGTTATCTCCAAATTCCATCTGTTGACTTAATCATTGCCTCTGGCTTCATGGTTTTTAGAAGTGTGACTCTAGGAAGGGTCTGTCCGCTGTGTGTATTTTCCTGCTAGCGATCACTCTTTCATATCAACTGTGAATTAATTATTGAATTTATTCTGTCGTGGTCTGCACCTTGTGTCCCATTCTACCATGCAGGCAGGGATATCCAGGTAACCCCCATGGGACTGGTTCTCCCAGGCCGTGGTGCTGTGTGCGGCACTGGATCCCGAGCACCGGCAGTGTTCGTGTGTTATCCAGGAGCAGCGGGCCGCTCCTCACGCCCCTCGCTGCCATGGCTGGGCTTTCAGGATTCATTTACTGCTTCTTTCTTCCAGCGTCCCTTGGGCTCCGTGTGCCGGAGCTCATTCCCATTAGCTTCGTTTCTTGGCATCGCTTCGCTCTCCTACAGTTCCTTAATTACAGCTCGGCTGCTTCCAGCTTCCCTGGTTTCTGTCGCTCAGTGGTCTGCTTTCCACAGCCCCAAAGTCTCTTCCTGCCACCAGCTCGTCTGTCACATGCATTGATGCGCTTCCTCTCCGCACAGTCCAGAAGATTCCTATAAAATTCAGCATTACTGTTTTTTTCCCACCTCATCTCTCATTTTTCTTCATGATTAATACCGGGCCTTTCACTAAAACTAGTTTATGTTGTTATTTTTGAGTAAATATTGTCATCAGTTCTGTATCACAGGGTTGAAAATGAATCTGGGTTTGATAGACTGAAGTAGATGGCTTTGTCACAGCGTCTTCTCCAAGTATAACTGAAAGTCCTTACGTAGAGGAAAACTTTTTTTGCATTACAGAAATAGATAATTGCTTTACTAACATTTTCAAACGTTAGAAATAGATGTTTTGCTTAAAGTTAGATATATGCCTGCAAGGAAAGAATCTCTGTTTTTATCCAGCCAAAGGAAGGGGCTTTCTGATGGTCACACCTCCTTGTACCACATGTCCTGATACTTCTTCAGAGGTTTCTGAGAAGGAATTAAGTTGATTTTGTAGAACTCAGCAGCTGCTTCTGGAATCAGGGCCACAGAAAATGCAAACCTTTTCCCACAAGGAGTCTCTTTTCCTTGCAGGTATTCCATGACATTGCCTATAAAGCCAAGGACCGTCAGGACCTGATCGCAGGCATCGATGAATTTCTGGATGAAGTCATCGTGCTCCCCCCTGGGGAATGGGATCCAGCTATTAGGATAGAGCCCCCCAAGTCTCTCCCTTCTTCGGATAAGAGGTAATAGCAGGAGAGAGGCTCTGTGGCAAAGGACAGTGGGCATCAGGTGTGAAAAGGGGATGGGGAGAGCCAGCGTTTTGGTTATTCCAGGTGCATGGAATGACCTGCACCTGCCTGTCCCTGTTTAGAAAGTCCTGGAGATATTTTCAGGTCTTCCTTAGCAGCTGGAGGGAGGATGTTCCTGAAATTCTGCACCTTTAGAGGTGATGATGTAGGGACGCAGTAACATACCCAGTAGTTACTGTGCTCTTCGGGGTTCTGCTTGGTCCTCCTTTTCATGCTGTGTCCTTGCCTAGGAAAAACATGTACTCTGGTGGGGAGAACCTGCAGATGAACGGAGACACACCCCACGATGGGGGGCACGGCGGCGGCGGCCACGGCGACTGCGAGGAGCTGCAGCGGACGGGCAGGTTGGTGACACCCCTGCAATGCTTCCCTTGCCAAACCCTTCCCACCCCAGTGGACTGGCTGTACAGGCTGAGCTGTGACCCCAAAATGTGTCCTGGGGGCTTTTAGTGCCTGGAGTGAGGCTGTCTGAAGGGTTCCGCACATCCGGCTTCAGCGAATTGCAAAATGTCGTAAATCCAATGCTCATTAAATGATCAAAAGCCATTAAAAAGGACAGAGGGCCCAGGTAGAGCCTGTGAAGTCAGGCGAACCGTAAGGGACATAAACATTGGCAGATACGAGCCTCAGTTAATCCATTTGGATTGCTGAAGGGGTGCCTTAGCCAAAAGCAGAGGTGTTCCCTTTTCTGGATGTTACTGTTGTAGTCGAATAGCACAGCTGAAGGCTTTTATGGGATAGGAACAGAGAAAGTAACAGAGCCCCAGGCCCTGCTCTCTGCTGTATTACTCTGCTTTGTGCCACATAAAAGTCCACTGGAGTGGGAATGCGGCTCAGGTGGCCACAAACAGCAAGCTCAGCATTTCAAGGTCAGTGCACAGGGCTTCATGGTGGCCTTGTGCTCTCCCTCCCACTCTAGACCTTCTTTTTCAGTTCTAGTTCTAGTTTAAATTCTAGGAGAAAAGTCTGAAAGTCTTCACACCACATTGGTGTGTACAAGGCAGTGGAGTGTCCTGATTTGGGGTCAGAAGGTGGCATGTGCCTGTCTGCTGCAGTGTCTGAGCAGACCTGGTATAGGTGGCGAGCTGTGAGCGGGGGAACAAGAGGCTAAGCAAACATTTTTGCATGCTGACAGTGTCAGAGGCACGTGGAGTTTATAAGAGTTAAATACTGTCTTGTCTGTGAACATACAGAAAAGGATGTCTGCAAGTGAGTTATTTTGTTTTCCAAGAGTATTTCCCTTGTATTTTTACTTCTAGTTCTTTTGCTGGTTCACAATGTGAACCATTTTTCCATGCAGCAGGTTGTTTGTCTCGCCCAGCCATGGTGTCTACTGTGTGGAGAAATTCAGGCAGGGATTTAGACCAGAGTTAATCTATTTTATTACATCAACTAATATATTTGGGAGTAAAAAAACAACAGATGAGCTTCCTGAAATGCAAACTGTAGCGGTCTGTTTCAGCAGAAGCGTGGCTCGTAGTCCTGAAATTTGTCTCTTTCCAGCTGCATCACATATTTGAGATATCTTTCCTTACAACATTCTCTCTGACATCCCTGGACTGCCACAGCTGTGATAAGACTGTTTGTAATGTGGTGATCTCACTACTTTGAGATAATAATTGCTGGCAGTGTCTCTGATGACTTAGCATGGTGACTTCCACTGTGAAACATCTTGTGTGAGTCTCCTCTCGCTTGTCCTTGCAGATTCTGTGGGGGCTTGATCAAAGACATCAAGAGGAAAGCACCGTTCTTCGCCAGCGACTTCTACGACGCTTTAAATATCCAGGCGCTCTCAGCCATCCTCTTCATCTACCTGGCCACTGTCACCAATGCCATCACTTTTGGGGGATTGCTTGGGGATGCTACAGAGAACATGCAGGTGAGCAAGAGCTTTCCAGAACCAGCAAATACAGCATTTGCCTTTTGCTGTCCAGTCGGAGCAGTGTTTGGGCACCGGCAAAGCTGGAATTCTTGGTAGAATTATGGAGGTGTCCTGTGTTTTCAGTGCTTTCTCTGCTGCTGTGGCTGTCCTTTGACAAATTGTACAGCAGTTCCCTTAAATGATAATTAAAAGCAGGCCCAGGAGACAGAGAAGGTCTTTGCTCCTTCTGTGGAGAGAAGTTCCTCTGATCTGCTGTCAGCTGTACCATTTTAGTCCAATTATGTTTGTTAAGTCTGAATCCTCTGCCTGACTCCTACAATACCTGGGCTTGCGCCTCTCTGGTGAAAAGAAAATCCTAAAATTAATAGGAAAATCAGTAAACTAGGAAATATGATACAGGAGAGAAATGTCAGGTCTTTAGAAAGATGACTTTTGTACTAGTGGGAGGTCACATGCCAAGAACCAGACACATATCCACGGATGGGCTGCATCAATGGCTTAGCTCAGGCTAAAGAGAAGGGATTCTGTATTAACAGTGCTGTAGGTGCTCTGCTCTAGTGGAACAATAGGAAAAGTAGGAGGTTGTGTTTAGACCGATTCGGTTTGGCCACATCAAATCTCCTAGCAATAATTAAACTCATAATGACAATGACTGAGTTATTAATTTATGCAGGTTTAATTAAGTTGAGCATAGGAAATGAGGGCACGTATCTGGACCCATGCACTCCCGTGTGATGCATTACAGGCTAGCGTAAGATCCAGCAGCCTGTGCAGCGCCCAGCTCCCCTCTCTCCTGTACAGTTTGCCTTTTCTGAAACGTGTGGAAGTCAGGAATGGAGGGGCCTCCAGGACCCACCAGTGAGCAACACTGGACTGTCATGGGGTAGCAGAGCAAAGCCTGTCTGCTCTGCGTGAGGTGCAGTCCTTAAATTAGAGGAGGAGAGGGAAAATTGATTCCAAATTTAGTTCAAACTGAGAATCACTTTATTGTGGCCAAAAGTCTCATGAACGCTTACTATCAAGCAGCAAAAACCCCCCCAGAACGCAGTATTTTTGGGGCTACTATATCACAGTTCCCGTGTCTTGTTTGTTTTAAACAGTGATGTGGCTGCTGCTGGGGCAGGCACTGAGCATGGCCCATCCCTGCTCCCCGTCCTGGGAGCTGCCCCGGCCAGCACTTCCTTCATAGCTTGCTCCTGAGTTTTATGTTTCTGAGAAAAGACACTATTCTTAGCTACAGACACGTGGAAGAATGCAGGGAAAAGAGATTCCAGATGCTCTGCCCATGAGGGCCCTCTCCATGAGTAATACAAGAGGAGTGGAGGGGATCAGCCATGTGAAGGCTGCTCCTTGCCTTGGGAGTATTGGGCTCATCCTTACAAGTCCCCCAAAGGCAGCCAGCCTTTTACTTTCCTCAGTGTAAACACTAACTCATGTCTTTCCAAGGAAGAGAGACACGAAACTGGATTTCAGTTCTTGCACTACTCCTGACAAGTCAGGAAAGCTGCAGCCCTGTCCCTGCAGCATAGGTGGAAGGGAGGATCGGCATGTGCCATTAATTGCCAGCTGCTCAGCATGTGTGGTTATCCCGAGTGCTCCAGATTGTGTGGGACCAGCCAACATCTTGGTGTGAGCTGCAGGGGAGGCAGAGGGTGCTCTCCCCGTGGCCATGGGCACAGGGACTTGCAGCACGCGGTCACGACAGAACCGCTCATGTCGAGAGGGTTATCCCGCAGGAGTGACCCCTCTGCCGTGTCTCCGCAGGGCGTGTTGGAGAGCTTCCTGGGCACGGCTGTCACCGGCGCCATATTTTGCCTTTTGGCTGGTCAGCCCCTCACCATTTTGAGCAGCACAGGGCCTGTCCTGGTCTTTGAGCGGCTCCTCTTCAATTTCAGCAAGTGAGTATGTGGAGGGAGAGGGCGGAGGGCAAGAATGTCCCACACGAAGGAAACGCCAGCCAGGGAATGAGCTGCCTGCTGGTGGGGAAGGAGGGGATTTAGTGCACAAAATGAAACATCTCGTTCCTTGTTGAGATCCAGTGCAATCACATCAGGGATTTTCCCGGCACGCTATCCCAGGGTGCTGCCCAGTGTGTGGTTGCCTGTGTCCGTGGGGCCTGCTGGAAAAAAAACCTTGGCCAGTCCTTCGTGAGGAATTTCCTCTAGTTAGAGTGTGCTGCTTCTCCCAATCACTACTTCCCTGACTCCCATAGGAGCAAAGTAATGAATCCTGCTCTTCACTAACAAAATCCCATGGGTCTCAAGGTTGCCAAAAATTTGTCCTTAAATCAGTAATCCTTTGAAATAATCACTATTATTTATGAAAGCAAAAGTGTCTGTGGTAGAAAACAGCCCCCCAGAATTCTGTGGTGGAGCTTTCCTGCATTTAAAAGCACTTGGGTTTTTTTTTCCGTTTAACTAGTATAAAGAGGTTCTGCTCCCTCCATGTTGTTGACAGCTGACAGCCAGAGCTAAAGAGAGCCCATTTTGTTAGGTATGCTCATTTACCATTCCTGCATGGGCAGTACCAAGAAAATACACTGGAATCCCTAAAGGGATCAGCAGTGTCATGGATGATTTTACCCATGGGGCTGGTGATCCTTCGGCTGGCGTTTTGCAAGGAGAGCGTTTTGGGTTACACAGAATACACCCCAAATCCCTTGTGGCCCATGTTCTCAGCATGGCAGGTTGTGCAGGACTTGTGTTCCTACATGTAGGGAGGGATGGGGGCTAGAAGATTAGATTGTCCCAAGGAGGGAAACTGGAAGCTGCCAAAGGGTGAGAGTTCTGCAGCGGAGCAAGAGAGGGGGGCACCTTTCTTTTCTTCCTTCATCTGGAATAAATGAGTCAGGAATGGACACGCTGCACCTGTTGGCATCTGGCGGGCATGACAAAGCCCAGGCGCCACACGCAGCAGGGAAACAGCAAGATGGAAAAGCACTTTGTACTGTTTTGGGAGGGAGAAGGTGGTTATTTTTAACCTGAGGAGGAGGAGGTGGTGGTTATAAAAGCCATTGTCCTAACAACCTGCCAGAGCAGAAAGGCAGGAGTTTTCAAAGGAGGCCTTTCTTACAAGGAAATTGGAACTAAGTACTGTGATTTTTCAGTAATGCATTTGTGGTTGTTCATATTCTCAACATGCTGTTCCCTGCTAGGAGCAAAATTAGAAAAATTTCCCATCTCCTGACTCATTTAAAGTGTGACTCTGTGTGTGTGCCTAAAGAGATCCCTAAAAGCGCCTCGCAGACCCAGCCGTGTGTCTGGTCTCAGGTGCTCCGCGGTGCTGGCACCGGGGACCAATCCTACAGGAGATGGTGCTTTTCCACTTGCTCTGTCAGCTTCAGAAACGCTGCAGGAATTTGAGGGGTAAAAGCCAAAATAATACAGTCTAAAATTTCTGAAGTTCTTCAGTGATGTGGAGTCAGTGTACCTGGGTTTCTTCCAGCTGCCTTCAGATGGATGGGAGCTCCTGCCCCCTCAGGCACTGACTCCGGATATTTCAGGGTTGTCACTGGGGTCTTGTATTTTTTTTTTTTCCCTTTTTCTAAATCACTTTGTTTCTTACTTGCTCCTTGCCCTCTTCCAGGTCAGGGCTTCTGGCTTTCAGAGAGTTACAGCTGGCTGAGCCTGCAAGAGCCAGTTCCACCACCTCTTGCTTCCTTCCCCAGAACAGGCAATGGCCTTCCTGGCAGGTCCTTAGCTGCTTCAGTATTCCCTTTTGGCATTTTTTCACTCCTGAAAGCCCACCTTGGGACTCTGCGCCAGCACAGCACCTCAGCCTCAAGCAGCAAACAAGGGGCCATCATTCCCAGGATGGAATGATGCAGCTGGCTCCATGGTTCTCCACACCCTGTCATTCCCCGCACCAGGGTTCGTCATAGAATCATAGAATATCCCAGGTTGGAAAGGACCCATAAAGATCAACAAGTCCAACTCTCTGCACCTGGCAGGACTACCTAAAACTAAGCCATATGACTAAGAGCACTGTCCAGATGCTCCTTGAACTCTGTCAGGTTAGGTGCCGTGACCGCTTCCCTGGGGAGACTGTTCCAGTGCCTAGCCACCCTCTGGGAGATGATCTTTCCTTTATGCCCAATCTCAACTTCCCCTGACTCAGCTTCGTTCCATGTAACATCTGCTTTGTACTTCCTGATCTTATCTAACCCAATGTTTTCCTTTCTTGCCACCCTTGTCTTGTTGCAGGGACAACGATTTTGACTACCTGGAGTTCCGCCTCTGGATCGGCCTCTGGTCAGCCTTCCAGTGTCTCGTTCTCGTTGCCACCGACGCCAGCTTCCTGGTCAAGTATTTCACCCGCTTCACCGAAGAAGGATTTTCCTCCCTGATCAGCTTCATCTTCATTTATGATGCTTTCAAGAAGATGATCAAGCTGGCAGATCATTATCCCATCAACTCCGAGTTCAAGGTGGACTATATCACGCATTACTCTTGTGCCTGTAAACCACTAGATCCAGGTAAGGGAGTGCTCATTACCTCCCCAGTTTGTAGGTAGGAGGTGGCCTTTGCTCTCCTTTTCCTTTCCGCTGCAGCCCAGATAATGGGTAGATTATTCCTTCTTTATCGGTTGTCTTCAGATACCCTATCTTAGTCTCAGGAAGCTGAGAGGTGAATTTCACCCTACACCCCAACTGGAATGTCAGTGTAGCCAGCCTTCTTGGGACTCCTCCAGAGAGCATCTCAACCAGTGGAGAAGCTGTTTTTGCACCTGCGTCTCCTTGCATCCCTGTGGCTGTCAGTTCCAAATGGCATTCCTCCAAGAATTCCACGAAGGGGCAGAAGTGGTGGCCGGGTCACTGCCATGGAGCTCAGGTCACTGCCATGGAGCTCAGGTCACCGCCATTTCAGGAGCTGGATTTATTCAAGGTGTTACCCAAATGTGGGTGGTTCCCACCTCCTGGTTGCATGGATGAGAGGGAAAGCACAAACAATTCCTTGCTAAGCAGCAGGAAAGTGTATCCACAGGGCGGCCTATCTCTGGAGCGTGGGCTGCATGGCAGATAGAGCCAGTGTACCTATGGTTCTGGGAACAAAGGGTTACAAAACCCAAATCCTAACAGAGGGACACTGGCTGTACCATTAGGGAAGCAGGGACCACTCCTAGGATCCCACAAACAATGGGGAGTGAGTAAGAAACTTGATCTGTGCCCAAAGTAAACTGCAGGTTATCTCAGCACACCTGTCCAACAGGAAAAGCTGCTGGCTGCTCCTTGCAGGTGTCAGGAGCTGGTTCCCTGGGAGCTGGGTGCCTGCCTCCCTGTTAAGCAGAGGATCTTGGCGAGCTGGTCTGGTTCTGCCTCCACTGGAATGGCAGAGTGGTTTCCTTTTTGAAGCTAGGACGATGGGAATGGTCAGTGCCAAATTGGAAGTCTCCACTTCCCATTGAAACACTTGTGGCTCTCCAGACATCCAAGTGAAAAAAGTTTATTTATGCAAAACCTTGGTAAGCCATGAGGACAGGGCCCACAGCCCATTTGCAGGAAGGATTGCATTTCTAAATGAAATTTCAAATCCATGATTCCTAATGCTGCAGAAGCCACAGGGAATGCTGCCTCTTCTTTCAAAGAAATTATCCCCATCCTGTTGATGTCAATTGCTTGCTGTCTTTTTTCTTTCTTTGAATTCAAAACTGTGTTTATGCTGGACACTGAAATGCATTTTGCTTTTCTGGATATGTTTGGCGTTGTGCTTGCATTTGAAATTAATCATTAGGAGTGTTCTGTGGGTATTTAATGTAATCCAGAAATCATTAGAAAAATATTGGAAAGCTATGAAATGTTACATTGTCTGTCTGGTTTTTTGTGGGTTTTTTTTCACCACAAACTCAAAATATAATCCCAGTTGGTTTTGGGTTATGTTTCACTTAACCTTTTCTTTTTCCTTTTTGTGAGTGATTGATGATTGAGGCTTTTGAGTCTCTCTGAAACGCTTGTGACTCACTTTACTGGAGCAAAGAGGTGGCATACAGCTTGACAGAGTCAAGAAATTATTTAATAATGGGAATTCGCTCTCCTTCCTAACTGTTTCCTGCATCCTGCTCACCATATTCCCTTTTTTCTTTTCTCTTGCAGTTAATAGCTCATTACTTAACAGGACAATGGTGCTGTCAGACTTTGAGCTGGTGTCTCCCTCTTCCGAGCTGGTGAGTTCCCCTTGGGAAGGCAGGGATCACATGGACTGCAGTGTCTCGCGGTGCCACTCTGCTAGCAAGCTCTGGATAATGAGGAGAAAGAAGTGGAGCTTGACGGATCACATTCGTGTGTGGGGGAAGGAAGTTAAGACACAGACTAACAACCCCTTTTAGTCAGACACCAGCAGGAAAATGGTCTCCCCCAAACTGTTCTATGAATCCATGATTTTTAGCCTCTGCATGATGCCTCCCTGTTCCTCTCAGATGCTCTGTCACCAGTCCTGTCCCAACACGGGCAGAGTATACACAGCCTTATGGAAACATTCCCTCTTTTTCTGCAGGACAACACCACCATTGACTGGGCAGCTCTGACAGCCAAGGAGTGCTTGAAGTATGGGGGACAACTTGTGGGCAACAACTGTGACTATGTCCCTGACATCACCCTCATGTCTTTCATCCTCTTCTTTGGCACTTACACCTGCTCCATGGCCCTGAAGAAATTCAAGACCAGTCGCTACTTTCCCACCACTGTGAGTATCTCCTGTCACCTCATCAGTCTTGCCGAGGGCACAGGTCAGCCTTCCTTTGGAGTAGCTGTCCTACACACAGGGAGGGATGCTCTGCAGGGAAGCCAGGTTGCACTGGTTGGGATAAAAGTGCAACTGTTTGTTGGATCTGGTTAACAAAGGTATGCCTGCGATTGCTCCCAGTGCTTCTGGAGGGCACAGGTAAGGCAGCAGAAGAGCCAAGGGGAGCCATAACCTGTTTGGGTAATGTGGCAGGGATCCTAAAGGTGCTGAAGGTGACCCTTGCAAGCTTACAGGCACGTCTCAGGTGCATCTGCTTGTTTTGTCCCCAGTGAGGCTCCCAGGCCAGGCGTGCGAGCCAGCGCTTCCTGTGTGTGCCAAAGCCATTTCTCTCTGAGACCGCCCTGTTTCTGGCATTCTGACACACAGGGATTTATCCTGCATGGATGTTTACTGTTCCACTGTGTTACAGTTGAACCTGTCTTATTTTTAATAAAAAGGAAACACATTCCAGCCGGGCTGGAATGCAGCTCAATTTATCTGTAACCCTGTGAACCCAGGAAACCTGGAAGGAACAACAGTTCTGGAAAGCTCACACAGTTCCAGGCTAGCATGGTGGCTCCTGTCTGGTTAAATTCTGGGGTCTGATCAGTGGCAGCTTTAAGTTGTTGTATTCCAGCGACTTCAGGAGAGCTGCAGTCTTAGGGATTTAGCTGAGAAGCCTGGTTTGTTTTCCTGTCTGCTTGGTTTGATTTATTACTTGAACAGCAAACAGCGTAACCTCTGCCAGTCATTCAGAGGATCTCATTTGTGGAAGCTTGTGTTGTTTTTGTGCTTCCATTTAGGCTTTCAGAGAACACAGTAAAGTACCAAGGCATGGGTGGCAAATGACACTGGACATGACGGTGGGTGTCTTTGTGGGAGAAGTATCGATGAGCTTGTCTTGCCAGGGAGTTTCTCATGTAGACACTAAAGCGTGGGTGAAATGGTGTTTCGTGGTGCTAACTCCTGTGGTTATGATATCACCTTCTCTTTCAGGCCCGGAAGCTCATCAGTGACTTTGCCATTATCCTGTCCATTTTGATTTTCTGTGGAATAGATGCCCTGGTTGGTGTGGACACACCAAAACTAATTGTGCCAAGTGAATTCAAGGTATGTTGTTGTGAGATTGTTTGCTGGCCTTTGGAAGAGGTTCCTTTTCCCTCACACCTGCCCTGTATGGAATGACTTGCCCTCAGAATGGGAATGTAGTCAGTGGTCTGGAAAGGGCCGGTTTACTCAGAGGGTTTAGGGTTAGGATGGTTTTTGTTAGCATCATTTTGGTTGGCTGATTTATCTCCTAAATTCTGCCTCCATACTTGGAACCTTTGATTGGTGTTAATAGGAAGGATGAAACTGTGACAAATCTGAAGTGTCTCCCTGGAGCTCCATTGCTGGAAGCAAAGCTGGTTTTGGGACGTCATCACCCCTGTACTGCGCCTCTAACGCAAGCTTTCTTTTCCTTGCCCTTCAAAGCCAACCAGTCCTGAGAGGGGTTGGTTTATCCCACCCTTTGGAGGAAACCCGTGGTGGGTGTACCTGGCAGCGGCCATCCCTGCCCTGCTGGTGACCATCCTCATCTTCATGGACCAGCAGATCACTGCTGTCATCGTCAACAGGAAGGAGCACAAGCTTAAGGTGGGTGTGCCTTGTGCCTGAGCACGTCCAGGGGCTTTCCCTCCTGCCACCTTCCTCCCTTGTGGACGCAAGCCTATTCCCTGTCACTGGCTGCTGTTTCTAAGCAGGAAAAATGGCTTTGTGGCCAAAGCTGCACGGTGCTGTCAAATGCGGACAATAAGCTGGAGGGATTTGGGACATACCAAGGGCATAGCCCCAGTTGGATGTTATTTAAAGAAGAGCTGACACATAACAGCCTAAGATGTAGTCATGTTTTTAAAATAAACTTTCCAGACCAGTGCTATGCAGTTTTTCATGCCTGTAGGGTTTTTTTTTCTTTCCCTGCACGGTCAGTTCTATTGAAAAATATTAAATTCCTGTAAAAGAAGACTCTCCCTTCCTGCTAACAGGGCACATTTCAAGTGGTCTGACCTGTGGGAGTAATGACTCCCTCAAAACAGAGGTAATAGTGGTTCATTATTTAGATACCTGCTTCATCAGTTATCCAGAGAGCTACTGGAAATAGGAAGGGAGCTTCTGCTTGGAAAAGAGGAGGATGTTTCAATTCATGTGGTCGCTGTAAACTTTAGACAAGTAATGTGTAATTTAAGACCATCTGGAGCCCAACCTGGAGAGGAGACAGTTGAAGTACCAGGGAATGGGAAAGGTTTCTTGTATACAGTGATGACTGCTGGCTGATAGTATAAAAAACCCCCTTAGAACATCCCTGCTTGCCACCTGGATCTGGGCAGATAAATTCAATATCTGGGCCCTCGTGTTCCTCAGAGATGGCTGATCAGTTTTAGGTCTGTCTCCTGCAGCTAACTAAGCAGACATAGCATTTTCTTAAACACTCTTAAGAAAATATTCGCTGTTCTTCCCTCATGAAGAAGAGGCCCCTCGTCTCTGCAGCTTATGAACCACTGAGTGTGGTTTTGCTGTCAGCACTGGCTATACTTTTTTAGTAACAAAGTTATAAACACTCCAGCAAAGTACTGTTTGATATAAAAAAAGTATTCCCTGCTTCCTTTGTTATGGTGTGAGCATGGTATTTTGTGGAACTGAGGGTTCACAAGCCCCATCCTGTTGTTCCACACCAAAAAACACTTCCATGTGCAAGATCTGCTGTAGGAAAAAGGCATTTTTTTTTCTGCTCATCCTTTGCTAAAAGTGTTGGCAGGGTGTTGCTGGGTGCCCATCCCGGTGCCACCAGCCAGCCAAGGTAAGCAGCACATGTGTGAGGAAAACAGTGAAGACTATTCAAAGAAGCTAGATTGCTCTCCCTCCTGGGTCATCCTAGGCCTACATCATTTGTTTTTTCCAATAAAATCAAATTGAATGGGATTAAAAAAAGGTTAATCTGTTTTAAAATAGCAAACCTTAGAGGTTTGTCCGCTGTTTTTCTGAAGATCCCTTTTCTTGGTGGCTCTTTTGTTTCTTCACTTCTTCTCTTGGCACTTGTGACCACTGGATTTCCTGTTTGATTTCATTAAAGGATTTTAAAAATGGAGGATCAGAGGTGTTTGAAAAGGAATCAAGGATGAGGGCAACTTTCTCCTTTGGGTAGAGAATGAGGCTTTAGCTGTTCTAGTTGCACTCCTGGAGGAGCCTGGGGTTGGGTCCTGAGGGAGGTGCGTCCTTATGCTGTTCACAAGATCCGATGTATATCTGGTGTTTGGCTCTGCTGGCCTGGATGTTGCAGAAAGAAATGCTGCCTGTCTGGTGTGCCTCTGCCCTGCTCTGTAGGCATTTGGAATAATTAGGCTGAAGGTTGTTTGTCTCCCTCCACAGAAAGGTGCTGGATATCATCTGGATTTGTTCTGGGTGGCCATTCTGATGATTGTCTGCTCCTTTATGGGGCTGCCCTGGTACGTGGCTGCTACTGTCATCTCCATCGCTCACATCGACAGCTTGAAGATGGAGACGGAGACTTCAGCCCCTGGAGAACAGCCCAAGTTTTTGGGAGTGAGGTATGTCCAACCAGGAACACTGAATTACCTTGTTTGCCTGCAAAATCCTTTTGTACAAAGAATTTTGTGCTGCTTTCTCTCTATTTTCAAAGAAAATTCCTTGAGCAAGCCCCCATGTGATTCCTCCAAAGTTTATTTGGCACATCAGATGCAGTGTTCCTGTGTTAAAGGAAATAAATTTCCTGCAGATTTCTCTAACCAGAGAAATTTAGCATTCTTTAGCAAATGTAGTGGTCAAACATACAAATCTGCCATACCTAGTGCAACCAGCTCTACTTAATGAAGCGTTTTTTCCTGTGTTTGGTTGCCTTAATTAAGTGGTCTGAAGTGCCTCCGATGGGATTACTCCTGGAATCAGGCTGCTTGTTTAGGCAACTAAATAGAAATTTTATGGCCTGACTTTCAGTGTTCTGAAATACTACCGGCCGAGGTATTTTTGGATGTGGGAAGCCCTGTGGGTGCTGCTGAAGGCACATGTTCAGCACCCTGTGAAGGTCTGAATGATTTATCCGGCTGCTGGAGTGCTCTGGGCAGGGCTCACAACCTGTTACTGATCTCAGTGTGGAGAGCTGATGATTTATTGCCTCTCTGCATGCTCTGAGTACGGCTGTGCAGGGAGCTGGGAGTGCTGTTGGATGGTTTGTAATGTTTAACTTGTAAACACGCTCCCCCTGCTCAGTTGCAACGCTGTGTTGATCCCCAAACAGTGTAACAAAACGATCTGGGAGTTTAAAACAGAGGTCTGCCGGGCTTGGTCAGGATCCAGCCATCTGCCTGATGCTGGTGGCTGAAAAATGTGGCTGCAAAAATGGGTTTTGGGGATTTCAGCTGGCATTAAGTACCTGTGGTCCTGACTCAGTGATGTTGTTTCAGGGAGCAGAGAGTCACCGGAGTCATCGTTTTCATCCTGACTGGAGTGTCTGTCTTCATGGCTCCCATCCTGAAGGTAAAGACTGTTGACAGTTCTTTGAAAGCTTAAATCCAAAACTTTTGGAAGGAAAAACCAATATGTTTGTAGTGTGCTAGACCAGGGGTCACTATTCAGGGCTGGGGTTCTTGGGCACTGTGGGTTTTTTCCTTTTAAGATTATTTTTCCATGTTTGCATAAAGTTAAGTTCCCTTTTCTTTTATGGTTTTTTTTTATACCTCTACTGGGCCTGTGTTTTATGGAAAACATATTGTGGATAAAGCTCAGAGTATGGAAAACATGTTTCTGGAGGAAGCAGTGCAATTAAATGGCATTTCTTCATCTCCTGAACCGTTTTTTTCCTGTGAGGTTAGCCAAGGCTGTGGACAGATGTGCTGCTGATGGACCAATGGATCTAGGTAGGTTACTATTTTCCAAGACCAGAAATGTGTTGGCATGTAGCCACAGAGAAATGCATCCTTAGTGGATCATCAGATTGTAGAAGGAAACTGGAAAACCTGCTTATCCCTGTCTTGTGGAGGATGTTGCCTTCTCCGGGGATAGTGATGGACGTGGTGCCAAGCATGCACGTACTGTCCAGCAGGAGATGTCAGCTGCAGGAGCCCTTATCCATGGATCCGTAGGCCGATGGCATGAGCAGAAGATGTCAGACCAGTGGCACCGTGCGCCGTAACTGCGGGACAGAGCAGATGGGTGTCTGGAGGAGCATTTCTGGAGGCTGCAGATGAGTTTTTGGAAACCACAGGGACTGTGAGGCACAGTGAGATATGAGCCTGAGGGTAGGAGACAGGTAGGGAGCAGCAATGCTGCCTGTGGAGAGAGTGGAGACAGTGGATTTCCGAGCCACTGTGTTGCTGTTCTTCATTTCTAAGGTTGTTTAGCTCGAATTTTAGTGTCTTGGGTAACAGCTTCCACCTCCACACAAACAGGCATTTCTGTGCCTTTAATGCCTGATTGTGATAATCCTGGTTTTTACTTTATGTAACCTTTCCCTGCAAGATCCCTCTTCCTCTATTCCACTGGGGTCTGTTACTTCCCCTGTTATTGCTTCGGTCATTAATTATTTGTCTGGGCTTCCCCTAAGACAATGTGTGGGGAAGATCCTTGCTGGAGGACGCCTGGGGATAAGTCAGCACGCTCCTGGCCCACGTGCCAGTGGGAAGGACCTGGCAGGATTTCAGGACCTTTAGCAAATTCCAGTGGCAGGGTCCTGCTGGAGAGAGCTGCACTGCTAAAGACATTGCAGAACATTTCAGTCCTCTCCTGCCAGCGGCGAATTGAACGCTGGCAATCCCAAATTCAATAAACCAGGCAATCCACAGAATAATCCCAGCTTTGTTTTCTGAGGGCTTTGCGGTGGCTGTGCTGGTTTCGGAAGTTGCTGGTGTTTCTGCTCAGCCCAGGCAGATCTCCACAGAAACACCCTTGGCCCTGCTAGGCACTTTCCTATAAATACAGTTCTAAGCCTGTTGGCCTGCAGCAGCTTTGCTCGGAGCACCAAAGCCAATACCCGCATCGTTAGGGAAAACTTGGCCAAGGGAAAGTCTTCTGAAATGACAGCACTGGTTGCTGCTCTGCAGGATAATGTACTGATGTTTCACCTCGGGATGATCCACAGGATTAATCGTCATGGAATGGTGAAATAATATTCAGACATTTTTCTTACTTTTAAGAAAAACCCATGGAAATAAATAAAAGGGGAGGAGAAGAGAGCAGTGAAAATGAGCTAGGAAGCTCAGCTCTTGCTTACTGGAGCTACTGTCATGTCTTGTTTCATCCCTCAGATCCAGTGAGGGTTTTGAATCCCGTGGTCACCCACAGCTTTGTGAACCACACGCTGGGTCCCCGTCCCTCGCACAATGGTGTTGGCAGACCCCACGCTGCAGAAAAAGCATTTGCCTTCGAATGGGAAAGATCAGTGTGGCTCACTCGAAGGAAGAAATAAATCCCAGAGAAGGATGAGTTAGCAGTTAACAAGCTCACAGGAGGTGATGGGCAGTGAGACTCGGGAAGGAAGGAAAAATGCAGGCAGGGAGGCTTTGGACAGCATGTGGCCGGGTGACTTTGGTGATCATGTGCCCCCAGGGGAAATGCCTGCTGGAAATGATGAATAAGGTGATGGGGAATATGCTAAAACACTGGATAGCTGCTGTGTTACTTGCCTCTTCAACGATCTCTGTGCAGAGGTAGGAAGGGGAGGGTTCCCAGCACAGAAGTGCTGGGAACAGTGGGCGCTGTGGCCTGGCTGTGGCTGCCATTCAGTGGCAGCCACCTGGCACTGCACGAGGGGCTATCCTTTGGAGCTCATCCCATCCTCCCTGGGCTCCAGGAAATCCTGCAAAGGCCATTATTCAGCTCCTGCCTGTGGTTTGTTCCAAGCATCCCTGTTCCTGTCCTGCCAGGCTGGCTGCCCACTTCTGTGTTGAGGGACAGAGGCTCATTCTGGGGAGCCTGTCTGGTGTTCCCCTGCACCTTCTTCACTCCCGCGGGGAGATGTGCCCAGTGTGGAGGAATGGGCAGCACTTAGCACTTTGAGGGAGCAGAAAGCGATGTTTGAAAGGACGCATCCTGGCAACGAAGAAGGGAAGTCACAGTCCTGTATTTGGGAGTAGTTACGGATTAATGTGTGCAAGAGACGGAGCAGGCAGAGATTGGCTTGGCATGACTGTTGTCGCTGAGGTGGGACTCCAAAGAACAGCCTTTCTGCATGGATTTGCATGGCTTACTGAGCTGGACTGGACCTGGAGTCACAGGATTGTTTCAACTGGAAAAGCTCTCTAAGATCACCCAGTCCCACCAGCACTGCCAAAGTCACCACTAAACCATGTCCCCAGGTGCTACATTTACCCTGCCTTTAAATTCCTCCAGAGATGGTGACTCCAGCACTGCCCTGGAAAGCCTGTGCCAGGGCTTGAGAACCCTTTCTATGAAGGAGTTTTTGCTAACATCCCACCTAAACCTCCCCTGGCGCAACTTGAGTCCGTTTCCTCTTGCTCTGTCACTTGTTATCTGGGAAAACTGGGTATACCACAAACTACAGGACCATGCTGCCATCTTTTCTTCTCTGCCTTCTGCTTCCACAAATCAGAGGTGAAAGGCAGTTTGAAGCTCACTGGAATACATTTGCCCACCTGCTGCTCAACTTGCTGAGTGACTGGCATCGTTCCCTCTGGTTCTTGACAAGATGTCCAAGTCCTGGTGAAGTGGGAGAGTGTGATTGCACAAATGTCCTTGTGTCTCTCAAAACACAGCAGAAGGATTTATTGCTTATTTGCCTTTATTTTGCTTTATTATTTGTATCGCTTCATTCCTCTGTGTTGTCCACTCATGGGTGCAGTTTGAATTGATGACAGGCTGGGAGTGTTGTCCCACCGTGTGTTAGCGGTGCATGGCATATGGGGAGGTTGTTCACCTGGTCTCTCATGCTCTTCCTCCCACAGTTCATTCCCATGCCTGTGCTCTATGGTGTCTTCCTCTACATGGGAGTTGCATCCCTCAACGGCGTGCAGGTGAGTCATCAACCAGCACAGGGCTTCTTCCACAACCCTCCAGCTTTCCCCTTCCCCTTCACTGCCTCCTCTTCCTTCCCAGGAAACCCATGGAGGGTGGCAGCTGTTGACAAACTCTGCCACAGCCTGGGTGTCCTGAGATGGGAGACCAAGGGAGAGTGGCCAAGTGGGCACTTGTCAGTGCCAGGGGCTGCTTTGTGAAGGCCTGGGTCCATCTTTGGCAAACAGGACAGGGCTTGGAGCAACCTGGTCTAGTGCAAGGTGTCCCTACCCATGGCAAGGGGGTGGAACAAGAGGATCCCCTTAGGATCTCCTCCAACCCAAACCATTCCAGGATTCTGCAGGCTTCTGCCCCAGCTCAGGCTCACTCCCAGGGTGGTTTGGGTCCTCTGCCACTGAAGGCAAACAAGGAGGATGATTTATGGCAGCAGGGTCATTCCTCAATGCTAATGAGCAGGGACATTGTTCTCCAGGGAGGGGAAGCCAAGCCCCTCATTTTGTCATTGAGGAAATCTTACGTAAGGAGCCATTCTCATGCCCAGTGCCTGTAGCTGGCCCAAGGAGGCTGGACGCGGTTTTGTTGCTTTCTGGTACCCTGTTAATTGTGGCTTTTCTTTTTCGTGCTGGGTTGTGCCCTAAGGGGAAGGGACTGCCTGTTCTGTGAGCCCCAGAATTCCCTCGGGTGTTCTGTAAAACAGCTCCAGCTTCCATTCATTGGTGCGGGGTCCGTCTGGTCCAGGCAGTGGGCAGTGAGCCCGCGCTCCGGCAGGGGACAACGAGGGGATTGTCCTGCTGGGCCCCGGGCTGGCTCTCCTGTAGGGGATTTCCCCTGCTCCCGACCCAGGTGGTGGGGGGACTGGGATCAAGAGTGTTTTTTACTCTTTGAGAAATCCCCATTTTGGTTTAACTCCCAAGTCCATCCGGTCCAGCATAGGGCAAAGGGACACTGCTGGGAAAGCTGCCCGTCTTCCTTGCTCTTCGGTGAGGTGCTCTTCTGTTCGCTGGCAGTGCAGTGTCTGCCCTCGCCTCTGTTGACCTCTGCTCCCAATTTATTTGGGGAAAACAAAAGCATTGCTCCTGAAGGCTGAATGTCTTCCCTTGGCAGGAGCAGGGAACAGGAGGACAGTAAAAATACCCCAGAGTGTGATGCTGACCCTGGTTTAGGCATTCATTTTGTTTTCTCTTCTTTGTGCATCCTGGGTTTCATTTCACCATCCCCTTTATTTTCCTTTCCAGTTCATGGATCGTCTGAAGCTGCTCTTGATGCCTCTAAAACACCAGCCTGACTTTATCTACCTGCGTCACGTCCCGCTGCGCCGGGTACACCTCTTCACCTTCCTGCAGGTGGTGTGCCTGGCCCTCCTCTGGATCCTCAAATCCACTGTGGCCGCTATCATATTCCCTGTCATGGTAGGTGATGCTCTTCTTTGTTGCTGCCTGCTCCGAGCTTCCCCTCCCCCTCCCCAAGCTGAACCCCTTTGTTCCAAGCGCGGGCAAAACCAAATGTAACTCAAACTCTTTAGCAGGGTCTGATTTGCCGGTCACCCCGGCTCCGCCCCCAGTCCTCCCCTTTCCCCTTCTCCGAATAAAAGAGAGGACCAAGGGGGGACCTGCCCTCTTTTGGCTTTGCAACTCTTTCTGGCACCATCTGTGTGCTTCTGTTTCTTTTGAAAGCTTCTAATTGTGGGAAATTAGGCAAGCTAAGAGCTATAATTCTCCCTCTTTGCTTCTGCTGGTGGTATTAGATTTGCAGCTACCATTTTGCCGCTTTTAGAGCTACTGAAATGCTAGATTGCCCATGCTACCTCTAGGCTGCTTGAGGCTTTCTTAAGGCATTAAACTACTAGCCTAGCCGGTAAAAAGCTGTAAGTATACCCCCACACTCCTTCACATCCCTCACTTGCACCACAGCCTGCTCCTTCCTTGCTTGTACACTCCTGTAAGTGTGTAAATCCAACCTCTCCCTGGCAAATCTCTGGCTCAGAGCTCCACTCACGGCACTCACATAGCACTGCACGGGGTCAGTGTGGCTGTGGCTGCCTTTACATAAATCGTCTGGAGGAAAACGAGCCTGGAAAGTTAATTTTTTCCCAGGATGGTGTAGTTAGTGTTGACCATTCGTGGCTGCCAAGGTGAGGTTTGCCGTGGTTTCTCCTTGAGCTGCACGAACCAAGGAGAGTGACATAGTTTTCCTGTTTTAGTCCACACTAACTACCAGATACAAAATGTCTCCCTGGCTTTTAAATAGCACAAATTGACAAAACCAAGAAGGAGGCTCAGTGCTAAGAGGGGTGCCAGAGGGAGGGAAAGGGAATGTCTCTTTTCCTTGAACTCAAGTAAAAAGACACTAATGTTGTTTACCATCAGTGGGTGATTATTCATATTAGAACTAGACCTATAGACACAGTTAGGCACTCTCTGGCTTGGAGATGGGTCAGACTTCTGCAAAGACAAAGCTTTATGAAACTCCTGAATAAATCGTGGCCCCAGGTCACCTAATTTCAGGTTTATGGACAAGTAAAATATCAGTTGTGGGGGCAGGTAGGAGCTGCAGTGCTTATTCAAGGGAGAGAAGGAGGGAGGGCAGAACCCAGATACAGAACAAGATGGTGAAATGAGAAAAGATGATGCAAGTAAAAAAATCCTCCAAGTGTTCCTGCTGGGACACATGCTCCTGTAAAAGATGTTAAAAATTAGTAGTAATTCCCACTGATGTGGCATTCCATCGCAATTCCATGGCTGTGTTGCACTGATTTTGGAAGCTGAATCTAAAATCTCTGCCCATATTAGAATCTGAGTGAAACCCAAGGCTGCCAAAGTTTGTTAGAATGGTGCAGACTCGGGGAAGGCACAGCCACAGCTTTGATGGAGCTGGATGTGATGGCAAAAGCTCAATTTTCTGCACTCATGAGCAAAAAAAAATACAGACTTCCAGTTTGTGAGGGTTTGCCCAACTCCCTGTTTATTTGGAGGAAAGGCATTTTCAACACAGTAATTCATAGTGGGATGATCACGAGTGTCTGCATGGCATCTTTCCACCCTGAGTAATTCCTCACGTCCGTAACTGCGTCTTAAGTTGCACAAGTGAATGCTTGAGATCTTTTCCTAGGAATTGTTTGTGCTGCGGATCATCATTGCTTGGGACAAAGTTTTCCTTGAAGGCAGCCTGTTGGGAATGGGTTACAGCTTCCAGCCTGTGGATGTAGCCATTAGCAAAGCCTATGTGGGATCCCAGTGGCCTCTGCTGGGGGGGTCAGACCCAGCGTCCATGTAAACACCCATTTCAGACATGTGCCTTCCTTTTTCCCAGTGCTTTCATTGCAGTCTTGCACAGAACAAGCTTTTCCTCCAGTTTCCTGCTGCCACAATCCCAGTAAACTTTATTCTGCAAACTCTGGGAGCATGGATTGGCACTTGTCTGATTTCTTAAGAGCTCAGCTGGGCAAATGGTGAGAAGTAAGTCAAGGTTTTATTACTCAGGCTGTCCTGTGAACCTGCCTCCAAAAGTAAATGCAAGTGCTCGGTTTTTTCTATTTATTGTTTAGTAATACAGGATTACTCAGTGATTATGATACTGTTTTGTGTCCACTGCTTCTGTTTTTTTCTGACATGAGGCAGTCACAGCACAACCTTTCAAGCTGACAGAGATGTCCCAGGTGTTCACCACCTTCTCTGTATGTTCATTTACAGCCAGAATTCAAGAGTATGGGCTTAGAAGCAGAACTGAGAGGAATGCAGTGTTCCAAATGAAAGGTAAAATGTGACTGGGAATGCCTCTCTGCCTTTGCAGATCTTGGCCCTGGTGGCAGTCAGAAAAGCCATGGACTACCTCTTTTCCCAGCATGACTTAAGCTTTCTTGACGACGTCATTCCAGAAAAGGACAAGAAGAAGAAAGAGGATGAGAAGAAGAAGAAAAAGAAGAAGGGCAGTATGGACAGTGACAATGATGATGTAAGGAGCTTCCTGCTCTTGTCATATTCCTCCTTCCTAGGTAGCTGCCGGGGTTAGCTTCCAGTAGCTAACCCCCAGCATGTTCCATGCCCTGCCCAGTGCTGCAGGCTGGACATTTTCCAGCTACCTGGGGAGCTGACAGCTCAGTCTTTTGCTGCTGCAGCAAATGGGTCCCAAAGAAAACTTATTTTCTACACTGCCTTCCCTTTTCCAGCCTGTGGTGGGTGGTTTGTGCATTGCCAGGAATGAAATCGCACTTTCCAAGAGCACCAGGTACCTGCTGAGATGTCATGCCCCTTGCTAGAATGCCTCTCATGACCCTGCCTCCTCCAGCTTCCCTCCTGCGCCTTTCTCCCCTTCGTTGTCTCTTGCATTTTAGGAGGAGAATGCTTTTCACCAGCAGCTCAGGTCCTTCTGGTTTTTTTTTTTTTAATATTTTTGTAATGGCTCTTTTGGAAAGCACAAAATAGATGTGATTTGTCATATTGCAGGAAAAACTGCTTTGTGTTGGTAAACCTCATCACCTAAGTGTTTCCCGAGCATCCGTGCCCTCTGCAGTACACTCTGGTCCTACCTCAGGGGGCAGCATGCCCTAAATAGTGAAAAGTGACCCGGCTAGACCAGACCCATGTGCCTTTGACTGTTCTCTTTCCTTCTCTATATATAAAAAGAAGAAATGTAGTCCTGGTGCTTTTACATATTCTCCTTCTCAGCTCTAACTCAAATCCTTTAAATTTGCATTGAAGTGCTAAAGCCACTCTGTGGTGAGTTCTAAGCATGGCGTCACTTCTGCTCACGTCCATGAAGAAGGGCCTTTCCTGGGGTGTAGGGAGAGGTAAGGTCGCCTGAAGCTGGAAAAGAATCCCATTTTAGTGCAGTGGGAAAAACAGCTCAGAGGATTGGCTTTTAGTTCAGACTAAGTTCAGCAAGCAGCCCTGTCCCATCATTCCTCCAGTTCCCAGGGCGAGGGTTATCTTGAGCACCTCTGAGCAAACCAAAATGAGATTAAAAGAGGCCCTCCTGAGTAGTCAGCAAAGGTTTTACTCCGTCCCCTCCTCTTGACTGGTGTGAATCCAGCAGCATCTTATCCCGAGCCATGGGTCCCCTCTCTCCAGTATGTTTTAAGATACTTCCTCTCTTCCCAGGCTTTTCCTGAATTCCAGGTACAGTAATTAACCTAATGGGTAAGAGATTTTATGCAAAATACTGGTTCTTAACTCTTGTTGGTTTTTTTTCAGCACTTGCTTTTACCAGCTTCCTGAACATACAGCACTGGGCATTACTGGTTGGATTACATTCACACTTTCCCTTCCAGAAATATCCACCCCCCAGAGTTAATCCTGTGGGATTCGGGGGGCAATATATGGATCCGAGTTCAGCCAAGGGAACTGCTGGGTGTTGCTTGTGCTTTATTTGAGTTTCGCTTGTCCCTGAGCCTCATAAAAATAGTCCTGAGGAAACATCTTGCTGTTGGAGTATGAAATAAGGCACTGGATATCAGTTATGTTAAAAAACAAATTAAAAATAAGAATAATAATCCAAGGAGAGCCATTCTCTGGCCTCTTTAGTGTTTTCCTGCCCTGACTGAAAGGTCTCCTCCCTCCGCCCTGGTGTTGTGGGTCTGGTTCTCTTCAGGAACAAAGATGTCCCAACACTTCTGGCAAATCCCACTTTTCTTGCTTTGGCCAAGTCAGGCAGTATCAGCCTTTCCCTGCCTATGAGGAGTTCCCTTTATTTTTAAAAGAGCAAAACAATTCCAAGCACCTCCAGTTAAGCAGAAACAGGTGGGTGACAGAAGGCAGTGGGGTGTAAAATTCTGCTGGTACCCAACCCTGGCTTTTCCCTCATCCTGACCTGGTTGCTGTTTCTCTGGCTGGGCCAGGGTTACAGAATTCTTCCAAGGGCTCTGGAATTGATGAACCAGAGGTGTAACTGAGATTGGGTTTGACTCCACTTGCATTAAAGAGAGATCTGAGCCAGTCTGATGTAAGGAACCTCTGCCATGTCATATCTGGGCCCTGTAGAGCAATTGGGAACAACCAAGGGCTTTTACAAAAATCCCAGCAGGATAAAGGGTTTGGATGAGCTTTTCCAGCAGCCAGTGCCCTGCTGTGTCCACCCACAAATGCATTTTCCATCTCTATTTCCTGCAGCTGACTCCAGGCAGAATGGGATCGTGTCTTAGAAGACGATGGGGTGGGAAGAGGGAAGATTTATTGCAAGTTACAATTCCACAAGATTATTCTTTCAGTCTGTTTTATTTTCGGAGTATGAGGGATGAAGGGAAGTGGGGTGCAGTGGGGAACCAGTGGAATCCATCAGGCAACTAAGCTGGAGGATGCTTTTCTCTTTTTTCTTCTTTTCTTGTCCTCGTTCTTACAGAACTATGTGAAGGATAATTTTAATGTGTGGGAGACGATAAAGAGAGAGAGCACTGGGAATATTCTAAGACCTTTTACACGTTTCTTTCACAGTCTGACTGCCCCTACTCAGAAAAAGTCCCAAGTATTAAAATACCAATGGACATCATGGAGCAGGAACCTTTCCTAAGTGATAGCAAACCTGCCGACAGTGAGTAGAACTAAGCTCTTGCATGCCTGCTTGACTCTGACTTGCACTACAAAAATATATCTCTGTATATTTAGAGTGATATTTTTTATTTTTTAATCTTTCCTTTTACTTGAGAAGTACTTTTCTCTTGTTCTTTTTTTTTTTCCTCTCCTTTTTAATTTCCAGGCCCCTGCTTTATGACAGATTTTGCTTTTGTGAGCTTTTTTTTTTTTTTTTTTTCTTGCTGGTTACAAAATCAGTGTTGTTCCTTCTGGTGCCTCCAGTTTAAGTGCTTTTCTCCAGCTCCTCACAGGCCTCCCGGCCACCCACTCTCTCTTCCTTTCCTCTCCCTCTCTCCCTTGGTGTTAACCTGCTGATGGTGGGATTTATTTTTTTCCTCTGAGCCTGGTGTTCTGGATTTGCAGCGCTGTCCTGTCACTGTTTGTTCCCTTAGGTGCCAAGCAGTTGCAAAAATCAGCATTTAACAGAGTAATTAATTATTTGTGTCATTAAGCTGCACAGGCAGAGATCAGTTGGCCATTAACATATTTCCCTTCTAGGGTGATTTGTGCTCTTCTTTTTGGTTTTAATTTCTCATGTTAATAGCTATAATTGATGAATTTAATCTTTATTTTCAGTCATTCCCATTTTACATTTTCCTCTTTTAAGTGAGGAATCACGGCTGACCTTGGTGATTTTGCCTTTGGGATGACTTTTTAAAGTACTAAGGGTGTCATATGCTCTTTTCTTCTGAGGGGGGAGGGGAGAAATACAAACTGAAGTAATAAATCAGTGCTGCTGCCAGGCTAGTGCTTCCTAGGAACAGGACCTAAACCCTGAGATCTTTAGATCCTTAATTTGTCCGTAGGGCTGAAGAGCTGGGAGCCAGGTCCCCTTCCTTTAGGTAGCATACAGAGGCCTCAGGGAATGCTAAGCGTTACCCCGTGGGTTTTAGATACAGGAACACTTAGAGATTGGGATTATAAAACAAAACCATTGGAAAGGAGACATTTTCTTGGCTGTTTGGATATCCTCAATGTTTTGCTGATGTCAGCGCATCATCCAAAATCAGCCTCAGGCAGCCACACATCCTCCTCATTCTGTGTTTTTTGTACGTTCCTGATGTACTAAAACCAAATTGCATCCTAAATATTGTTACTCAGGATTTTAGGATCAGATGCCTTTTTTCCAACATCTTAAGGGCTAAAATAGTTCAGGAAAAGGTAATTCTGCCATCAACCCATTTGTGGGAATGCCCTTGGAGATAGAACAGGGTAAATCACCCATGAGCTGAGCTGTAGTTGGTTAGTGTATTTATGCATTTTTATAATCCAGTATTTTATTTGCTGGTTTTTAATTAGAAACAATGCAAAATAAAAACTAAAATTTACCAGGCCACTGGAATGAAAAAAAAATCAGCACCAGTGTGGGATTGTGCTTGAATACAACTCTGCCATCCAGAGTATATTCCTGATAGTACCACTAACATCAGCTCTCCTGCAGCAAGAGCGGGAATGGGACTCTTATTCCCAGAAAGCACGCTTCCCATAGGGTTGGGGGAGAGAAGCTAGTCCAGGCCACAAGCCACCCTGTTTCTCCCAAGGACTTTGGGTGCGACAGTGGGAGTGCGGGGTAACTGAGGGGTGTAGATCCAAGGTAAGTGTCAAGCCCAAAAGGTGGGGGAACTCCTGGGAAATGGGTCCTGTTCGCACCCAAATACTTTGGAGGAGAGACAGGAATGGAGTGTTTCCTCACCAAGCTGTGGATCCATCTGGCAGCTAACAGGAAAAGAGCTTGGCCCATAGATGTGGGTTGGAGGCGCTGAGGCAGGGCTTGAGGCGCGGTTGGTGCTGCCGCAATGACAGCTGAGGTTTTCTTCCCCCAGGAGAAAAATCACCGACATTCCTTGAACGCCACACATCGTGCTGATACAATTCCCTTCCTTCAATCACACGCCATGCCAAGGTAAGCACCCGGGAAGTGCGCTTTGGAATGAGTCAGAAAAATGCACCTCTGCCCCCTCTCAGAACACAGCAAGTTTCCTATAGGGAATTCTTAAAAAACACTTGCAGAACATTCCCTACACTGGGTTGCTGCTTCCCAAGGTGATTATGAACAAGTTGATTCCATAGTTATTCCAGCCCCTGGCAGTGCTTGGGATGGGGAGTGGAGAGCCTGTGAGAGACCTGAAGGCTCCAGTGGCCCTGGATAGACCCTGGCTGCAGCACTGAGGACTGGTTTGGGAGTCGGACCAGGAGAAAGACGTGGAGCTCCTGGGAGGAGTCCAGAGGGGCATTGCCAAGGGGAAATAACCCATTTTTCCATATCTGTGGTGGAAAATAGAGTAAATAATAATCTTAAATTGCAGCAAGTAATAATTGCTCAGAGTCCGGTCCTTGGGGCCAGCTTGGGCCTCCCGGCACCAGGAGTGGGATCTGGACCTAGGCAAGTTTATTCCTCTGAAACATCAAAGGTGTGTCCGTGCTTACAGGTCTTAGACAGCGGCTGAAATTCATCCCAGTGGCGATGCCCAGATTATTTCAATGGCAGTTGATGGGTATTGTCACAGCCTGCAGTGAAGCACCAGGATGCCCCATCCCTGCAAGTGTCCAAAGCCAGGTTGGACGGGACTTGGAGCAGCCTGGTCTAGTGGAAGGTGTCCCTGTCCATGGCAGGGGGTGGAACTGGATGAGCTTTAAGGTCCCTTCCAAGCCAAACACTTTGGGATTCTGTGAGGCACAAGTGCAGGACACTTGGAGCTCCTGGGTCAGTGAAATGGGTGGTTTTGCCTGCTGCTGTGAGCAGTGTTCAGACCAGCTCATTCAGATTATCTGTGTGTGGGCCTTACCTTAAATCCAGCCGTGTATTCCCAAAGCCCAGCGTTTGTCCTGCACTGACGTTGTCTGTCGTCTTCTTCGCAGCCCTCCACGAACTCCAGTAAAAGTTGTGCCTCAAATTAGAATAGAACTTGAGCCTGAAGACAATGGTTATTTCTGGAGGAGCAAGGGAACAGAAACTACTTTGTAATTTGTCTGTCTGTCCAATCTTTTACAAATTCATTTTGTCAGTAGCCAAATGTTAAGAAGCTCCCTGCTCCCGCCGGTGAAGGTAATTGAGCCACCCCGCTGCCCCTCCCTCCCCACGGCCCCAGGTCTGTCCGGGTCCCCGCGCTGCCCAGGACTCGGATTGCCTTCTCCTCGGCTCCGAAGCGCAGCGAGGGCAGGAGCGTTACAGATGTCACGTCGGACCTGTGGGAATGCCAGAGGCACTGGCTGTTGTGCACCGGTGTTTGTCTGGCAGAACAGAGCTGACCTCCAGGCTAATTCCATGTCTGCTCCCACTGCTCAGAGATGCTGGAACATGCTGCTAACCCTCATGTGCTCTCACCTGTAGATAAAAGAGAAGGTACTTCACTCCCAGCACAGACAGACCATTGCCATCGCTGTAGCATGTTTGGAAATGTCCCTTTCCTATGCAATTTTTTTTTAAAGAAACACTTTAATGGACTTAATCCGTCAGGTACATGGAAGAGTGTTATTTTCCTAGATTATTTTGTTTAAATTATGGGGGCCTAACCTATGACTTCTTTTTTTTTGACAATTTTTTTAACCTTTTTTTAATTACTGTAAAGAAAAATGAATTTTTTTCCTGCAGCAGGAAACATATAGTTATGAGTAGTTCTACCTCTTATTTCTAGATGCCAGGCTTTCTGTAAAAAAATGTATTGTACCATATATAATGTGATTTTTACAAAAAACAAACCCACGACATCACACCACAATCTCCAGGACCTGCATAGAGCTGGATCAGTTCAGTTAACACCTTCTGCTCCAAAGCATCTGTTTTTCTTAGGGTTATGTTGGTTTTTTGGAGTTTTTTTATGAGTAATCCCTGCTGTGAAGGAGACTTAAATCTCTCATGATCTTAGAAGAGTCTTAAAGATACTGTTGGTCCAACGCTACGGACAGATGCTGGTTATATCCCTGTTGTTGATTTCGGACATGGGATCACTCCATGATTTCCATGGGACACCGGTGTGTGTGTGTGTGTGTGCAGTGAGAAGACCCGAGGTGTGGCTCAGGCACAGCGGACGAGGAGGAAGATGAAGGTGGCCTGCTGGGATGTTCATCCCGACATTCGGATTCGCAAACATCTGCATCCTCCTGCATCCCACACCTGTCTACCATCATCTACAGAATTTACCCTAAACCTTGGCTACTCAGCCCCAGACCCAGCGATGCAGCAAGACTAAGCAGGCCAGGCACGGGTATCCCAGGATTTTGGGGTGGAAGCAAGCGAGTGAGCATCACCTCAGGAGAGAGGTTTTTCTCTCCGTAATGTGTTTATACTGGTGCGTGCATCTAAACATGCGTTTGGGAAACTGCACTTCACCAGGACATGGGGGAACACACTAAAAGCTTCATCCAAAAATGAAAAACAAAACAAGAAGAAAAAATACCCCAGCTCTCCAGGTGAATTCCCTGATGGAGACAATCCCGTAACAGAGGATGGGCACATGCTGCCACTTAGTCCTTGCGAAACCAAAGTCTGGGTTGGTGAAGTCAAGAGGATTTTCTGATGGTGCTGAGACCTTAATGCCAAATTTTACCATCTGCTCCCACATAGGAGCCATCACCTCCATACAGCCCCTGCTCACTCTCGAGGGGTCTCCCATTTCCATGAAATCTGTGTTGGGTAACCCAGGAACCTGGCTGCAACCCACTCTGAAAATGCTGGGGAGACTTGGGAAAGACCTGAAGAGGAGTAGCTCTGGGATCCCTTCTGCTGCTGGAGGACAGGTAACTTGGGAAGTGTGATGCCAGCTTTAGCCAGTGAGCTCCATCTCTTGGTGAACACCTGCTCCTGGCTCACCATGGGGACGCAGGCTCGAGCGTTGCCTGCAGAGTACACAGGAGCTGCTTGGGTCCTGCCCAGACTCTGGATGTGTAGTAGTCCCAGAGGAAAGGTGCCCTCAGGTGGATCCCAGGGGCTCTCCCGGTCAGTTCGACAGGCACAGCTTCCATCTGCTGGTGCCTGGTGACCTGTCTCCCCAAAAAGGAGGTCTTTGCTTCCGAACCATGTTAAATGCACTTGAAGTGTCCTGACTGCTGATGTAGATCTTTCTCTTTGTGTTGTGTTTTTTGTGTTGTGCCGAGAGCAGCGCTGCCGACAGGACAAAGGGTTCTCTGGGGCTTTCCATGAGAAACACCCACTGCAGCAGGGAAGAGCCTGCAACATGGCAAGGAAAGGTTCTCTGCACGCCGTATGCCTTCGAAAATAACTAAAACATCCTTTCAATCCAAATTAGGCATTTTGTCAGAAAAGCCTGGGGGTGGGTGCTTCAGGGAGCAGATGTGGAGACTGACCCAAAGCCCTCCAAGATCAGAGGCAGCCGTCAGAAATGACCTTCCCCCAGCAAATCCAAGGTCCCAGCTCACGGTGGGACGCATGATGGCCGCTGGCTACAGCCAATTCGGTCCCTGCCCGGCCTGCACTTCCCCCTCCCCTGGGCTGATACAGCTTTGTGTCTGTATTGGAATCAAGTCGCACTTTCAGATACTTTCATTATTGTTTTTAATTCTCCTAAGTCCGTGTTTGCTTTGGAGGAGAGAATGAGAGCTTAGGATGAAACAAAGTGGATCAGATGGTGGAACTAAAAGGAAAAAAGCAGAAAACATTTCAAATATATTAAAGTGATGATTTTTTTTTCCAGTAATATAAAACATGAAATTCCTTATAACATTATAGTATTTTACAGTTTTATGAAGCTTTCTATTGTGACTTTTATGGAATCAAAAGATGAAGATGATGAGATATTTTAGCATTTATATTTTTCAAAATTAAATGTATACTGAAAATAAAGTAACTTTATGCATTTATGGGAGAGTTTGTGTCTTTTCCCTCATTATGCACCAAGTCTTGTCTGATTGAACCGAGATCCCAGAATCAGTGGGGTCATACAAGGGGCTCCCCGACACTCTAGTGTTGGACCCACTGAAGCATGTTTTGGGATACCTGGGGGAGTGGTTGGATCTGCGGGGTCACCAGAAGGTCCGGAGGTGGCACAGATCTCTGTCCAACTCCTGTCGCCTGTGCACAGGCAGTGAGGATGAGGCTGGTGTGCCTGGGCTTCTCCACAAAACCTCTGGTTTCTGGGCTGAAACGTGCCATGATCAAATTAGCTTTCTGACCTTGTTCCTTGGCCAGGAATAACCATCGAAGGACTTAGGGGAAGAGCAACCATCGGAGCCTCTCTGGCTCCACCAGTGTTACGAGTGCACGTACCTATGCGTCCACTGGACCCCCACCAGCCACTCCCCTCTGGGCCCCTTTCCCTGCAAGCGGGACCCCTACTTGCACACCTCTCCCGCCTCTGAGCTCACCTGGAAAAGGAGGGCCTGCCCAAAGGGCAGCACGTGAAAGCGAAGGCAACTCGGGGGAGCGCTGGGCTGTGGGCTGCTTTTGGCATCTTTGCACAGCTGCTGGGAGTGGTACCCCTGGTGCAAGTGAAAATCATCCCCTTAATAACCAAACTATATAACCAAGGTGAGAAGGAAGGGTCAGGAACTGACCGTCATCAATCTTAGGGATCTTTTCTTTGAGCTTTGGAGCAGGTAGCATGGGCAGAGTCCTCATACATCTCCCTGGGGACCAAGGATGTAGATGAGCCCAGTGGTCTGACAGGTATCCTCCTTCAGGAAGCAGGGAAAAATGCAGCAGGTGGAGACCTGGAGGGGTCCACCTGCGGGTGGAGCCCCGGAGCAGCTCCTCCCGCTCACGGCGATCCAGCCCCGCTGGTTCCATCGGGACGCAGCGGGCGGCAGCTCCACGGGGCTGGGGTCCCGGGGAAGGGACGGCGGGGCGGGCGGTGCTCTTCCCGAGGGCGCGGTGGCCTCGGGCTGGCGGAGCGGCGGGGCCGGGAGCGGGAGCGGGAGCGGGAGCGCGCTCCGGGGCTGCGGGGCCGGCCCTGCCCGCGCGGGGGCGCCGCGCTCGCACCGCGCTCCGTGACCGCCAGAGGGCGCCCCGCGGGGTCCCGCGCCCACACGGAGGGGGAGCCCCGGCCCCGCCCGGCCCCGGAGCGGCTCCGCGACCGCACCGCGAACCGGCCCCGCTCTGCCGCACCCGGCACCGCCCGCCCGCGGCGATCCGGGCCCCGGTACCACTCCCGGCCCCGATCCCGCTTCGGTCCTCCCGCCGGCGGACAGGCGGCCCCGCCCGGGACCCCCGGCGGACCCCGGCAGCACTCGGCCCCGCACCCCCGGCCCCAGTCGCGGCCCCGCCGCAGCGCCCCGGGCTCGGCGCGGTCCCCGCCGGGAGCAGCCCCCGGGCCGGGCTCGCACAGCGCCGAGCGAGGGTCCCGAGCGCCGGCCCCGGGACGGACACGGCCCCGGGACAGCGGGGCGGGGACACGGGGCGGGGCCACAGAGCGCGGGGGTGAGGGGCAGGGCCGGCGCAGGTGTTCGCTGTTCCGGGCGGGGCCACAGAGCGCGTGCGCGGGCGGGGCCGGCACAGGTGTGCGGGGCCCCAGGGCGGCTGCGCGGGGCGGGGCCGAGGGCATTTAAACCCCGGAAGCCGCCGCAGCCGCCATTTTCTCCCCAGCGCTCGGAGGTGGCGGCAGCGGCCGGGCCGGGCTCCCCCGGCGGGGCCCACGTGAGGCGCTTCTCTCTCCTTCTCTCTCCTTCTCTCTCCTTCTCTCTCCTTCTCTCTCCTTCTCTCTCCTTCTCTCTCCTTCTCTCTCCTTCTCTCTCCTTCTCGCTACTTCTCGCTACTTCTGCTTTTCTCCCCTTCCCCACTTCCCCCAATACCGCCCTTCCCCGCCTCCCCACAAATCCCGCTCCCTCTCTCCCCTCCGCCTTTCCTGCCCCTTCCTCACCCCACTTACCAACTTAACTCCCGCTTGTATTTCCTCCTCTATCCCTCCTCACCCCACTACCCAACCTGACTCTCCCCTCTGTTCCCTTTCTATCCCTCCTACCTTCCTGCTCCTCCTTTGTCCCCCTCCGCTCTACCTGACCTGGCTTCCCTCTGTCTGCCCTACGCACCTCCTTATCCCCCCTTTATCCCTGCTCTCTCCCTCCTATACCTCTTCTCTCTCCCTTATCCCTTTCTCTCTTCCTCCGCAGCCGCGGGGTTCGGGGTGCCGGCGAATAAAGCCCAGAGGGCCGGAGCCCGGCGCCCCTCGAGCCCCCGCACGGGGCCGGGCCCGCTGTGCGGGTCCCCCCATGCGGTTCACACACACCGCCCGACACCGCCGGGGCTCCGGCTGTCCCCACATCACACTGGGGGCTCCCGGGGTTGGGGGGTCGGGGGGCGTTTAGGGAGGACCCCCTCCTTAGGAGGGGGTCGGGGGGGGGGGGGGGGTGTTTAGGATGGGCCCCCTCCTTAGGAGGGGGTCGGGGGTGGGTGGGGGGTTAGGGAGGGCCCCCTCCGGAGGGGGGGGTCCTGGGGAGGGGTTGGGGCGGGCCCCCTCCGGAGGAGGGGGTCCGGGGTGGGAGGGGTCGAGGGGGGTCCACCCCCTCCTGGCCCCTCCCACCCCGGACCCTCTCCTCCGGACGGGGTCCATCCCGACCCCCTCCCTGGGACCCCCTCCTCCGGACAGGGGCCCGGGGGGGAGGGAGGGGCGGGTGGGTGGGGGAACGGGAGAAGGCCAGCTGCAGAGAGCATTTTATATTTACGGTGCAGAGTGACGTGCCCCCCCATGCTGCCCACCCCACCCGCCCCTCCCTCCCCCCCGCGGGCCCCTGTCCGGAGGAGGGGGTCCCAGGGAGGGGGTCGGGATGGACCCCGTCCGGAGGAGAGGGTCCGGGGTGGGAGGGGCCAGGAGGGGGTGGACCCCCCTCGACCCCTCCCACCCCGGACCCCCTCCTCCGGAGGGGGCCCGCCCCAACCCTCCCCAGGACCCCCCCCTCCGGAGGGGGCCCTCCCTAACCCCCCACCCACCCCCCGACCCCCTCCTAAGGAGGGGGCCCATCCTAAACCCCCCACCCGGACCCCCTCCTAAGGAGGGGGCCCATCCTAAACCCCCCGACCCCCCGGGAGCCCCCAGTGTGATGGGGACAGCCGGAGCCCCGGCGGTGTTTGTGAACGGCATGGGGGGACCCGCACAGCGGGCCCGGCCCCGTGTGGGGACTCAAGCGAGGGGCGCCGGGCTCCGGCCCTCTGGGCTTTATTATCCGGCGCCCCGAACCCCGCGGCTGCGGGGGAAGAGAGAAAGGGATAAGGGAGAGAGAAGAGGTATAGGAGGGAGAGAGCAGGGATAAAGGGGGGAGAAGGAGGTGCGTAGGGCAGACAGAGGGAAGCCAGGTCAGGTAGAGCGGAGGGGGACAAAGGAGGAGCAGGAAGGTAGGAGGGATAGAAAGGGAACAGAGGGGAGAGTCAGGTTGGGTAGTGGGGTGAGGAGGGATAGAGGAGGAAATACAAGCGGGAGTTAAGTTGGTGAGTGGGGTGAGGAGGGAGCAGACAGGAGGGATAGAGGCGGGGGTCTGGCTCGGTAGTGGAGTGAGGAAGGGGCAAGCAGGAGGGGAAGGGGTTGGTCGGGGTGCGTAGCAGGGCAGGGAGGGCGGAGGGGAGAGAGGGAGCGGGGTTTGTGGGGAGGTGGGGAAGGGCGGTAGAGGGGGAAGGGAGGAAGGGGAGAAAAGCAGAAGGAGAGAGAAGGAGAGAGAAGGAGAGAGAAGGAGAGAGAAGGAGAGAGAAGGAGAGAGAAGGAGAGAGAAGGAGAGAGAAGGAGAGAGAAGCGCCTCACGTGGCCCCCGCCGGGGGGGCCCGGACCGGCCGCTGCCGCCACCTCCGAGCGCTGGGGAGAAAATGGCGGCTGCGGCGGCTTCCGGGGTTTAAATGCCCTCGGCCCCGCCCCGCGCAGCCGCCCTGGGGCCCCGCACACCTGTGCCGGCCCCGCCCCGCGCACGCGCTCTGTGGCCCCGCCCGGAACAGCGAACACCTGCGCCGGCCCCGCCCCTCACACCTGTGCCAGTCCCGCCCCGCGCTCTGTGGCCCCGCCCCGCCCCGTGGCCCCGCCCCGCTGTCCCGGGGCCGTGTCCGTCCCGGGGCCGTGTCCGTCCCGGGGCCGGCGCTCGGGACCCTCGCTCGGCGCTGTGCGAGCCCGGCCCGGGGGCTGCTCCCGGCCGGGACCGCGCCGAGCCCGGGGCGCTGCCGCGACTGGGGCCGGGGGTGCGGGGCCGGGCGCTGCCGGGGTCCGCCGGGGGTCCCGGGTGGGCGAGGCGGGATCGGGACCGGGATTGGTATCGGGACCCGGATCCCGCGGGCGGGAGGAGCCGCTCTGGGGCGGGCGCTGGGGCCGAGTTCGGCCCTGCCGCTCCGGCCGGTGTGGAGCCGGGGCCCCGCCGGGGCTCCGGGCACGGTCCCGCTCCGGCTGCGGGGAGCCGGGGCCGTGCCGGGGCCGCGCCAGGGCCGTGCCGGGGCCAGCGGTGTTTTCCTCGTGCCTCGATGTTCTGGGAGCCAGAGTGGCTGCCTTGCCCACCCACGTGCCCGTCCTTGGGCAGCCCCACGAGCACACCTGGCCTAGGAGCTGGCACTGAGCGGGCCGTGGGTCCCAGCACGGGCTGGTCCCAGCTCTGCCTTCGGCATTTCCTGCCCTTCGTGCCTTTGGAACTTAGGGAATTTTGAACAGCGACTTTTTCCCTGCCACCAAGAAGTTGCAGCTCCTCTGACAGCTGCTAGGTGGGACCTGATGCTCTCCTTCCTCTCCCTCAATTTCTCTGCAACTCACACTCTCCAATGGCAAAACTTCCGATTTTAAAAATCCCGTTAAAATTTTCCATCTTTATTTTCCAGTTGGGGAAGGTCCTGCCTGGGATGGAAATGGCCACAAAAGAGGAAACTGAAAAAGGGCCAAAACCAGATGCTGCCACGTGAGTCAAGGCAGGGAAAGCCTCGGGATGTTGAAAGTTTTATTGTCCCGTGCTCCTGCACGGGGGTGCCCGTCCTGTCTGGCGGCCCCGCGGCTTGAAACCGCTGCTGACGGCCAGTGCCAGCCTTGTTTCCTCCGAGGGACCCCACAGGGCCACCAGGATGCCGCCAAAATGGGATCTTGGGGGCCCCAGTCCCCCCACAGCATTAAATGGCTCGATCCTGGGGACCTTTTACAGGAGAGCAGCAATTGCACGTGCAACTTTGATGACCACTGAGAAATGAGAGAGGCCTGTGATAAAAAACCTTTTTTTAAAGAATAAGACCAACAATTTCGCTACAGCAGTTTAGCAGCTTCAATTTCCATTCTATCCACATGACACAGCATCTAATTCCATCTCCTGATCTGATCTTGGCAAAAGGAAGAGTCACCTGCCCTCAGCATAAATATTTAGTACATAAAATACTGACAAGAAACCCACTTTTAATAAATATCTGCAGTTCTCACTCCTGTACACAAGTACTTTACAGCGACGCGCCGGGGGAGCGCGGCCGGCGGGGCTGGGACAAGGTGGGATGGACATAAATTAATTATTGCAGTCGGATGCGCCGTGGGCGGGGAGGTTTGGAGTCGATCCACGCTTGAAACAGAAATCTCTCTCACGCCTTGAAATCCACGCTTCCTGTCGGGAAAAAAATCCTCAGTTTGGAGTCTTGTCGGCGCCTGTTCTGCCTGTGGGAGGCTGCTTCAGCACGGACAGGGAGCAGCTGGGAACCAGAACCCGCTTGGACAGGGACCAGGACAGCACTTGCAGTACCTACAGGGTCTGCACAAAGCATCACGGTGATGATACCCAAAACAGCCCCAACCCTTTCCTAGAGCCAGCAATTAAATTCCTATGCAAATAGAAGTCCACTTTTTATGCTAATGCTGCTTTAAAGACCAGCCCTGGGAATGCTCATAGGGCAGAACTCAATGGCTGGCACCTAGCAATGGAACAACACAGGTAAACAGTTGTGAGACAGCACAAAATTCTTACAATAATGCCAATTTCCTGCATTTACCCAACAGCTGCAATGATGCTTGTGCAACGTCTCTTTCCAGGGAGGAACGAGTCCTGAGGGATCATTCGGTCTGTGGCAAGTGTTCCATTGAGTGTCCATGTCTGGTCCTGCCTGCAGTGGGGCATTTCCTACAATGGCGGTGCTTAGAGCCCAAAACCACATGGGGAGCTGAGGTTAGGGCTAACTTTTGGGCCCAGAGCTGGTCGGAGCCCTCGGCGACTCCCACTCACTGCCAGGAATGTTCCTTTGGTGTTTCCTCTGTGTGTCCCAGCCAACCAGGGAATGAGGGGCAGGAGGAGGCCGGGAGCACCAGAAAGTGAACCAGCACTTCTTGTCCTTTGTATTTACAGGGGATGACCTGTGCCCTGCAGTGCCCTGCCCATGGCACGCAGCACACTCCGCAGTGTCCAGAGGTCAGGGAGTCACACACGAGTGCCAAACAGCCCCTTTCCATGGCTGTCCTGCACAAGCCTTCTCATTCATCGTTCCACAGGGGCGGCCCTTGGAGGCCATTGCTTTCCAATGCGCTCCTCGTCCTTCCCAGAGGTCCTGGCTGGCGCAGGAACCCCCGCTGCCGCATTCTCAGCTGGCACCAGAGGCAGAGCTGCGGCCAGCGCTGGGGCACTACCAGAGCTGAGGCTGCTGCTGTTGGCAGTGGACTGGTGCAGGAAAGCCAACAGCTGTGAAGTCTTCCCAGCCAGAGGAGCTCTCCAGTGTGGAATGCTGGCACCTTTGGGCGCGGGGCTGGATGGCGGGATGTGCTGCTCAGCTTGCTGTGCTTCAAAAGGCAGCCGGCCTGGAGAGCTGCTCCTGGGCAGGAGCTGAGCCTGGGCGGGCACCACAGGTGTGGGCGCCGTTGGAGCCCTCGGCAAGTTGCCCAGATCCAGTGCTGCATCCCCCTCAGTCCCAGCCCCTCCGGGTGGTGGGAAGCTGCTGCTTCGCCGGTTGCAAGACTCACAGCACAGCTTGTGGTAGCCAGGGATGGAGCAGTATCGGGCCAGCACTTCCATCTGGCAGAAGATGGATTTGTCTCCCATGCAGGGCTCATCTGCAAAACAAACATCCCGGGGATGGGAACCCACTGATGGGCACTTGGGAAACGCTGGCACATTGTGTTTCTGGAGGAGCACAGACAGCAATTCCCAGTGCTGACCTCCCAGAGCTTGCACGCACACAGTGGCTATGTCCTACCCACCCCAAATCCCTTCCCTTCCAGCCTGAGGACATCATCCATCAGCAGCGTTAAAGCCAAGGCAATCTTCCCTCACAGAAATTAAACCCCAAGCAATAGCCCTTGGAGATGCCTCAAAATAAACGGTCAGAGTTGGATGAAGTTTTGTTTGGATTCAGTTTGGAGTTTTTCAGGGACCAACTGGAACTGCAGAAGTGATGGAAAGCTTGAACAGTGGGTCACACCTGAGGTGCCCTGAAGGCAGGGATGAGCATCCCTTTCCTCAGGAAAAAGAACTTCCAGAGGCTCCTCTGGAAGCTTTGAAACAAAATCAGCTTTCTGCAGGGAGAGCTGTCCTCACCTGGGCACAGGGGCTGCTTCACCATGGGCCGGAAGCGCATCTGGCCACCACCTTCTCCTGCTTTAAAATACAAACTGGAGCCTGACCTCAGAGTGGGTGAAAACAAGCTCAGTTTCAAGAACTCAGTAAGATCCCCCACAGGGACATCAGTGGGGCTGGGGGACAAGGGTTATAAATAGCAAATTCTATGGAATATAAACCTGTCCTTGTCCTGATCCTGCCGAGCTTCCTCAGAATCCTTGCTGGTTCCTGACAAACCTGGTGTTAAAGGGGTGGCTCAGCATGTGAATATCCACACTCCATAAGGCACTGTGAGGCTATTCCAGCAGGAATTCAGCATGGAATTCTGGGCTATAGGTACAATTCCTTTTGCCTTTCCATAGTGACAGTGACCCTTATTTGGTCCCGTTCTCTCGTGGTTCATTTTGGGGTATCTGTTTGTGCTGGTTTAGATCCCACGACTCCACCCACAGTGTGGAGATTTGGGTTGTGCTTCTCTACTTCCAGCAGGTTCCAGAAGGAGCCAAAGCAGATCCCACCTATCCAGCCTGGGGGAAAACACCTCTGCCTGCCAAGGAACTCTGACTCTGCTTTTCCTACCAGCTCCTGAGCAGCATCAGGGCCACCATGAGGGAGTTAAAACCCCAAACCCCAAATCCTACAGGGTGAATAACCCAAAGGAAGAAATGCATTGTTGCCATAAAAAGCTTCAAAAGCTGTTAAAAATTCTATGAAAACAATGTAATGGATTCCCAGGAACCTCATTAATGCTCTTGGTTCCATGTTTATGTGTTTCTATTCCCTCACTTGGCAGCTTATAGAACTTACCCTGGGATTTAGAAGTCAGGCAGGGTTTGCTTTGGATTGACCTTCACCTCTGGCCCCAGTCTGTGCCAACACAGCTTGGGCCAACGTGGTTAAGCCCTGCCTGAGCACATTTACAGGACAGAGCCCAGCGTGGGGAGCTGTGACACCCAGAGATCGCAGGACTGAGCACAGGAGAAAAGCCGGGCTCTGTGTGTGACCCCTCTGCCACCACAGTGCTCTCCAGGGAGGAATTATTCCCCCCACTGCAGCCATTCCAGCCGTTCTCTTACCATCACAGGGAGTGCGTTTACAAGCCCTCACGGACTCCGGCCGTTCCCCCTCGCACCGGTCCCCAGCGCGGCACAGGACCTGCCGGCTCTCTGTCCCCTCCCCGCAAGTCACCGAGCACTGTTGGACACAGAGGGCACAGATCAGGGCATCCTGTGTCATTGCACTTGGCGGAAATTCCCATGTCCCAGCCATGGTTTTTGGGACAGGCCGGTGCTGCCCCCACCCGCTGCCGCCCACCTGGGACCAGGGCCCGGCTTTCCACGGTGCTGGGCACGGCGCCCGATTGCAGGACCGCCGGCTCTCGGGGCGATCCCCGCTGCAGAACTTGGCATGGACGGAGCGGTTGGTGCCGTCTGGAAGAGGCTGGATGCAGCGCACCGTGCGGAGCTGGTAGCCAGAATTCCCACAGGTTTTGGTGCAGTGTTCCCACTCATCTGCTGCCCAGCTGGGAAGGGAAATGGAGTCAGACACCATCAACTGTTAACCTTTTTGTCCTGCTATGGCTGCCTCATTCCTGGAACAAGCTCATCTAGTGGAAGGACTCCCTTCCCATGGCAGAGGGTTGGAATGAGATGAGCTTTAAGGCCCCTTCCAACTCAATCCATTCCATGATTATATATATATATATATGTTTTATATATATATATGTTTTTTTTTTTTTAATATATATATATTTTTAATATATATATATATATATACACTACAACCGCCCAATCAGATCAGTGTCCATGCTTACACAGGTAGAAAACCCCCCTCCATATTCAGGAACTGCAGACTGGAAAGCTGTCAGCATCCCATTAAATTCATCCCACTCAATCTGGCTGGGGCTACCCTGTCCCAAGGAGCAATCCCTGCTCTCTGTGCCCAGCCACACTCACAGGGGCTCTGTGCACTCCTGCAGGTTGCACATCCTACGGATGGGCTTTGGCTTTTTGCTGCCTTCGCAGAAGCTTCGATGAACCATCTTGTTGTCACTCTTCCTACGGCACCCATACTTGGTGTACTGGAACCCTGGGAAACATGTCAGAGAAATCAGGAGAATCAGGTCCTTGTTAGAATGTTTGTTTAAATAGGGTTTTCTGGCCTATTAAATGGGTTTACAGGACAAGTATTTTGCTATTTGCATTCCCCATTCTTTGCTTAAGAGCCATGGACAGACCATGAATACAGGGAATACTCAGGAGCATCGGTGTCCGAGTTTGGGCATCCAAAGTGGCTTGGGCTCTGAATTTAAACACCTGAAGAGGCCTTTTTCTTCCTAGACTGGAGGTGTGACACCTGGGAACAATCATGCACTTCAGGTATTTTAAAAGCTTGAGCCCTAAAGTAACAAACCACTGTTACAAAAGGGAAACCAAGAATTCTAAATCATTCCCTTCCCCCAGTTTTTTGGTAATTTGTCTCTTCTTACAGGTGCCTCATCCCCTGCTCACCTCCACCACAGGGTTTGGAGCACTGGGACCAGCTCTTCAAGGCCCACTCAAAGGTGTCCGTGTCCTCCCTCAGCACGTTGTTGCTGTGGATGGTCGGCACCGAATCCTCGTGGATGATGTATCTGTAAGTCAGGCTGGATCTGGTGTCGTTCTCCCGAGGAATGATCTATGAATAAGCAAACATAAACCCAGCACTGCTGTTGATTCCTCTGCAAAGCACAGACACCACAGTCTGGCTCTGGGATGGTCCTTAAGGCCCCCCCCAAGGCCAAGCCCCATGTTCCCAGAGCTCAACACGTCACCCACCAGCACCACCACGGCATCGTGCAGGGGCCCATCCGTGTGCAGCGTTTCCGTATCGTCCTCGATGCTGTACTCCCACTGCACGCCCAGATCGATGAAGGATCGGGATCTGGCCTCCTCCCCTTTCCCGTTCAGGATATAGTGTCCTGTAGCCTGGTTCTTGATTGCTGGGAGGAGTGAGAGCAGAGCCTGTCATGCCTCCCCCACACTGGCAGCAATTGGGGTGGCACGGGGAGGGGTATTTCCATCAGATTATCAAAGTAACAGATTTTCACCACATTTTACTTTCCTCTGTGCACAGAGGTGTGTCCCAGATGCTAAAATCTGTAAGTGAAGAGCTGAGGAATCAGAGCCCTGTGGAACTGCCTGGGTTTGGGCTTCCACAGCACACCTCAACAGCCAGGTACAGGGGGGATTAAGATGATGATGATGATGCTTCAATTAGAAGCCAATTCATTAAAGATTGGAATCACAGAATGGTTTGGGTTGGAAGGGACCTTAAAGATCATCCAGTTCCAACACCCATTAAAAGATGGACTCTCATTTTTATTTCCATACAGCCTTTTGCAATGTACCATAGGAATAATTGAAAGATAGTAAATTTGATTCACCCTGGCAATGCCCAATTTCATGTGAGTCATCACAATCTTTGGTTAGTAAACATGCAAATTGGGGTCAGTTTAATATTTTTGAGAATTCAAATGAGCAGATGTTTGTTTGCTGAGCTGTAGGACTGCAGGATTAAGCCCTGACCATGCAATTTGGAAAGCCCCCATTTACCCAACCCCTTCAGTGGATTCTCTCATCCCTCAGGCTCTCGGGTATGAGCACCCTGTGCTTCTTCTCAAGCCTCATACCAAACTTGAGCAGAGAAACACTTACCAAGAAAGTGAGGAGAGGCCTCGTCTTCTTGGATAAACACATGTCGAGCCCCGGGAGGGATATCAAACATCTTAAGGTACCCTTTGGCACGTGCAGGGTCAGTGGAGGCAGCAGGGAGGAAAAGAGAAAGGAACAGCCATGGTCAGGAGCGCAGGGCACGGCCCAGCTCTGCTTGCAGGAGAGGCCATCCAGCAGCAACTGATGAGCAGGGCTGGGAGACATGGAGCCAATCGGTTTGTAACATGTGGGACTGGCCCTCCCTGGGCTTTTCTCTTCCAGGGAGAGAAGAGACACTAGTTACAGATCGATTTGTCATTTCTCAGCTGGGATCAGTTTAATATTTACAGCCGTGCTGCTCCAAGCAGGATCTACCAAAAATTTAGGCAAAAAGATGCTTCCTGTGTTATTCAGCCCACGAGGACACGAGCCCAAGTCTTCTTCATTATTTTTCCAAATCAGTCCTCAGCCAGGTCGTTGGATTGGAATTTACTGACTGCCCTGTCAGATGGTCATGTCTAAAGTGAAAGTAAAAAGTTGTTCCCAAAGAAAAGTATTCTTAGTTTCAATTTCAGTTATTTACCAGTGCAAACCACAGGTAATTAGTGTAAAATTAAGGAAGCACTGCCATTAGGAAGACCAGAATCCCTTCTAAGGATTGGTCACAGGTACTTACAGATCAAGATTTAATCAAGAGCCCCATTAAGTTCTCTGAGTGCATGGGATTTTCATATTCCTGTTATTTTCTTTTTAGCAACTGCAGATTTAATTATGCAGAAGCACTGGATTCTGGGACTACTGGATGTACTGGCAGTCTGTCCTGCCCCTGACATACACAGCTCCTGAGAAAATCCAAGTGAAGGAACAGAAGAGCTGGAAATAGGGAAAATCATAGTCCTGGCTGAGCAATGCCTGTGCCCAACAGCATTTCCAATCTTTTCCTCCATTGCCTTTAGAGCACAGGGAACATCAAGTTTTTGCCTGGTTTGGCATTACCTGTCGTGTCTACAGGAACATGGGAACTGCCATTCCCATGGATGCCTCTCTCCCTACAAGGAGTAGCACTTACCCAGAATGTTTTTAGCCTCCTTTGTCCCAGAAAGGGAAACACTGTGAGCTCCTCTGGGTAAGGGAAAGGCTCCCCTGGTCTTCCCTTAAACAGAACACCTGGAATTAGTGTCCTGAGAGCTGAGTCTGGTCATTCCACTGATTGGATGTCACCCAGATGCTCTTTACAAGCAAAAAATATAAACTGCACCATAGACAAATGCATTTACAGTGGATTTGGACACATCTGGGCAAGACGACCAGTCCATGGAAGCTGGACAATTCAGGCATGATGTTTTCTAGAAACTTGAATTCTTTTTGGCACCTCTTGCTTACATGTTTCCCTGCAGAAAGAGGTCAATCAGCCTTTTTAATGACCACATGACCCAGGCTAGGGAAAAACTATCAGCATTCCCTGAACACCTCCATCACTTCCATATCCATCCACAATCAGGGGCCGATGGACAGCAGCCTATCCTGAACAGGCTCAGAGATGGGCCTCAAGGGATGATGCTACACCCACTGTTCCCAAGGCTTGAATGGTTATGGCATTATCCCGTGTCTGTGAGTGTGACAAAAATCCCTGAGCCAACAGGAGCTCCAGCCAGCTGTAGGCAGATGTTATTCCTACCAAGCTTTTTGGGAGTGCGGGTGTAGGTCCCCTTCACTGTCCGGCAGTGGGAGTCGTCCCCGCCGCAAACCCCGCATTGGTCCTCAGCCTTGCTGGAGCCAATTTCCTTGTCACAGCCCACTTTCTGCAGAAAAAAGGGCAAGATTGGATATTAGGAGGGAATTCTTTCCTATTAGGGTGCTGAGGCCCTGGCACAGGTTGCCCAGGGAAGCTGTGGCTGCCCCGTCCCTGCAAGTGTCCAAGGCCAGGTTGGAAAGGGCTTGGAGCAACCTGGGACAGTGGAAGGTCACGGCAGGGGGTTGGAACTGATGATCTTTAAGGTCCCTTTCAGCCCAAAACAGTCTGGGATTCCATGATAAGAAACACTCAGTGGAAGAGAAGCGGAACATTTCCATGAAATGGATCTGTGCTGTTCTCTAATTGAATTTAAATCTCAAGGAATTAGAGGAATACAATGCTGCAAATATGGAATTTAGAGACATCTGCAAAGTCTCTCTCTGCCCGTGAGCTGCTCCCATGAGTTGTCCCCGGAGTGTCCCTGGACAAGCTGCCACTCACCACGCATTCCCCACGGACACAGATGCTGTAGGGATCCTTGTAGGAGCAGCGAGTCCCATCGTGCACTGGCTGCTTCATGTGAGCCACATCCCCCGTTTCTCTGGACTGGCAGTACAGGTGACATCTCTTGGGAGCTGTGGAGACAGGGAAAAGAAAGGACTGCATGGAGGACAGTGATCTGGGTGTGTTCCTGACAACTATCTCACCAATGGAGCAAGGAGCGAGAAAGGACAGGCAGGTTTGAGGCCAAGGATGGGGGCAGAGCAGTGGAATGGGGTGGTTTGGGAAGGAACATGTGGATTGTGGGGAATTTCTGGGGGAAATGGGCAGTTTAGGGGAAAAAGGGGAAGTTTGGGCAGAAACACAGGGATTTAGGGCAAAACTGGTGTTTTTGAGATATAATGTGGCATTTTTGGGCAAAAAGTATCCATCTTTGGGATAAACAAGCAATTTGAAGTCATAATGGTGAATTTTAGGGATAAACTGGGTGGCTTGGGGGGAAATGGGGGATTTTGGATGAAAATGGAGAAATGAGAGCAAGACTTGTGATTTTGAGACATAATTCTGCAACATTGGAGCAAAAGTGTCAATTTTAGGGATAAAGGGGCATGTTCAGGGGAAAATTGGGACTTCGGTAGCAAAAAGGGCAAATTTGGGTCAGAGTAGGGAAAAGGCAGGTTAAAATCAGGGATTCTGGGGAAGTCTGCTAATTTTTAGATATAAAGTGCTAATTTAGGGTCAAAATTGTCAATTTTGATCATTGATAAAGGGATAAATGGGATAAATGGGGGGAAATTGATAGTTTGGGGCTAAAATGGAAAAATTTGAGTCAGAGCAGGGAATTTGGGTATTAAAATCCGGGATTTATGGCAAAACTATTGATTTTCAGACAAAACAGACGGATGGGGAGGGAACCAACTTATTTGCTTTTCTGGGAGTTCTGGGCCTGTCCCTGAGATATGCAGGCCAAGGGGAATGGCTTCAAACCCTTTCAAGTGTCACTAAAGGCCCAGAGCAGGACGCACGGTCGGGGTGCTCGTAGGGCAGCCAGTGGTGTCGGCTGCCCCGGAACTCGAAGTGGGAATTGCGCTGCTGGCACTGCTGCGCCCTGAAGTCCTCAAAGTGCTTTGGACACTCCTCAGTGCTGCACAGCTGGAACTCAAAATTGACCCCGGCGCAATCGTCACCTCCATTGATGGGCCTGTGAGCAGAAAACATTGCAGAGGTTCTCATCAGGGAGAAATTGTTCCCTGTGAGGGTGCTGAGGCCCTGGCACAGGATGCCCAGAGAAGCTGTGGCTGCCCCATCCCTGCAAGTGTCCAAGGCCAGGTTGGACGGGGCTTGGAGCAACCTGGGCTAGTGAAAGGTGTCCCTACCCATGGCAGCAGGTGGAACTGGATGAACTTTAAGGTCCCTTCCAACCCAAACCAGTCTGGGATTCTGTAATTCTAAGGAATTCTTGGATTCTCCAAAAATGATCCCATTTCAAGGGGCTTGACCAGAATGTCCACCCAAAACCTAAATGCCATTTCAAGTTACCCCTCTGAGGACCCCCAGGTGGGTGCCAGTCCCACACCTACATTGGGTTGTTGCACTGGCGTGTGCGGAAGCGAACCCCAGTTCCACAGGTCCGTGAGCAGGAGCCAAACTTGGTCCAGGGTCCCCAGTGTCCATCCTGCCTCAGCTGGTTGGTGTTCTTCCACATGCAGTGACCCTTGTAGCACCACTGAGGGAATTGGAGCAGGAAAACAGGTGAGAACAGACACAATCCCCAAATCAAATGTCTAAGTACAGTACAGGAACATTTTGCTGCTGCCTGGGGGACACTGAGATGTTACAAATGGCTCTCCTGTACCTCAAAATAAAGGGAATTTGCTAAGAAAACCCAGGTATTTGAATATAATTTTATAATTGAAAATGGATTGGCAGCAGGACACCCAATAAATGGGGATATTAAAGGGAAAGATCAGGCGCTAATCCTCAGCCTACACAAACATTTGCCACAGGGTGTCTGAATAATGAGTTCTGAGCAGCCATCCCACAGTAACAGCATCATCTGCTTCCCTGGATTAGTAAAGGCACTTGATGGAAGCTTTGCAGATGAGACAGAACCCAAAAAACATAACAAAGAGGTCACAGAACAGGCTGCACCTCAGCTGGAATCGCTATGCCCAAAATATGCTACGGCAAACCTTGTATGGCCCCCAGAATACCCCACTTTCCCCATGTTCTCACTTCACCCCGGGAATGGCAGGCAATTCCCCGCTTCCCTCTGTGCCCTTCAACCCAAATGGATGTAACTGTTGGTTCTATTCCCAAGACAAACAGACTGCAAAGCCCAGACTCACTTTTCCCGGGGCGCACTCCGTGCCATCGAGGGGAGGTCCTTTCTTGGTCTTGCAGAAGTAGGGGTTATCAGGATGGCTGCACCACAGCTGCTTGCATGGATCAAAGGTTCGGAACTGAAAAACACAACAGTCATGAGATGAAATGCAGAACATGAAATTATTTATACTGTTTGGGTAAGCAAATACTTTTTGCATTTTATTTATACTTTATTTGTATCTTTTATTTTATTTATACTTTTTGGATAAGGATCCAACCCACTCTCCGTAGATTCCATCTCACACATCCGAATGAGCCCAGCATCTTCAGGGCAGTGTTTATTTCCTGCATCCCCCAGCCCTGGGCTAGTAAGAAGAGGAAAGACGACACTCAGAAGTGGGACAAAAACGAGATTTTTTTTCCTTTTCTTTCTTGGGATTGCTTCCACCAGTCTGTGCCACTTGGACCATGCTGCCACTCATTTTACCGTTATTCTACAGGACTGAGAGGACTGGGTTTCCCCTGTAAGTATCCCCCAGCTCTTTACAGATCTCTTTAAATACTCTATTAACTTCTCTCCAATGATTATGACACTGCAGCTCTCCCATCAGGCCACACCCCCTTGCTGTGTGTCTCTGCCTGGGTGCCCGGGACGTACTGCGGTGCACATCCTATAGCCCACGCCAAAGTCGAAGCGGCACTGCTCATCCATGGAATAGTTGATGCCTGGCAGCTCAGGAAGCTTGGGCCAGTCATGCTCGAAAGGGTCATCGAGAAGACAGTCATAAGAGCTACAGAAAGAGACACAGAAAAAAATGCCATGAGAAGATGGATACTCCTAATTCCTGCCCCATCCCTGGAGTGTTCAAGGCCAGGTTGGGTGGGGCTTGCTTGGAGCAACCTGGTCTAGTGGAAGATGTCCCTGTCCATAGCAGGGGGCTTGGAACAAGATGAGCTTTAAGGTCCCTTCCAAGCCAAACCATTCTGGGATTCTGAGGTCTATGCCAAATCCTGCTGGAGTTAGAGGGGTCTTTCCACAGACTTTCCATCCCCAGGGGATGGACTATGGAACAGCCCCATGTGAGGATACAGCACTCATGGCTCAGAGCTCTTCTAACAGAGATGTGAAGGGAAAGAGGGTCTGAAAACAGAGGGATCAGAGACCAGCTGCACTGGGGAGGCCTTACTGGATGTATCTCCTGAGCTCCTGGCCGCTGCAGCGGGACCAGTGGTAGCGGTGGAAGGCGGCCTGCACCAAGGGGGCCATGACACTGCCCATCGCCGTCTCGTCCCCACATCTGTTCCCTTGCCCATCGTGCTCCATGCCCAGCCTGGAACAAAGAACACCCCCTCAGAGCTACTGCAAAAACAACTGTAAGGCAACAGCTGTGGAAGAGGTTCCAAATCTGACCCACCAGCACAGGCAGTTGCGGAGAAGGCAGTGAAGGACACTCAAACCAGCTCCTGTCTCCACTGCCTGGACCTTCCAGGTCCCTTCCTTGCTTTCCCTCACCCCAGAGAAAACAAGTTCACCCTCCCTCCCCTTCCCTTCTTCCGCCACTTGTCTCTCCATTGTTTCAACCACTACTGCACTCCCAGGGGAATGGAAATAAAACCAGGACATCTTCCATAGAGCCATTAAATCCAACCCCCTTGGAGCAAGCACAAAGTGCAGCACAGCATTTTGGCATCATCCAGTAATAAAAGTTGCACTTACACGTGCCCAGTCTCATGAGCAACAACAAAGGCTGACGAAAACCCGTCCTCATGGTTGAGGGTGCAGCTCCGGACTGGGTGGCACATGCCTGTCACAGGAGCATATCCTACGGAGAGACATCAGGGCTGAGTCTTGTGCTCAGCACACGGATTTTAAATGAGACCCCCCAGTGAACTTCCTCAGGAAAAGCTAACATTGCTCTAAGGCCAGGGCAGCCTGCCTGGCTCCTCATCCTGACCAGTGCCTGCTCTGACACACCCCAAACTCTGGGAATTCCTGCCCATCATCATTAGTTCCCTGAGTCCAAAGGATGGATGCAGGTGTCAAAGTGGCTGGGATGTCTATAAATGGAAATCTGTGGTGAAAGATGCAATAAAATAAAGGGAAGTGGAATGCCACGTGCACTGAGGTTCCCAGCGATCCCTGAACATACAGGAGTTTGAAGAGAGTTAAGAAGTATTTATTTACAACTCTCAAGAGAGGAATTCAATCTACAGTTGGATATAAATGGCAAGGACTCATGGCAAGGTCTCCTTCCTTTTGATAAAGGAATGAACAAGACGAGGAGCTCACAATGCAATTCCCAATTTTTGCTCTTTTCTGGCAGACGCCAGCCAAGAAACACCGAGCCCAGAGCTCTGCTCCAGGTCAGCTGCATTACCTTGCATACCAGCGGGCCCAAAATCTTGCCTGGTTAAGAAGATGGCATGGTCGTGGTGCTCGGCGTGGCTGGGGTCTGACTTCTGCTGCTGATAGGCCCAGCGGCACACGTTCTCCAGGCTGCGCGAGGGGTTCCCCCTTTCAATCAAGCTGATGGACTGAGAGGGCAACACTTTAGTGGCTCCTAAAGGCAGCAAATTCAGGTAAATTGGGATTTTTCTGCCCAGGAGATGAAGGTGGAGAAGTGGCTCACTCACCTTTGCGTACCCCAACATGATCATTCGGACCAACACAACATTGATGTGAACGCCCAGGGACTCATCATGGTAAATTTCATTCACCTGAGGAAAGAAGACGAAAAATTTAAAAAGAAAAAAACCCACTGATGGTACCAAGGGAACTTCCAAGGCCACGGAGATGTTATTTCAAGTGCCTGTACCACTACAGTCCTCAGAAGAGGATTCAAGTCTTGGATCATTTCCACTCAGTGAAAAATGTAGATTCACTTCCTGTCATCACATACCCCCTTCACATGGAACTTTGGGAAGCACCTGTCAAACCTCCTCTCACTTTTAATGGATCAGGGCTCAAAGAAAAGGGGATTGGGGAAAAGACTTCAAGTACAAACCCCGCAAATCACAGAATCCCAGACTGGTTTGGGCTGGCAGGCAACTTAAAGCTCATCTCATTCCACCCCTCTGCCAAGGGCAGGAACACCTTCCACTAGACCAGGTTGCTCTAAGCCTTGTCCAAGCTGGCCTGGAATACTTCCAGTGCTTCTTGTTTTGAAGAGTATTTTTTTTAGGAGCAACTTATACTGCTGCCCTATTTTTTCAAGATCAGTTAGAAGTCTGTGGTCACTTCTGTACTAAAAAGAGGCTTTGTGGAAGGGAAGTTAGAAAAACAGAATTATGCAGATGGGCCCAAAGCTGTCCTTCTTGAGGCCCTTCCCTGTGTCTGGGAAGGTGAGAAATGTCCTGGCACCAGAGTGTGAAACATCTGCAGGTCCTCAATGAAGCTCCTCATTCCCCTAAAAACAAAATAAATATTATATTATGGGCAATTGGTGAGAAATAAACACCCCTGTTCAGAGACTGGTAGGTTTGAGCAGGAGTTAGAGGGTTGTTTTATTTTTCAGTCAGGCTAAACAGAACTTCCCCTCAGGGAAAAAGGTCACTGGGAGTTGTCCAGACTGTGGGCCCTGGCACGAGGATTTCAGCCCATGGTTTAAACCTGGACATGAGAGCAGTGTCAGCAGGGCAGTGGGACAGAGAATGAGCACAGAGCTCAGGCTGCCTGTCCTGTGAAGCATCATCCCAAAGGTCAGTCACTCCTCTCTTATCTTCTCCCCATTAGTGCAATAGCATCGCTCCCATGAAGGGCTGGGCCAGGATAAATGTTCACAACTTCCTTTCTGCCAATAGAAAACGGGGGAGTTTTCTAGACACAGGAGTGACTTGCTTGGAGACAAAAAGGACCCTGGAGCTGACCTAAAGCTTCAAGTCTTCAAGATTTCCCCATATCCCACATTTTATCCCATTCTCTGAATGGCTCTGGACAGCAGAGTGTCAGCTCACCCTGGCTTTGGCCCCACAGCTGCTCCCAGCAGATGGAGCCGCAGGCATGTAAAAAACATGGAAGTGGTTTGGGGCATGGATCAACCCTGCTGCTCACTGAAAGGTTTTTAAAACCAAAAAGACAATATTCTGCAATAATGTGTAATGGAGATATAATGCTGATGTTCCACGGGGTATGTGGGAAAAAGGAATTTATTTTCTGAGTGATGCTGGAAAACATCACATTGGTTGGGTTAAATTCATATAGGAATAGTTTTTTTCCTTTCAGATTCTATATTCTCAAATTTAGATGAACTGTAAGCTTAAGGAATCATTTAAAAATTATTCCAGGAATAAAAAGGGTGTAAAACATACAAGAGTCATTCCTACACCCATAAAATAATTATTAACAGGAATCATTATGGTAATAATTAGTCCCTCACCTTCATCCTTAAAGAGATTGTTTTTCTTTCCTGTTTCTTAGACAGATCTACCAGTATTATCAGAAGGTTTGCTCTGTCAGAGAGCCATTGAGAGTTTAGAACACTTTTTCCTCTACATATTTATGCTTTAATCAGTTTTTCTCCACTGTGTTGTGGAAGAAGCTTGGAATTACCAGAAATGGATCAAGTTTACGTTTTTTCCTTACTGTGTTTCAACTATTTCCAAATTATTGGAATTACCCTCAAATGTTCCCTAGGAAACTACTGCAAAAAAGATGAATTAAAGGAACATCTTAAAACCAGAAAACCTTCTCCAGCAGCAGTCAAAATGATCCCATCGCTATTTTTCCCAAACCCGGTGCTCCTACAAAAGCTCCCACCAGCCATTCAGCTCCCAAACAAGCCGTGCGGTGCTTTGTAGGATACTCACGATGTTCATGAGGGTGAGGAGGTAGTTTTGGACGTGCTCTTTGCCATGGAATCGGACGACAGAGTCGTCCACCCCCAGCAGCACCTCGATGTTGTGGTCATCGTCTCCCGCGTGGCGGCGGCGGCGCAGGGTCTCGTTCAGCTGCTGCTCAATGTGGCCATGCAGGGAACTCAGTGCTCCGAGGCCAGGGAGGAGGGACTCTGCAAGGACAGTCTGCTGTCAGTGGAGTGCTAATTCCTGTCCCATCCGTAGAAGTGTTCAAGGCCAGATTGGACGGAGCTTGGAGCAACCTGGTCTAGTGGAAGTTGTCCCTGCCCATAGCAGAGGATTGGAACTGGGTGGTCTTTAAGGTCTCTTCCAACCCAACCCTTTAAGGTCTTTTCCAACCCAACCCATTCTGTGATTCCATTACATGACCAATGGAATTCCACTTCCATTTCAGAAACATCCTCCCACAAAGCATCCTCACTTGCAGAGTCACCACTCTGGATAAAATACATCAGGAACCCTGAAGAAATTACTCTCGTGGTGTAGGGCTGGGAAAAATCACCAGAAAACCAATAAAAGAATTCATTCAACCACATGGGTCTGTATCACAGTTCTTACTCCACATGCAAAATCCAAAGCTGTTACTTCCACTTACGGCAGTGAAACAAAACATGCCCAGGGATTTTTAACAGGTAAAACCTCACAGCTGTAGGATACTTGGCTCGTCCCAAATCTACACCAGTACTCCAACAGTCTCTGAGCAATGAACATCAGTGAGGAACATCTCATGGTGCACACAATGAGCTGCATACCATGGTTCCTGTGTCCCTGTGACAGTCAGGAGCATCCCTGTTCCCCCACTCTTCCCAAAAACACACAGGGATCTCCCTGCTCTACAAAGCCAGCTAGAGCAACCAGCATGCAGTGGATGGAGAGGAGAGAACAGTCCTGCTTTCCACTCATGCTGTATCAGGGCACTTTCCCCTATGACAGCAAACTTCCAGCCCTTCTCCTCCGTGCCAGAATTCATGAATGCCAAGGCTGCAAGTCCACAAACTGGCCCTTCCTGTGTCTTCAGGCACTCTCAAGTATGCCAACCCTGGGATAGCACACCAGTGAGAAAATCATACACCCACTTCAATTCCAAAAACCGCTCCAGCCGGCAAAGCTGCCAAGTGCAGCATCCAAGGGAAACCCAGCTGGAACGCTGTCACATTGCGGTGCCCACAGTGCCAACTTCCCATACCTTGCTGGGAAGTCAGGCGCTGGGTCTTCTCCCTAATTGCTGTGCCCTGTCCAAAAAATACTGGATCACATGAGTGGTTTATCTATTCTCTTGCCTGTTTTCCATAATGCAGTGCTTCAGTGAGTTCAGAGTCAAACAATCAGGCTCAGCTGCAGGTTACACATACTGCCGAGAGGTGTTTCAGAGGATGCAGCCTGCATCCATGGCCAAGCACTTAACACAGCGCACGGGATCTAAGTCCATCGAGTCCAACTCTTCCCCCAGCACTGCCAAGACCACCACTAAACCACGTCCCCAAGTGCCGCATCCACACAGCTTTTAAATTCCTCTAGGGATGGGAAATCCATCACTGCCCTGGGCAGCCTGTGTCAGGGCTGGACAATCCTTTCCATAAGAAATTTTCCCTAAGGTCCAACCTAAACCTTCCCTGGCACATCTTGAGGCCATTTCCTCTCAAGTCTGAACACTTGTTACTTGGGAGAAAGACAACACGAGGCAATGGTGAAGAAACACACAGAACCACTCTGGCTGTTTGGGGATTTGAGCTAGACAGACTAATCCGTCCTAATCTCATTCTGGAATTAGCTGGTTTGTTATCTCTTCCTTTTTTAATTTGCCAGTCACCTGCATCACTTACATCCCGATCTTACCTGTAGGAACAGATGAGCCCATGCTCTTGTGCCAAGACAAATGGTTATTCTGGGTAACAGCATGTGTTTGTCCTAGAGCGTAACTGCAAAATAATGGAACTACAGCTCTTTCCCTGCTATTAAATAAAGCTGTGATCTGCCCAAATCTAATTTCATCAATACTGTTATCAACCAACCCTCTGTGTACCTAAAGAGAACCCTCAGCATCACTCACATGGGAGATTCTTAGTATCTTATTTCACGTTGTAAAATACATGGGCTGAATTCTGTGCTAGTGATAGAAGCATTCCTCAGATATGTATGTACACCTTTCATCCATCCATCCAGCCAGCCAGCCAGCCAGCCAGCCATCCATCCATCCACCCACCTATCTACCTAGCCATCCATGCTCTTCATATATGTTCAATTGCCTAATTTAGCCTTTCTTCTGAATATACAGCTAGGAAAAGTTATCTAGGGAAGATCCACACCTTCACTAACTCAAAATTAAACTCATGAGAAACCAGTATGGAACCAACTGAGATCAATCTAAGTCCCTTTCCAGAGAGTGTGTTAATGTACAAAATGTCCCCAGGGACAGACGTATTCTGCAGCTACTAAAAAATTCCATTCTCCTATTCTCAAAGTAAGGAAACTAGGCCAGTCCATCGTGTCACCGCCTCCTGAGCCTTATTTTGAAGTGTGCCTTTTGAAAAACCAGCAAAGAAAAAAAGAATCATTTTGTTCAAATGCACATTCCAAACAGTTCCAACAGAATTCTCACTGGTTTCCACACAAATTGTGTATATGCAACATTTTGGTGGCGCTGCTGGTACTGCCTAATTGTGAGGGATCAGCAACAGAAACCACCCAGGTTGTCAGGGCTAAGATATGATGACAGGATGTTCTCATTAGGTTCTGGGATGTGCTGAAACTCGTGTGCTTTGATTTATTAGGTCATTAAAAAAAAAAAAGTCCTGGCAAGTTGCACATTCTGCTTTATCTTTTCTTGAAGCATTGCCTGAAATTGTCTTTTACTCCAGAAGCATCAAATGACTTTCTACCACTACCACAACAGTTTTGTGGCATGAAAAGAATGTGTCCTGTCCTGAGGTCCCTGCCCCAAACACCCTTCCCATGTGGAGCTCTGACACCGGGACTTGCAGTCTTGACTCCATGATTTGGATCCTTAATATTGTCAGTGTCTCTGTAGGAGAGTTTGTTGGTTGCTCAACTGCTGCCAAAATGTCTGCTTGTTTGTTTTTGGGGGCGGAGGGGGAAGAGTTTGTCTCTGCAGTGACCCCAACTGAGCCAGTTGGCCATAAAAATACACAGTTTTACTTGATGTTTCACACTGCATGTTCAAGGCTGTATCCGTGAAGTGCTTCCAGAAGCCCCTGCAGAGCGTCTCTCTGGGATATTTCACAATAAATAAATATTATCTATCAACTTTTGATAACACAAAGCAAGCCAGCTCTGCTGCTGCAGAAACAGTGAAGTTACACAGACGAGAACATTGGATTTAACACCTCCCTCAGGGCAGATGGAAAAATCACTTGAGCATTAACAAAAACCAAGCCAGAAAAACTCAGAACAACCCACAAGCCACAAAGTCACTAAGGTTAGAAAAGACCCTTCTGACCATCGAGTCCAACTGCTCCCCCATCATTTCCCAGTCCCCATCAGCTAGATGTCTTTCACCACATGACGATGGAAGTGCTGCTGCCCCTGTGAGTGTTGGGACACTGCAGATGAGGTTTGGTGGTGGTATCACCTTTCATAAAGGTGTCTTGGTGTCAGAGGAGGTGTGAGCAGAGGACAAAGACACTAAAACATTTCCTAGTGGAAATAAAAATGCCAGCAACCAGGTTCAGACACAGCTCCATTTTTACAACAGTTTCACTAAGGAATGAAGAAAAAAGAGAGAAAAAGTTCTTGTGACCTCATATGCAGACCTCCTGAGATGATTAAGCTCGGAGAATTACCTCTGTTTATGTTCTTTTCCAGTGGGACCTTTGGAGTGACAGTGACTGGCAGAATTACAAACAAACAGGGATTAAAGGAAGATCTGAATCCCAAGGCTGCAGGATTAGTCACGAAATGCATGAACTCCATGGGCCATAAACACAGACCCTATCTTACTTTGTTCTTACACTTAGAAGAGCAAAGGAAACATTCTGAAGTGCCAACTGCTTCCATGAAATATGTCTTTCTCTGGTACCTGAGCAGTTCCAGCTGCAGGGTGATTCTGGGAAGGACGGAAGATTTCCTGCACTATATTCCTTGCTCTGACATCACAGGAAGGCTCTTCCCTTCTGCGCACCGTCAGCGAAAACAGCTCTTAGCCCTCATTTACACCAGGGCTTGATGCCAGCAGCACGCTCAGGGAGCCACGTAGAAATGCATAATCCTCTATGTATTTGAATTTTGTTTAGAGCCAACTCAGGATAAACTTTTCCAATAGAAAAGGCTGGAATTTTACCCTGTAATTTTCTTGTCATCACTTCCCTCCCTGGCATGAGGCTTTCTAGGACTGCAGGTTATCCTTACCTGGCAGCAAACACACAGAGAACAAAGCCAGAACTCAAGGAAACTATAATTAAATAGGCCTGAATTTAGGTCAACCATTAACTGTTCTTTTTCCATCCCATGAGCAGAAACAAACAGCAAAGAGGAACGCTGCCAGCCTATTCCAGAGTTCTCAGTGCTGGAGAACACACCTGACACACTTCCTGGGCACTCTGCAACAGCTCTGCACTCACCTGATTCATGGTGAAAGTGCTTTTAGATCTGTGGAAATCTAGTAAGGATGGTGCTGGCAGAAATGTTGCTGCGAGGCTCTAACACACAATCAAACGAAGAGGAATAAGGCTCAGGATCAACCCAAGCTTGTTTGGAATAAACATACTCTGCCCCCTAATAATCAAAAGCTGAGGGAGGACATTGGACAAGCAGAGGAGAAGCCACAGAGGCTGCTCTCTGCACAGCCCACAGACATGCCAGCACCTCGTCTCGCCACCACTAATACCAGATCACAGCTCCGCGCTGGCTTAACACGGCCTCAGGACTTGCCCGGCCTTGCCCTGGCTCATCTGCTCTGCACCTTATTTTTAGCTGGGCTTTAGCCCTAACAGCCAACTTAGCCAATAGGTAGTTATCCTAGAACTACAAACCATGTCTCCCAGAATTACTGCTTGCCTAGTAGCAAGAAATCCTCCCTTTCCCCATTTCTTTAATTATTTGGCTCTCTATATATAGCAAGAATTCCATCATAATTTTATTTTGAAGGTACGGGTGATTTGGTGGTTGGTTTTGTATGTGGAATTTTTTTTTAGAACAGGTTAAAAATATATATTTACTACATGTCATTATTCAAAAAACTTAATTACGGGTAGGGCTGGAGTCTGGCTTTGACCCTGAATTTTGAAGTATGAAAATATATTAAAAACAGGTCTTTTACCAAGACATTATTACAAGCTGTCACTCTTCCTTCAGTTTAGCAACTTACACATGCAGCTCAGAGACTTTAATAGTAAAAAATTGAATTTTTCTACTTTAATCCCAGGAGAACATTCTGTTGGGTAAAGGCCATAACTTATTTGGACATATGAGGAAGACTTGAGCATTTGGGTCTGGCATTTTAGGAGACCTGGGCGACACCTTCTGCTGGTGCTTACAGACAAACAGAGGACATGTAGAAGCCTGTGGGTCACACGTTAGACACAATAAACCAAGCAAAGCCATCCCTTTGTCACTTTACACCACACCAACTTCTTCAATTCAGTATCAATGGAGCCCTTTAAACACAACTGCAATAGAAGGTGAAAAATAAAGAGGAAAAAAAGTCCCATTTCGCAAAATCATCATCTGTATCAATGTCCAAAAGTACAGCAAAAAACATCTGTAGAGGCTCTGAAATTTGGTTTGCAGATGAGAAAAAGTAAGCCAGCAACAATGTGCAGCCTGGCCCACTGCTGAGGTGCACACCTGGGTACCTGGGCTGCCGGAACCAAACCCAGTTTGGGTATGGGAGGGCTCGTTTTTTACAGCTCAGAGTGGCCAGGCTTTACTCCCAAAGTTTCCAGCTCTTAAGAGCATCGAATCAATGACTTTCCAAGCCAGACACTCTCACAGGAACATGAGAGAGCTCTGCATTAACAACCTTAAAAGCACTCATGCCTTCATGCATCATTACATCAACCCAAAAATCATTTTTACTTCACAAAGGAAGTAAAGTACACTTAAAGCGGCCTTGGATTCCTAACTGGAATAATGCACTGCAAAAAGACAGAGCAATCCAGAAAGGGGGGTACCCACTACATTTTGAAAAGCACAGGTTGCATTCATAATTTATCTGCTAAATCAGAACTTACTAGAAGAAGAGATGCTGGATGGCCTGAGCTGTCTGCATTTTTAGGCAGCCTCCCTGAGATACCAACAGGCTTCACAGGAATTCCAGGGTCTAAACTCTTTAAACAGGCATTTTCAGCACCAGAACGCTACTGTGAGCTTCCAATGCTCAAGGAAGTTGCTTTGGCAGAGATACAATCCCCCCAGTGCTCATTAACTAAGTCATTATAGCAAGGCCTTAAAATTCTCTCACTCCTTACTTGGCATCTGACCCAGCTTCTGCCAGCTGGCTGAAAGCATAGCAGGAGCCAAGCTTCCTATTTCACAGACCCATGGAATGGTTTGGGTTGGAAGGCAGCTTAAAGCCCATCTCCTTCCACCTCCTGGCCATGGGCAGGAATATCTTCCACGAGACCAGGTTGCTCCAAGCCCCATCCAACCTGATGTTGGAGACTTCCAGAGATAGAGCAGCCACAGCTTCTCGGAAGAAGACAGTAAATGAATTTTCAGCGGCACAGACTGGGGCAAATGGGAGCAGTTTCCACAGTGAGGGCACTAACTACTCCTTGGGTTGCTCATTTCTTTGGGATAAAGGGAGAGCTGTGTTTACACGCAGCTGCTTATTTTTAAAAGCTATGTAAGGAATGTGTTCCTAAACATGTGGGACCTTTTACTGCCACAGGAACAGTGCAAGAGGACACAGCCTGGCTGGTGATCTTCTGCAGGCTGAGCCACAGCCCTTCTCATCAGCGAGCAGCCCACTGCCCCCTGTCAACAGCAATTACCCTCTGATCACCACTTTATCTGCCCTAAGCCTCTGGAAGTCAGCAAAGCCTGCTACGCTGTCCAGACACAACAGTGGGACATGGGGACAGAGCCCAGTTCCCTTAGAAGGGGATTATTCCAAGCAGGGAGCAGTGCCTTGCTCACACAGCACACAGACACACCACCCTCCCCAGCTCTAGGGGATGAGGGATGGAGCTCGACAGCTGCTGAGGAAGGACTTGTACAAGCCACCAATGTACAATTTAATACTTCACCTAGATATCCTAAATGTGTGCTCTGGACCAGCACCACCACTGACGTAAAATCCCCGCATCGGAGGCCTGCCACTCTGATCCATGCAAAGGGGAAAGCTCTCCCACCATGATCTGTGCAAACGGAAATCTCAAGAAAGAGCCTTTGCCCTTTTCCAGGACAGACTTGCATTCTCCTGCCTATAGAGAAGCCGAAGAGCTTGTCTGAAGGGCTCTGCGTTACCGACCTGGCCTGAGCCAGAACTGCTGTCCAGCTGGAGCACAGAGCCACAAGCGGCTGAGGCAGCTAAGCTTTCCCATTAGAGTAATGACCAACTGTGAAAACATGTTGTAGAAATCCAAGGGAAGAACACCAGTGATGACAAGGTGGGGCACAGCAACCTGCTACTACAAAAATGTTGAAGGACACTGTGGTGGCAACAGTGGAAAAAGCAAAAAGGTACTTTGAATGTTTTTTCTGTAAAAGGAAAGAGACACAAACACACTTCTCACTGACTTGCTCCAAGTTCTCCTGAACCTCTGAGAGACAGAGCAGACCACTACCACAACAAATTACGGACCAGTTAACACTGGGATCTGGGTCCTGCCTGCTGCCTTGGCCGCCCTCCCCTGGCCTGTCTGTGTGATGGAGCTCTGGAATCTGAATAATCCATCTAGAGGTCACTGGCTGGAGTGAACATGGGACCTGTTACAATAAAACACAGAATCATAGAATTGTTAAGGCTGGAAAGGACCTCTAAGAGTCTCAAGTCCAACCATCTGACACCTGAAGTCTAAAAGGCCAAATGAGAAATGGAGAAGAGATGAAGCTCTGTCCAAGTGCCAAAGCCAGAAGTTTTGCACATAAAGGAATCAAAGGAGATTTCTGAATCTCCTTTGCCACTTCTTTCCACCTCTCACATGTTCACAGAAGACACAGAACAGGAAGAATAGCTGGGCCTGGTTCCTTTCTAAATGGAATGAACTTCTTTACAGGTATAAAAGGCAAAATTATTCTTCAACACCCTCAGTGTGATTCGCTCGCACGGGCACTGGCACAGGTGGAAACCAAGGGCGTGAACACCATGGGCAGACTCAGCTATCCCATGGCTTCTGCTGAGATCAGCGCTCAAAGGAGACAGGAGAACGGAATTCACAGTAATCACTCACATAAAAGGAATAACTGAGTGTGCAAAACTGGAAAAAAATGTGGGAAAATATTTATGCAGCCCATATTACCGAGACAAAGAGAACTTCAAAGGTCCCGCCAGTGATAGTGAGTCACAAAGTGTGCGGGTGTGCGACAACGGCTCCCTTCCTTCCAGCGTCTTCCTCCCCCGTTACTCGTTAATGTAGCTGAAAGCATAATTGTCCTTAATTGCTCAGTTGGCACTAAGTGGATTCCAACCTTCTGACAGGACAAAGTCCAGCAGCTGGGTTTTGGAGCCCAGCCTTCTGATGAGCCTGTGCACCTGCAGTGACACCGGCCACGTCCAAGGCAGGGCTCCTCCACTGCTGCAGCCTACTGCCAGGCAGCAGCAGAGCCATGTCTGCATAGAGGAGAGGTCCCTTCCCACCCCAAACATCCCAGGATTCCACAATCCTATGATACACATACAGTACATTTAGATACATATATTGGATTACAATATTTAGGTATTAAGGTACGTAAACCAGAAGTTTTGCAGAGTTTCATTTGCCCATCAACCCTATCTCAAGCTGAAATCCTTAATTTTTAAATTTTAAATTGTAAACAAGAACTGGCTGAATTGATGATTATGGAGTAATTTTTTTTTTGAGGAAAAAAATACACAAAGTGAATGATTATAAATATATTCCAGCTAGCTGTGCTGGGTCAACAAATTCTGATTCTTCACTGAAAAATAGTATTCAATGTCACACAGGCAGATTTTGTGAAATCACAAAGTCAGTCAAAGCCTCTGCTGTCTTCTAGTCAAGCATTTTCTGGAAGGGAGGATTTTAAAAGTGGAAGGGCTGACAGGGAGACAACAGTCCTGAAGTAAAAGCCAGCTCTCAATCCTCACAATGCCTTATGGAGCAGAACCTCATCTACCCACAGCTCTGGCTATAATTACTTGGAGTAAGTGCGATACACTTATGAAAACCACACAGCCTGATATTACAGACATACTGACATCACACTATTTTTAGTGAAAAAAACCAGCCAATAGGCAGCTTAGGAGGGTTGATTTTCACTGTCACACCACAGAACTGGTTTGCAAACATCAGAGTCCCACCTGCGCGTTCCTGTCGCCATTCAGGGTGGGGAAGAGTCTTGTGCAAGGCCCAAACACCAGTCCTCAGAAACTGACACAGATTTTTTTCGTTATGGACCCACCCCCCCCCCCCCTTTTATACTTTCCTTTTTTCGTATAGACTCTTACACAACAAGGCACTTTTTTTTCCTTTCCACCTCACCAAATTCCTACAAGTGCGCCAGCCTCGCCTGCACCTCGCACAGATGTGTTATGAATCTAACTTGCACTGTTTCCACACAGGATATTTTGATCATTCCCCTCTCCTTTCCCCCATCCCAATCCCATCCAAAATAGCACAGAGTCATAATCATAAATTCTCCCATTGTGACCTGAAAGACAGGACTATTTCTCTTGAAAATGCTGTGACTAAGGAGAGGGAGTTTTTCAGCAAGGTTCATCCCTGCAGTCTGCCGTGGGAGGTGAGGTCTGCTGGAAGCATCTTCCAGGGAATTAGTACTTCTTTCTATCCGGAACCCACCTTCTTCTCCCTCCTGACACTCAAGACCACTCAGACAAAACATAAATTAATTCAAATAGACTGGAACATTATTGCTAGAACCTCATCACAATGTGTGAGTATCCAAAATGCCACTTATTTGTGGAATGACACTCCACCAAGCACTTCATGCCTCTTCAGCAGCACACTCTCTCAATGAAGCTGCTTCTTGAATCCAAGGAATTTTCCTGTGAGAGGAGAGCTGCCAACTTTCCTTCTTTGGCGAGCAGGGTCCCATTCTTGCACCTCTCTCCATTTCCTGTACAGTGTTGTTTTAATGAGCCCTCCAGTCTGGTGGAAAGCTAACAGAGACAGCGAGAAAAAGCACAATAATAAAAAGGAGAAGAACCTGAGAGGGGAGAAGATTTAGGAAGAATTTTCCATTGAGTATACAATGGGTCTGACTAGAAATATTACAAGAAGAGATAGTTCTCCTCTGCGAAAGGAGGGAAACACCCTGAGGGTTCAGTATAGACACGTAAAAGGACCTCTTAAGCTAAACAATAAATTTCATGAATTAGAATCACAAAGAAGAAATGCTTAGTCAAATATTATTGGTGTTGCAGAAAACGCAGCAAGAAAGACAATCCAATGTACCAAAATCAATCAAGAGTACAATTTTCAATACTGTCATCTGAAAATGCAGCCTTCGTCTTGGATTCAATCCCTAACTAACATAAAGGTGAGCTTATCCCAGCTCTGGATCCCAGTTTGGTTGCAGTGGCTGAACTACCAAGGGAGGATGGCAGTGGGAGTGATGTGAGAGTGGCAGTCCAAGGTGAGAGAAAGGCTGTTCAAAATTAGGAGACAACAGAATCAACCAATATAGCAGAAGAGTAGAAGAGGCACGACAGCAAATAATTCCAATTTTAAAAAGCGTATCCATGCATTAGTCACGGATAATAAGCCTCTCTTTCTCGCCACATGGAATTTCAGCCATTTCTCAAAATTCCACTGGCATAAATATAAAGGAAAAGCTCCAACTATAAACTGTCACTGAATGCTGTTGAACTCGGGTTCCTGCTTTTTTTTCCATGAATGCACTGTAAGTCAGCATTCCAAGAGCAACAAATGTCTCCAAGCCCAAGCTATTTCCCAACAGTCCATGGACCAAGAGAGTGTCCAAGATAACAGCAAAAATATGCACAAGGCCTTTCTACCCAGATACCACATCCACAGAGCAAGGGGGTGTCCCAAAATCCCAGGCTGATCTGCACAAAGGGGCTCTTGAGTTAGGACAACAAACAGCTTAAAAAACCCAACTGAGCAGAAAGATCACTGAAAATCCTGAAAAAAAAGTAACATCCAAGTCATTAGCGAGACAAGAGTATCTGCTTGGGAATTGGGAAGTGTGATTTGGATAGAAACTCTGCCACTGTGGAACAGCCACTTCCAAACTGTGGGCATCAACTTACCCATTTCTAGTTGGGGTAATAACCTGCAGTGTCTTTGAATATCCCACTCAAGCTGTAAATATGATCATCATCCCAAATAAGCCTTCACAGAAGATGCTGAAAGCAGCTTATTATGTCCCAAGTGCCTAAAAGGTTTCACAGATGCTCTTGGTTGTCCAGTTTTGCTCTTCCATGGAAAAGCACCTGAGGGAACTCACTGTCCAGCAGCGCAGCTTTCCAGTTTTTCCCTGGCTTTCCAGCTTCTGCCTCAGCTTCCCTGGCACTGCAGACACAATCCTATCTTTTACCTGTGCCAGTGCCTCACCACTCTCATTGTAAACTTGTACAGGGACTACAAAATACAGAGTTATATGGAGATACTGGCAGCAGGAACACCTGTATACTGTGCCATCACCTGTGAGGTTCAGAAAAGGGATGTTAAACTCAATGAAGGGGTTGTCTCTCTTTAAAGAAATTTAAAGTCTAATTTCTTAAGGCTTTAAGAATGGAGACAGGGCAGCTGAAGCCAGAGGAGTCTGGATTTCCACAGAGCATTACATCTGATGAACAGCTGTGAGTCAACCTGCTGGCAAAGGCTCAAGTGTACAAGTGCTCAGCTTTAAATCCTACAGATACAGACATGGAATGACCTGCAGGACACATTGCTGGCTTTTCTCCATTGCTTCTTCCCTCAAATGCCCCAAGTTTCTTCTTTACACAGGAACAAACATCCTAAATAAGTGGCATTAGAGGGCGGGATCAAGAAACAGGAATTTGGGGTTTAGTGCCTATCGAATTTCTCTCACTATCAGAAGTTCTAAGTGAGCCTGGAGATGGAAAGAGAGCACATCTGCTCACTGCAGTGCTGGTGAGACGTTCCTAATAACGATGCCGACGTTTCCAAATGGAAGTGGATGGGATGCCCAGATGGCTTTCATTGTCCTATTTTTCCAAACAGCCCGACAAACTTGAGATTTAAAAATAAAAATGAATGATGATCGTGTCTTGCCAGCAAAAAAAAAAAAAAAAAAAAAAAAAAAAAAAGCATGTTTAACAAAGAGCAAATGAAGCAGATCTGAGGAGGTTAGAACTTTATCAGCCTTCCTCCAACCAAACCAAGTATGTAATCAACCCCCACAACATGGCACAGTGCTGCGTGAGCCCTCAAAGAACAGATACTTTTAATTGATTCATCGCCCCTTGTGTTCCCTATTAAAGAGCACTGTTAACTAAAGGAAGACTGATTTTCACTTCTAGTAGTAAATGCTCTCAGCATCAGAAACTTGGAAGCTTTGAAGTGCTGCAAGTAATGAAAATATATTGTTACTTATTCTTGGCAGGGAAAACCCTGATTAAGAAAAGGGGCTTGAAATAAATCAAGAATCAACCCCGTAAAAGAAAATAGAAAAATACCATTAAAATACCAAAGCAGAGGCTCGAATGCATCTGTTTTCAAATTCACTTGTGATCGGGGATAAAAAGAACATGGACTTGGCTATGGAAGAGCCCAAGCAGAACCCAGGGATATGGCAGTGCATTTTCAAGGACTGCTCAGGACAAACTATTTAAAACAGTTCCCAACATTAATTACATGGTTTCTGGATACTCACTGCCTGTTGGTTAGAACTGAGCATTCAAAAAGTAAGTAAATAAGGTAATAAATTATTTTGTGAAGTGGATTTTAATTGGTATCGTAGTTCTAGGGAATACAGGGCTTTTGCTGAAAATTAACAAAATCTATGATACTAGTTACATCATCTGTGATGATATCAATTAGCATTTCTTCATAAGCCACAGAGTATAATGAGTTACCCTTTCACTCCAAGGTATTTCTCAGGAATTTTCAAAACAGGTTTTGCCACAGATAAATGAAAGCAAGAGATGTACTTGGAATTACTCTCAGTCTAGAAGCACCAGATGAATTTTTCATGTTCAACAACATGAGTTCTAAGTAAAGTTTGAGATATTTGCTCTATGTTGTGAGGCAACATCGAGGATCAGAACACAGTTTCACCATGGGCTGGCCCTGAGCTTCCTTTCTGCTCTAAGCAAGGAAAAAACCCCACGAAGAATCTTCATCATCAAATCACAGGTACTCAAAGGCAAATGAAAATCTACATCCAGAAACAGAAGAAGAGAAAGACACTAATTTACCTGGTTCCTAATTAGCTGCCTAACATGGTTAGCAAGTCCAAGACCTGAGTAAAAAGTAAATCACTATCTGGCAGAGCAGCCTGCAATCATCCCCAGTGATTCTGCTCCAGCGACATTCAGAGCTCCTAAGAAACATCCTCAACAGCTTTTTCTCTTCCCCCAGGTCCTCTTCTCCTGGGAACAGACACCCTCCACTATCCCAGATTGCTCCAAGCCTTGTCCAGCCTGGCCTTGGACACTTCCAGGGATGGGGCAGCCACAGCTGCTCTGGGCAACCTGTGCCAGGGCCTCACCAGGCCCACAGGGGAGAATTTCCTCCCAATATCCCATCTAAACCTGCGCTCTGGCAGTGTGAAGCTGGTCCACGCTGCAGACTGCAGAAATCCCCAGACCCACAAACCTTCACTGTCTGCTTGCATGGACCTTCTCAAACCTCTGTGTACCACTCCACAGCACTTGGAAACACAGTGCAGAAGAGCCTGGACAGGAGGGAACAGGGTATATACTAAACTGGTAAACTATTACAACATTAACTTTGACTTGAAAGGGAGGAAAAACATCCAAACCCTTCAGACCCAGAGGTTATTTTGATGCTTAAGGGCAGCCACAGACCCATCACTGACTCTCCCACCCATCTGACTTCTGTAAACAATTAACAGAGTTACTACTGCCTCTTACTTTAATACCTCTAACAGATTTATTGTCAAGGACAGAAAAGCACAACTACTATTCCTCCTGGAAATTGTGACTTTTTGTTCTCTGGAACTATTAGTGAGGAGAATTGGAAAGGCAGAGCAGAGCTCTCCATTAAGAAAGCACAAAGTTCCTTGGATGGCCTTGCATCACCTGTTACTGTTTCCAGATGAGACTAAAAAAGCTCAGTTTACACTGTGTTTAACCCTGTTGAAGCTGAAAATTTATTATCTGAAAGATTCTAGGTATTATTAGGATTTTGCACAAGATGATCAGTGGAATTAGAAGTTTTTATTCTAATTTGCAATAACCAGGTGGTGTTGATTTATTATTTGATGACTGTAGGATTACAGCACAATCATTTGGCAAACAAACAGTCATTCAAACTTTGTGATCCCGATTTTGCATTTATGGCTACAAGATAGTCATTTCATATAAAAAGACAGCACTTGCTAATCAAGCATGCGTTTTCACACACACTCGCAGCCCATCATTCCCTGGCCTCCATGGAGGATGTGAGTGTCTGAATCCAGCTTTCTCCAGATATCTAGGTCCACTGTTAGGCACCCTATGCAGAAATATGGGAGAAGAAGGAAAATCCTACCGTTTCTAGCCACCCGATGGACAGAGCCTGTTGCCAGGAACAAGGGGAAGGACAAACCTGTTTCCTGCAGGCACATCACTAACTGCTGGGAGGGAGGCAGCAGCCTGCTTGTTATCTGGGGGGAGAGGTAAAATGCCAAAGGAGACACAAGGGCATCTCTCCTACGGACAGATCCTCAAACTTTTCCCGGGAATGTTTAGAAATAGGCCCTGCCAATAATGCTGCAAAGGAAGACACACCAACGAAACACTTCCCTTGGCTACTCCTAAAGTACAAGCCAGCAAAGCTCTTCATCCCTCCCTGGGTTCTCTTCCCAAACCACATGATATGTGATGGAATCCAACACAGATTTCCCACAGGTCAGCCTCTACCCGTCACCATGCAGGAGAAGTCAGCTTCGCTGAGACATCAATTCCCTCCTTTCCAACTCTACCTGCAGACTCAGATTTGTGTGACTTTTAATAACCTCTAGAACCCTAATTATCTGGCTGATCCTGTCCCACGTTATTGGAATACTCCAAAGAATGATTAGGCAAGGTATTCTGGAAAAAACCCCACTGTTTTCTCAGCGAACAACAGCTGGGTCATGCTGTTACTCTGCAGTGTTTTACTACTGCATTTTGGAAAGATTTATGCACTTGCGTAACCCAGAAATGGATCTGAAGAAACTCAGTCCACTGGGAGCAAGTGAAGTACGAGGCTGATGTTCTCACGTTAGTAACTTCCATCCGCATTCCTGTCAGCTCCAGCTGCCCAATTCTCTGTCATCCCACATAAGACAAACCGGATTATTTATCATCTACACCATGTTTTGAAGGGATAAAGGGAAGGGTGAAGTGAGCTCTGGAACATCTTGGTGTAATACACGGGGTACAGCAAGAGTTAGTCCACAGTAACCCCACACGGACCCTACCAAAAGCAGGAGCGTGGCATCCAAACTGCTCATTCAAAACACACCAGATCCATTTTCCTTCTCTGTCATAAACCAGGGGTGCCAACATCTCATCCTGGTATTTTCAATGATATATCTGAATTAAATTGCCCTCAGTTTGGATTCTTAAGCTGTTTCTAGAATCTTCCTATAACTTTAACCGAGCATCAAAACCATTAAGAACCAGGTGTCTCGCAGTGGGGAAAAATGCTAAACCTGCAGATAATTCAGGGGAAGAAGGTCCAGGGAGAGTCTTACAGTATGGAAATTACTCTTTTATGTTATGACACAAACGGCTACATTTTAGTTCATTTTTCCATCAAAAGCCTGCAGTAGAACACAGACTGATAAAACAGGGCTCTGTGCTCTCATTTCGGTCCTGAATTTGTAGGACGCGCATGTGAAACACGTGAACGAGCCTCAGCCCCCACAGGCTGTGGGAGGACTCATTGCCTCTGGTTCCTGCCCTCTAATTCACATAAACTCCCCCCGATAAGGCAGCTCTTCTGCTTCCCACTCCCATATTCTCAGACAGTGCCATCCTGGTACATATGTCCTGGTCCATAAAGAGCACTTTTAACCATCTCATGTGCACCTTTCTGATCAAACCCAGCAGCAGAAACGAGCCACTTCACATCCAAGCCAGGGACCTCAGTCCTACATGGACCACCCAAGGGTGACCCTCACCTTGGCATGTCTCTCCCAGATTACTCTGAGAATGTCATCTATGAACCAAACAGGCTCCCTTCGCACAGGAGCAGCTGCTTACACAATATTTAAAAACCTCTCCTGTCTGTTATCACCGCTGTTAGCTGAAAGTTTTCCTCTTCCTATGCAATTTGGGGGCACAGGGAGTTTTTACTGGAAAATGGTAGGAGCCTTGGAATGGCTGCAAGCTGAATGTACTGACCTGTCTCCATTTCTTCAATTTGCCCTTCATACAGATTTTTCTGTGTGTTTTACTACTCTGGCGCTGGGTCCCTACAGTTGAAATGAAGCCTTTATTCTTGGTTTTATTTAAAAATCATTTTCCTTTGTTATTGCCAAGAATAGAAGACGAGTTAAGCAGATGGATGTTCTTGCTCTCATCATCAGGCACCACCTCCCCAACACAGACAGAGCACATCAGTCACTTCACAGCACCTTCTGATCCACTCCTGCTCAAGCTTTTCCTTCTTACAAAAAATCGTAAGCTTTTCCTCACTATAAAGTCTTTGTTTCCTTTTGCTTCCTATACATCCATCACCAACACTCCTTTTCTTTTATACCACACTGTGCTCTTCCTGTTCCATTTGATTACCTTTCCTTGATTAAGCAAACTGTTACCTAAAAAAAAAAGAAGAAAACCAATCCCACAAACTATATTCAATGAAGAACTTCAGAGAATCCAATTAAGTTTCAGTTTAAGAGAAGAAGGCTAAATTAAAAGCAAAAGCTCCAGAAGGTCTGGATATATAAGAGGATGTCCTTAGACAACCCAGGTTATTGCCATCAATACAAGTTATTGGTGGCCCTTTCTTGGGGGACTACAAGAGAGCTGGAGAGAGACTTTTGACCAGGTATCAGGAAGAAATTCTTCCCTGTGAGGGTGGTGAGGTCTTGGCACAGGCTGCCCAGAGAAGCTGTCCCACCCCTGGAAGTGCCCAAGGCCAGGTTGGACGGGGCTTCAAGCAAGCTGGGATAGTGGAAGGTGTCTGCCCATGGCAGGGAGTAGAGCAAGATGATCCTTAAGGTCCCTTCCAACCCAGACCATGCTGGGATTCTGTGATTATACAAAAATGCCCATACTGAACAGAGGATTATACACAACAATCATTTCCATCTTTGCCATTGTTCTGATGCATAAACTTGTGTGGTGGGCTGTGCAGCATCAAAAATATCCTCCACCAGAACACAGGTCATGAGAAATTCTGCTGAGAAAGAGTTCAGACACCCTCCGGCACGACGACATCCCTGAGAACCACTAATGATGTGCCTGGGGAAGTGCAGAGGGAGGTCTCCCAAGCAGGCAATAGTCTTCCCATTCTTCCACCTTCTATTCCAGGGTTTCATTCCCAGGCAACCAGGAGCAAGTCCCAAATAATTTCTTCCTCCTACATGTTTCCCACCTGGGACAAAGACACTCGACACGAGTGCCATGGCAACCCCATCAGACACACAAGCACTTTGGTGCTTTGGGGAAAATGAAAATTCTGAAAGGAAGCTGGGAGATAAAGGCTCCTACTTCTTGTTTCCCACTGTTAGGAAGTAATTACAAAAATACTTTCATCTCAAGTGCTTGCTGGGTGAATAGGTTGTCATTTAAAAAATACTACAGTGTGAAGAGGAGGATGAAATAGGAAAGCTCCGAGTACATTACCATGCTGTGTAACTGCCAAGCTCAGGGTTGCCTGTCATCATTCTACCACATGAAAGTACACAGAAAAAATGATAAATGAACAAACAGGAGGAAAGATAAATTGAATACTCAGTTATCATCTCGAGCAGCATATGATCCAAACCCTGCCTCATCATCCCACTGATGTCAGCATGAGTGTTCCCACTGACTTCAGCGGACTTGGATCAGGCTTTTATGTTTCTGAAACACAGCTTCGATTTTATTTTACCACACTCCTGAGCCAAATTCAGTAGAACTTGCACAGGTGGCCTCCTAGGTGCAAATTTGACTGTGAATTCTACAGGTTCTTTGCCTGTTTCTGCTGCATCTTGAACGCTTTCAAGGAATAAGGTTAATGATCACAGTGATGTTTCTCAGCTTATTAACAAGGAGCAGCTTCTTTTCATCCCACTCAGACAGAGTAATATCATTGTTATACTTCAAAGACCTCCCAAACTCAGGCTTGTCCTGAGAGCATTTCCTTCCATTCTGGAATAAAAAGCTATTTTGGTGAGAATATCATAAGGATTTATGTAAATCATGTTTTAACATGACAACCTCATACACTGCTCTATTTTTTTTAGCTCTGTCTGCACAGTTCTTTCGCTCTCTGTCCCTCAGACCCTTCCCTCCCATATGGACACTTTGTTTCTTTTCGTCCTTAAGGATAAGTATTTTTTGATTTAAGAGACATTACTTGGGAGTAACACTCACAACATGAACGCTGACTACCTGTACTACTCAACCCAAATGAGAAGCACAGATGTTCAGTGTCTTTAGGATCAAGACTTAAATGACTGGGGAAGTCAAGCTTACAAATGTCATCCCAGGGCAATCCGACATGGAAAAGCTGTCAGGAGACAACGTGTAATTACACCCATGGAGAACTCAAGACACTGTCCTCCTCTGTGATATCATTCCCAGACCAGACCTAACCGGACGCTGATCCCAGATGCTTAAAAACAAATGTCCAGTGTCACATCCCACTATATTTAAGTGCTTTTTCAATAGCTGGGATTTCCCATGGGAGGCCTTGGCTTCCACCCCACAGAAGAGGAAGAGCCTCCTTTGTCCAGGAGAACTAACCTGAGTTCAGCACCTCAAACCAGTGAGCACCCTGTCTGATGGACATCACAAGGACCAAGTAGGATTTTGGGTTAATAAAATGATTTTAACATTTGGTGGTCAAGACCTACTGCTTCCCTTCACTGCCTCACATAGCAGAAGACAGATCAGATTCCAAGGAATACAGTCAAACAAGATCTTTCGAATCAGCAGACAGATTACCCATGACATACAAATAGTCAGCCTGCCAACAGCCTGTCAAAATATGGAAAATTATCCACATTTCCCTGGTATCACTGAGCGAGAGCAGAGGCATTTTCTAAGCATAAAAGATATAAAACTGTCTGCAATTCCTGGGTATCAAAACAAACCCCAAATATTCAAGTCCATTTATATGTAAAAGATCCTACTCACACCAAAATGACTGAAAAGACAAAGATATAAAGAGGCAATAATTAATGAAGGAATCCTTCAAGGGGCCTAAATTGGGTGTGCACACACACAAAGAAAAATTCCCCACAGGAATGGGGCAGGATTTCCAATCTGATTTCTTGAGTGTCTCATATAAGGCTTCTAAAGAAACCAATCTCTATGCAAAGCAAATTATGAAAACAATACATGCAAATTGCCACTGTCATTCCCTAAAGAGGCGATCCAGAGCCATGGATACCATAGATAGGAATCAGCACAGGGTGCTGCTTTGGGGTGGGAAGGCTGAACCCACAGGATCCAGCAGCTTGAGGCACCGCAGTATCTTCCCCAGAACCCCAGATTTCTGGTTCCCACTTAAGACAGCTCTGTGAAGCTCCGTCAAAGAGAGCCATAAAGGAAACAGGGAAAGAGAAGTGGGTAAGTGTGCTGACTTCCACGAGAACACAGGATACACAGAAGTTAATACTCCACTGCACTGTGATCATTGCTAAAACCTTGCTGTCAGGATGGCAGCTTTTCGACTTACAACTCCTACGCTCATTCTGTCCAATTGCTTGAGCAATGTCCAACCAATTCCCAAACGGTCTAAAATCCTGCAGGAATACCAGATGTCCTGTCAGACTGCAAGCTCCTGCCACATAGCTAGAGCTGGAAGCCTTCCTCTTAGAAAACTGACTTCTTGTAGGGAGAACATGACACAGCGTGTCCTGTGTCACTGCCGAGAAAGGCTGTCACACAGAGTTTCCCAGTTTTGTAACGACTTCACTGACAACAACGATTTTAATTACTTTTTTATCTTAACGGCTGTTTTGTTGAGTCATCTGTCATCTGTTACTGAAAATTTGGATTCTTGTGTGTGCTGGCTGAACTCCCAAACCGCGAGCAGACGGTACTCTGCATCGCTGCCTCGAGCCCAAGCACGGTGGTGGGGGAGCAAGGACAGAGAAGAAAGAGGAAGATTTTCATGGCATCGATACACAGCTCATACATAGACAACCCAGCAGTTGCAGCTGATAGACAACTCAACCACTGCAAACATTTCCTCAGGCTCCACAGGCTTGGGCACCTTGCTTTAACCTTGGTCATGGAATAGTTTAGGTTGGAAAAGGCCTCCGAGATTGAGTTCAGCTATTCCCCCAGCACTGCCAAGGCCACCACTAACCCATGTCCCCAGGTGCCACATCCACATGACTTTGAAATCCCTCCAGGGATGGCAACTCCTCCACAGCCCTGAGCGGCCCGTGTCAGGGTTTGACAAGCCTTTCCATGAAGAAATTTTTCCTAATATCCAATCTAAACCTCCCCTGGTGCAACTTGAGGCCATGTGCTCTTGACCTGTCACTTTTTACCTGGGAGAAGGGACTGAACCCACCGGGCTAAAACCTCCATTCAGGGAGTTTTGACCTCCTTTCAGAGGTCTCCCCTGAACCTCCTCTTCTCCAGGCTAAACCCCCGCAGATGCATGAGCTAAACTGGAATGGCCTTGTTGGGGTACCCAAAGCCAAGCACCTCCAGTTCTGTCCATTGTATGTACTTCTTTTATATCCCAAACCCTTCCCAGTCCCAACAACATGTGAACACAACATAAACACAGGAATTTGAGAAGCCGAAAGATACTGAAAGAAAGGCAGAGCACTGATGAGAGCAGAGCTGCTCTTTCATCCTGAGCCCAGAGCCTCAAAACCCCTAACCTTCACTATGCAATGCCTTGGCTTGTGAGGATTTGTGAATTATTAAAAAGACATACAACCAAATGGATTAAACTACACGATGATAATTATTCTCAGACACGGTAATTATTCTCACATGGACCAACCACATTATCTTCAAGGCAGAGGGGAATCCTTGGATGTGACAAAATATATCCTATCAACACAACTGCCTTCAGAGCGCTTTCATTGCAACCAGGAGAAGGAGGAAAACAGTAAATTGGCACAATTTCACTGTTACTCAAAGAAACAGGACCCAAAATTTAAACAGGAGTTATACAGCCTCCTTCAGAAGCTTCCATAGGCTGAAGTAACCTGGAATAGATCTGCAAGCAACCCCACGGGGTACTGTACCTTCTGTGTGGACATCAGGGAGCATGTCAGTGGGATGCTGCGCTACCGCCGACCGCCTGTACACCATGTGGATTCTTCCCTTCTCCTCTTCCATCTGCTTTCCTCTTTCCAAAGGCTCAATGAAGTATTCATCCTCATCAGTTCTTATCATTCCAGCCTGGTAAGGGAGAGAGAAAACACGTCCATACGTCATTTTAGAGCCTAAAGACCCAGCCTGAGGATCTAAATACAAATACCAGGAGGGATGAAGCATGAAACGCTCAGAATACTACTGTAACCCATACATTTCTTTTCTCCCCCCCAAAATTTCACCAATAAAAAGAGCTTGAAATTTTCCAAATGAATCCAGACAAAGGGGCAGAAGCAGGTTTTGCATTTTTAAGTGAATCCTCCCTGTAAGCTGTAGTGCCAACCCAGTGCTTCCTTCCCCCCAGCCGGAGAGATGTGCAGGGAGGTGCTCGGAGCACGTATTTTTCAAGGCTCCCTTGGAGAAAAGGCTGTGGTGGATTTTCAAGAAAGAAGTATGTAGTGGAAATCTTTTTTTTTTCCACAAAAGCACATTGATGGAGCAATCCAGGAAAGCAGTCTCCAGTCTTGGAAGGCTATTAATTTTACTGCTTTTTTCTTCAAAATTAACAACATTCAAAATTTCCATCCACTGAAGGAGGCAGGTTGGAATCCTTCCTACTACAGAGTTCTCTAGAGCCGTCCTCAGGACTCTGTGAAAATGGGCAAGACAACAGGAGCACCAAAATCCAAAGGCAGCCTTTGGGGCACAGTGGCTGGAATGAATCCGCCTGTTCCCAGCACCATCTCAGCCCTGAGGCTCAGGGAAGTGCATTGACTCCTTGGCTTTCCTACAGACTCGCTTCTCCCAGAGGAGAATCCAGAAGAACCCCTGCCCAGGTCCCATCAGCATGCCATCTGCATCTACCTTGCTCCCCAGTATCTGTATCTGTCTAAATGACTTCTGAGCATTAATTCCTTTCATCCCTGCAGTTCTTCCCATCCCCCTCGATTCAGAAGAAATGGTGCACAGTGAACAGAGGGAATTCTATGGAATCAGAGAGATGCAAGAGGAAGTGCTGCTGGAGTTCATAATAAAAGGTAACTGGGAGCAAGGCCAAACCCAGTCTGGCCCAAGCAGCCCACCTAGGAGGGTTTCCCAGAGGACACCAAACCTTATATCCTTTACTGGACAATCCGTGGATAAAGCAAAACCTGGAAAATACTTTTTTGTTTTTCCTTCAAAATGTAAAACATGCAGATAAGAATAAGGGAACTAGAAACAATATAAAGCCTTGAGAAAATAACCTACAAGGGCAGGTTAAACTAAGGAATCACTTCCCGAGCCAAAATCAACAGCACTTAAGAGGGAACATGATTCCCTATAAATATGCATGGCGTGTTTGTAAGGAAAGAGACCTTCATTCAGGGAGCACAACGGAGAGCTGTGGAGTGTCCATTAATGGCCACATTTACCTTCAGTATTAAACATTATGGGTGGGATTTCCAAAAGTATTTTAGGAAGTCAAATGCCCCGTTTCTAGCAGTTTGCAGTACGGGCGAGGCAGTCAATTCCCAGGTGAGTTTGGAAAGGCCACCCTCAAAACTTCAGGAAGTTTGTTCAGCAGTCACACTGATGGCCATTATCGAGTGCTTCTAAAAGTGATCACCAGAGAGCAGAAAAGGCTTTGGGCTGTTAAACCCATCCTACCATCCCATGGTCAATGCCACCAGGTCAGAGGACGCTCTCACGTTGTCCTCCCAGTCTCCATCCCAAACTCTGGTGGTATCTGTATTTTGAACACCTTGTGTTCTTTTAAGACACAGAATCTCCCACAGAGAAGACAATGCTATAAGTTATGTTTTTAAACTGTCCTTAGTGCCTTTGTACTACAAAGGAATAGTTTTTCAAACGCTGATGTGACACCCTGGGAAACCGAGGCATTAATTAGCAGCCATTTCTCCTAAGCCAGCTCTGAACAGTAAGGGAACAGATTTGTAAAGCTGCTTTAAGCAAATCAGCAACACATTATGGGAATTCAAGATGCACAGAGCTTCCCTGCATCTCTCTACTTGAGAACCTTCATTTGTATTACAGACATCTTTCATCTGTCCCAGGATCTGCACATCCCTCTGTCATACAAAGTAATTTGGAAACACCACGTGCTGCGTCTTCACTGGGAAGAGCTGAAATAGGGGAGATTATAAGCTTAAAAAATTGAAACTTAACATCACATTCAAGGCTCTAAATTAATCTCCAAACAGAGCAGGCTGTCAATAAGTGGAAGCAGACTAATAGGCAGGTTGGAGCTTGCTCAGCAGCAGGAGGCTACATGAAGTGGTCATCCTTAGTAAGAAAAAAATCAGGAATATACACAGGGATCTAAGGATGCCAAAATCCCCTTCCCCTCTGGAAGGAGGTTCCAACTTGTGACCCTTCAGTCACACACAGGTGCAAATACAGAGTAATAAAGCTGCACTGTGCTGTTGGACTCTACCTAGAAGGGAAGCATGAGAGGATCACAGCTCTCACCAGAGTGAAGCAGGCACGTGTGAAAGAGTCAGGCAGCTGCTTTCCAATTCAAGGACACGGAAGGATTCAGTGGGAAAAGGAAGAACTACCTGTGTCCTGTTTTATGGAAGAGACTATGCTCAGGAGGATGAACCTGCTTGCTTCAAAGAACAAGATCAAATCCAACACCTGCATCAACATAGGAAAACACAGTGATGGGTCTGTACATGAAGAATTTCAGAGCCTGGAGATTTCTCCAAATGTTTTCTCTTCCCCCTTCCATTCTTCAAAGCCTGCGGTGGGGCAGAAGAAGCCTTTATTTGACCAAGGGAAGCCGAGTATCCTTCACTCTCATGAAGACCAACCAAGGTTTAGTCTACCCAGCGAAGAGGGACTCTGCCGTGGTCTAGTTTCAACTTCTACCTGCATTTCCTACGAGCATCCGTGTTTCCCACACTGAATCGTGGAATCATGGACCGGTTTGGCTTAGCAGGGACTTTAAAGACCAACTTGTTCCAGCCCCTGCCACGGGCAGGGACACCTTCCACCAGACAAGGCTGCTCCAAGCCCTGTCCAACTTGACCTCAAACACTTCCAGGGATCCAGGGGCAGCCACAGCCACAGGTTCTCTGGGCAACCCGTGCCAGGGCCTCCCCACCCTTACAGGGAAGAATTTCTTCCTAATACCTAATCCAAACCTTTCATCCTTCATCTTAAGGCCATTGAAACTAAATTTCCATTCTGTGGAAATGAAATGAACCAACCACCCCTCACACCTTAAAAATTAATGCAGAAATACATATCTGGAGTACATATGGAAAATAAGAACTGCCCCAAGTGTCAGAATCAGGACACCAGGATCAATTCTCACTTTGGGCCACCCATTGATCATTCAGCTTGTAGTGAAATCTCTTACAAGGCTCTCCACATGTGGGAAGTTCAGTTCAGGAGGTTTCCTGTGCCATCCCACATTGTTTCAGCCAGTATCATCCTTCATTTCTTCATCCACCAATGCCTGCACTGCAGCAAAGGATTCAGCAGTCAAACCAACACAAGGCTCTGCCTCCCAGAAAACACTTCCTTCTCACCATTCTATTGATGGAATTGGAAAACATTTCCAGGGCTCTCCCCCAACTCCTTATCCCTCCTTTTTTCCCTGTTGGACAATCACAGGTGGCTGACAGCTCTATCCTGCCCCTACCTAAATAGAAGCCCTATTGAAAAGCATCAAGAGCTCTGTGTTCCCTCAATTTAATATCCCAGCCCCGGCTGAGCAGACACTGCCTCCTGCCAAGACAAACACCTGGGACCTGGAACGGGGAGGGGGCAAGTTCTGGAGACAGCCCTCCAGTCTAAACTTCTTAAGGAGTCGATAGAAACATGCTTTTATAAAAGAGGTGCTGCCTCGTCTGAAAACACCGATTCAGCCCCAAAACACTGCTACCTTTCACCCTCACTGTTGGCTTAAGGTGGGTTCAGTTCGGTGACTGTGCAAAACCTGCGTCACACCTACCTGCTGCTCCGCTTTCCAATCCAAAGGCAAAAAGTTTTTGGAGTTGCATTGAACACTGGCTGATTTATTGGAAGAAAAATAGAAGCAAAGAAGGATGCTTTGCCTGCAGCATATTTCCCTTCGCTGGCCTCCCCCAAAACTGAGCCACAGTGGGTGGACACTGATTCTAAGTCTGTGTAGCTCCAGGGTTACACCTTCAGTTCCTTGGGTGGATGTTATTTCCCATGCCACATGGGTTCCATATTTTGGCAAGAATCAACTGATTCTCTGGATTTCTTTTCAAAAATCCTCTAGAAGCTTCTGCAGTTGTTTAGTTTGCCCATGATGCCGCTCTTCAGTTCATGCCAGTGGCTCACCACCCTCACAGGGAAGAATTCCTTTCCAATATCCCATCTAACCTGCCCTCTGTCAGTTGAAGGCAATCTGCCTTGTTCTGTCACTCCAGGCCCTTGTCCCAAGTCCCACCGTGCTCACAAAACCCAACAGGTCCCGGTCCCTCTGGCAGGGAAGGGGAAAGGCATCCAAATGGACATACTTCCCTCCCTTCACATCTTCTGCATGTTAAAGTATTTATGGCCTCGACATACTTGGCATATAAAGAAATACTACACATTAGAGGAATGCTGGAAAAAAGTAATATTGCAGCACTGCGTACATTTTGGAGAAACAGATGTTATTGATCCAGTTGCCGGGTGTCTACAGAGAGGAGGTCTGCAGATGAAATTCCTCCTCCTCCATGGATGGGCCTCCAGTCTCCACGGAGGTGTCTGGGCTTTGGGAAAACACCACGGTTTTGGGATAAAACATCCCCATTTACTAACCCTCCAGCTCCAGCACCCTTGGAGTGATTCCCAGAGGAGCAAGCAGAAATTCCACAGCTCATTCTCCCTCTCTGGAAGACCAGTGTGATACAAAATCCGTGTTCTAGCCCATGTTTTATCCTGGCCATGCATCTCAGAATTAAAGCAGGAGCTCCTGTATCATTTTAGGCTCCATTCTTGAAGGGTGTTGAACACAGGCAGCACAGAGTGTTGAGATTTCTCCTACTAAGCACATGCCAAAAGTGAGACCGCAGTTTTTAGTAACATTAAACCCATTTTTGAATCAAATGAAAGATTCAAACAGAACGTACCACTTGAGTCTCACAGACACCTGAATTATTAACACAGCACCAGTTTGTGACTAATCATTAATACCAGATTTTTAAATCAAAACAAAAATCTTCTGCAGCTACCAAGAGAAGTCTTATTTGTTCAGAAGATTCAGAAACAGGATGAAAACGCAGGAATGTTTAATATCCTCTTTCAAACTATGGGCACAACTTAGAAGCCACTTAGATAAGCTCCTACTAAAATACTGGAAATCATCTGCCCAGAGGAATAGAAGTCTCTCAACATACTAATTGATACCACTTTAAAGAGCAAAAGGCATTTGGAAGAGCCATCAAATTAACCAAAATCTTGTTGAATTTGCACAGAAGAAAGGAAAATGTCAGCATTTACTGGGTCACTGCAGTGGACTGGAATTAAGGTTTTTAGTCCCCTCTATAAACATCCATAAGAAAATTCCTTTATGCTGAAGTTTCTCATGTTTGGTTTTGATCCAAATGCTGGGTTTTCTTTTTCCCCCTTTCAGAAAGTACAAGAAAACTCAATGGAAGCCCTTAAGAGTTATATGAAAGCAGAGAGAAAAAACAAACTTTGATTTTATGTGGAAAAATATGTCTCTATTTTTTGTTCTTGGAAAACCTACCAGGATTCATTTTAACAGCAAACTGCTGCATAGAGCTGGCAGGCCAAATGCTTTGTCCTTAAAGAAGGAACTGTGGGTTTAAAGTATCAGTTATTCGAGAGTGAAAAGTATGCATGGAACATGCTCCGAGCAGTCAAGCACCTCCCTGATCCCAGGGTCTCTGTAGAAATATTTACTGAGCACAAGTTTTGTCTTTGTGTCAGTTACAGCAGGTCTTTGCTAGGAACTATTTCATGGAGAAATGGTACAGGAGACAGTACAGCTTGCCAGTTCTGCAGTAAACGTGGTGTTTTCCCAGCTCCAGAAGTCATGGGATGGCACCAGTCATAGATTCCTCTAAAAAGTGGAAAAGAAAACAAAAAATGAGGACATCTGAGAGCCTTCAGAGAAGGGGAAATGAGACCTTCAAGTGCTGAATACTCCAAAAGTGTAAAGCGAATAAAATAATGCCAAAATACGAAGGTCTCATGATCCGGGCGTCAGCAGCACCATTTCTACTGTGGCACACAAAAGAAATCCTGATTTATCTGCTGCCTGTACACAAGTCATGAATGATGCTGCAGCATCAGCACTCTTCCAAGGTAACAGAAAACTCAGTCCAAACTATGCATGAGCAAGAGTCATCTGCTCGGAAAGAAGTCAGAGAAAGAGAGAAAACTGATGCAGCTTCCTCTGAATGGAGATACTTTGTGGATCAAAAGCTAGGAAGCACCAAAGCTAGTAATATTTCCATCAAACTCCTCATTTTAAATTGGTTCTACATCCTTGCACAAAGGAAAAAAAACTATGGTAAAGCCTCTCAAAGGAAAAGGAAAAGTGGTTTTACACCTTTGGTTAGGTTAACACCAAGAAAGTCAAATGACAAAGGGATTTTTATGAGGTAGGGAAGCTGATTTATTGTTGCATGGTTGTAATTTATCAAAGTTCTCAGCCAAGTAGCAGAAGCACTTGATGAAAACCAAGTATCTGTTGAAAACAGAAGTGAAAGCAAAGGTTTTTTTAACAGGAACAACAGTGCCGCACTTTATCCATCGTTTCAAGAAGCTTCTGATGAAACACAGGGGCCAGAGGTGGAACCAACTCACTCTTCTTCTCATGACTCTTTCAGAGCCTGCATGGGAGCATAATGTTTAGAGTTGCAGTGTGACCCTCTAAGAAAACTAAGAACAGGAAAGAGCAGACAAACTCATTTTCTCAATGACCCTGCACAGTATTTTCTCTCCAGTCCTGCTTCCTGCCCCTTTGCAAACCTCAGACCATGTGCCTCGCAGGCCAAGTTCCAGATCCAAGTACGTACAACACTGAATAAACATGAAACATCAAAAAAGCCATTGCTGAATATGGCTTCTGTACCTCCAGCCTACCAACTGCAGTTACAAATTCAGCCCTAACTCCACCATCAATGAGAACTTTGAGAGAGGCTACAAGGATTGAATTTTGAGAGCATTGACTATTTCAGTATCTGTTTACTTTCTTCTCCTGGGACACACACTTTCCCACAGGTGACATGTGGAGGCAGGACATGAATGAGGAGTGAGAGCCCAATTCATGCACTCCGTGTGTGTTACAAGAGTCCGCACAAGTTATACAATCTGGGATTTATTACTAGAACTATAAAAAAGGGCTGTACTTAGTCATTTTAATAAGCTTGTGCTATTTTATAAACTGTAAGCTGTGAGCCTCTAGGAATCAGAAAAGTTAAGAAGCGTCTGCTGTTTTGGGAACAAAGAGGAAAAATCCAGAAAGGAAATTCTTTGTCCAAGTGCCCTAAAAGCAGTGTTTTGTGAAAATGCATCGCCAGGACTACAAGGTGTGATTAAGTAACAGCTACAAAAGGCATATCCAGAGCAGCACCCAACCACCTGCCCTTTGTTCCAGACCATTTTTAACCACATACTGACCTGTAACAGCAGTTCCAGCCCCTAAATATATTGCTTAAAAGGGAGGGATTACATGTAAACCCGTGCTTTGCTGTACAGAATGGTTTTTCAACATCAGAAATAAACTATAAATAAAAGTCTGAAGTTGTAGCAATCCAAGTGGAGACTTTTTATGAAAAGCCTCCAGGCAGATTCTCTCCAGCTGCCTGTTCCTAAACCCTTTCCTAGGGGATGCTCTCCTCACCTCACCTCACCTCACCCACACCAGACTGTGAAGTTTCTTATTTAACCTTCAAATATTGTCTCCAATCTAAAAACAGGGAAAAAGAGACTAATTATTCCACATATTTACCATCAAACAATCAAAATTTAGCACCAAATACTCTTTTACTTATGATATTAAACCTCTTCTACAAGCTATACATTGTGCAAACTGCTACCCCAGTGATTCCCTTTGCTTTCTCTCCAAGATTTCAGAACCTAGCTGGCTACTCTGGAGAGTGTCTAAATTCCTTTGAAGTCGAAAATAAATCCTTCCAACACACACATGCCCCTAGAATTTCTCACTCTTGTTCCAGTTTCTGTTAAGCCATATTATCTCACTCTTCACATCGTTAGGATACACTGAGGATCAAATATTCTAGCTGGATTGAGAGACACACAGTACAGCAACAGAGAGGCCAGAGATGGTAATTGCAAGTTCCTTTTGCTACCCTGGGAGATGCTGGGAGGAAAAAACCATAAAATAAATCTTCAGGATTATTTATTTCTTTCACACTCACATGATTAGAGCTCCAAGAGATGTTAAAACCAGCAAAGGTTGAGATGAACAGAGAGACAAAAGTGACCCAGGAGCATTTACCCAGTACTCGTCAAAGAAAAAGCCCGTGTTCTCCTACTCCAGTCCTCAAAACCAAGGAAAGCACATGGAGTGTTATGGGAAAAGAGGGATACATTCCACTAGATCAGGTTGCTCCAAGACCCATCCAACCTAGCCTTGAACATTTCCAGGGACGGGGCAGCCACAGCTTCTCCGGGCAACCTGTGCCAGGGCCTCACCCTCTTCAGCATAGAATTTCTTCCCAGTATCCCATCCAACCCTGTCTTCTGTCACTGTGAAGCCACTCCCCCTCCAAAAGTTCCCCTCTGGCTTCATTTACCTGAAAACACACCACAAACAGCTTGCCAGACACATGGCAATCTGTGACGGAGCTGCTACACTCCTTAATCTAATTCCATTTAATCCAATTTCTTGTCTTCACGTGCTGTCTCAATGCAACAACTTCATTCAGGCTTACTGCCAAAGTCCAGCTGCCAGTCCCAGGGTCTCATTCATCAGAACGATTCTATTGGAAGCTACATCTAGCCAGGCAGGGGTCTCCTTGGCCTTTGTAAACACAGTACACTGGCAATAGATTCTCCAAACAAACTCACCAAAAGCCGCCAAAACACACCAAACTGACATTAGTTATCACCTCTGATGCAACCACTACCTGTATTTCCTTTCACTAAGCAAGGGAACTCAAGGAGTTTTGGTGTGAATGGGGATTTTGAGCCATTTCTGCAGTTACTCCCACAGGGACTGCTGCCCGCTGCTGAGGTGGGAGCTTTCCTAGCCAGGACTTATCTCAAAATGGAATCAAATAATGACCACGTGGCAGCTATGGGAAATGGGAAACCCACTTCCAAGAAAGGACGCTTGTTGCAGACTTCTTCATGTGATTCCTGTCCCAAACAGCAGGAGGATAACCACAACATTCATCTCCCTGGATGTTGCAGGCGTGTTCCACCAGTGCTCCTGCGCCTTATGGAGCACAAGATGAGTATTGTTGGCTTTCCCTGCTGCATGAGCGAATCAATGAATGGTGTGTGGGCTCCATATATGCTCAGCCTTTCATTCTGGGATTTGGGCATCTGCTCAGCCACAGGGGAACTCTGCGTGTCCACAGACAGATCGAAAACAAACCCATTACAGATGTGAACCACTCAATTCTTATGTGACACTTCCTGATGAAACAAAACTGCATCTAAGAGAACAAAAAGTATGCTCACTTTATAAATGAACCCTTTAAAAAAACTCAATGCTGCTATTCTTGGATAACAGGGCATGGATTTTGGTACCTGAGAAGCAATGAGGGATGATTTGGACACCAAATTCTAAAGTCAGTTAACAAAAGGCCACCTTTTAAGTCTGAAAATGTCTTCATTATTAATTTTCCTGTTTGTAACACCTCATGTAAATAAAAAGGAAACCAAACAATACATAGGTTTGATTTCTCTTTCACAAACCTGAGACATTAAGAACTTTGCTTATCAATATTTTCTAAAGGATTTAAGAAATGAAGTTCTGTAAATGACATCATTAGCAAGGTGTAGTTAAAAGCAACAAAAGCTGTGCACAAAGTGTGCCACGAGACACAAGCGCCATGAAACCAGCCTTACCAGACCATCACAGTTGCTGATGGCCACTGCAGCTCCGGGGATGTCCGTGATGTCTCCCACGTAGGCACAGTTGGTCCACAGGGGCTCTCTCTTCCATAATCGCTCCGCACCAGCTCCAGTCTGAGTTGTGTTACCACCATCGTTCCCAGTCTCCACAGAGTCTTCGTACCACTCCACCACGGCCTCAGGAGCCACTAAACGAGTGTTGGGTTTCAGCCGGAGATGGAATTCCCTCCCAAAGGCAGTGACATTGAAATACAGCTGTCTGGGGCTCTGGGATGCCTCCCGCGTCGATCGCCGCTGGTGACTCGCCGAGAGGATGGTGGACACGTAGCTTCCATCTGCATTGGTGCTAACTGGAATCACTAACCCATATGGCCTCGGCCTGCTTTTTCGGAATTCTGCCAAGAGACACACCCAAAACCCAAACTAAAATAAGAACAAGAGCGTGGAATGAGCCCAAGGACTGAAGGACCCCTCTGCCTCACACGTCCCCTTCCAAAAATCCCAGTTTAGGATTCCTGTTTGAGCTACTAACATGGGCAAATGTAAGGCACATTGTCACTGCTCCTCTTTTATCATGGAATCACAAAATGGTCTGGGTTGGAAGGGACCTTCAAGACCATCCAGTGCCAAACCCCCTGCCACACCACCCTCCACTATCCCAGGTTGCTCCAAGCCCCGTCCAATCTGGCCTTGGACACTTCCAGGGATAAGGCAGCCACAGCCTCTCTGAACAACCTGTGCCAGGGCCTCACCACCCTCACATGGAAGAATTTCTTCCTATTAATAGTTATTATAAAAATGATTTTCCTAAAACTCACAGAGGAAAGCCTGAAATATTCACTGACACTTATTTGGGGAGTTTCCTGTGGGTTTCAGGTTTGCTCAACAGCCCCAGGAGAGGCACAGACCCTTCTGAACTCTCCTGTAAGAAATGCCACACAGCTCTGTTGTACACCTTACACAGAACTTGCTCCTGTGGCAGGACTTCCATCAAGGTTTTGAAAATGAAGTGCCAAGCCTGGGTTATAAGCACAATTTGCTTACAGATTTCTCAGGAAATAGGCATAGGGAAAAAAATCCAGCGGATCATATGCTGCTAGTAAATTAATACATGTCAGCACTTGTAAAGGCAGTAGCTTTTCCCTCTACAAATCTCCTTAGCCAGCAACTTGCTATTGCCCTTCCTCTGAGTAACAAAGATCAAAAACAATGAGAAAATCTAATTATCAAAAAACCCACCACAGATCTGCACGATTTGACCCTAAATCCTGCACTTTAGTGCAGCTGAGAGAAGCCATAAACCCACACTGTTGGTAATCCTGGAGGAGCTCAATGGCACAACTCTCAGCTAAGGCAACATGTCTTCAAGTAATTTCATACCACTGGAAAACAAATCCATTCAAATGAGTTTATCTTTTCGGTGAGACCTCTGTAATCTGGGAGCAATCAGGATACTTGCTGTCCGATTTTCAGGCTGTAAGGGAAGGACCAGGTCAAGCTGTGAGCCACAGCACTGCTCTGAATGGGTCCGAGGCCCAAGTCTAAGCCTGTGTATTTGACTACGTGAGAACTAAAAAGACATCTTGCACAAAAATAGTTATTCCCTACTCCTCTCTTCCTGGGAGAGCTGGTGAAAGCAGTATCAGAGTGATATTACTGATGATTTCATTTGAAAAGCTGCAAGATCAGACAGCTCTGATGTTAGCGCCGAGTGCCACTGAGAATTCCTCAAATAAATATACTAAATTAAGTGAGCTAAATTTTACCTGCTCCCAGTGTGGATCACACTTGATACGAGAATTAACACAGGAAAAGCTCAGTAGCCAGTTCATCTCTCCAGGTAGCAAAGGCTGCTGGTTTTAAGAGACTCATGCATTCAACGAGTAACTTCAGTAGGAAAACGTTCCTAATGGCTTCACGGAACTGTTTTTAATATTCTTTCAGCCAATTACTGAGGAATCTGACAAAAAACCAATGCATGGTACTAGTAGAACACACACATGTAAATTCCTGCACTATGAATATCTTAATATACAAATACTATATCCTAGGAATGTGAAAAGTCATTTCCAAGCCCATTGGTACCCCACACCCTACAGCCAGCAGCCACAGGGTGGGTTTCAGCAGCAGCCAACTCCACCTATTTTGCCATACACCCACAAGACCAGGTTCTAAAACTGGCATCCTAATCAGGCCATTATCCTTAGGATAATTCCCATTTAAAACACTGGGAATTCTGAGCCAGGCTTGTTAATCTGTCTCCTTAGAGAAGGCACCAAATTAAAACTCTAAAGTAATTTTTAATAATTAGACACCAGGCCATGCCCAGGAGACAGAGCTGCGGGGATGTACATTCTAACTGGGTCAAAGTAAAAACACAGATCCTCACATTCCCGGTGCTTCAACACTGGGATTTCATTCCCAGGCTGACATTATGCCTTCTACCTCGCTGAGATTCCTCGTGGCTTGTTTTCTTTTTTCTTTAAAGCAGGAGGTTCAGTGCCAGAGACCACAGTCTGGTGATCAAATTCTGTGCTCACCGCACAACTGAGAAACTGCTCTGCACATCTTGCAGCAGAATTCCCACATTTCCACAGGCTGGGGGAAAAAAAAGAGGCTATTTTGCTAATAAGAGCATCCAGCTAGCCCCAAGAAGGTAGGAACAAAGGGTGGAAAATAAGAACTGTCAAGGTTTTGAGCCAGCGAAAGCCTTTTCCAGAGTCTGTAAATGCTGAGCTAGAAGAGGAAATGCCTTTTGTTCAAAGGCAATTAAAATTAAATGGGACATGACTGAATCCCAAAGACATCTGAACTCCTCCGCTGACTTACATTACCCTTTTTCCACAAACTGCACGCTCTGAGGAAATGCTATCCCAGCTGTAGGTGTTCCCTTTCCTAAGCTAAAATTTCAGAGTTGATCTGCTCTGCTAATTCAAAGCTGACAGTGCTGATCAGAGCAAGAGGAAAAGCACTTAACTGTAAATTTTCTTCATTTTTTTAAAAATCTGGCCTTAAAATGCTGCTCCAGTTGCACAATGTTTAAGTTGAAAGGAAGCACTTAAGAAGGAACATCACGTTCTTTCATTGTGTGCCAAAACAAAATTAGCTAGAGAATGCCTCTGAAGAAAGCTGTCCGGGCTTTCTTTCCCCTCAAAAACTATGAAACTGCAGAATTAACACCACGGGCTCACAGGAGTTGTCTGTGCACTGTACAACAGCTGTGGTCAATGGAGGTTTGAAAATCCTAAACTTTTTTTATCACCTACATTTAGAAAAACAGTATTTTTTGTGCATAAGATTCTGCAAAATACATTGATGAAAAATCGTTTTGGTGGTAGTCCACAGCAGAATGCCAAATGCCTAAACATCCACTTGAGAAGACTTCAAAGACACAGTCGATGTGGAAATCAGTGGCATCAATGGAAGAGGAAGAATTTCTCAAAGTTTAAATTGTTTCTATGTCTAAACCAAACTACCCAAGAAAAGAAATTTGGGGGGACTCGTGGTAATATCCCACCCACATGGCCCCTGCACAGGGCTCTATTGCTGAGTCCCAGGCCATTCCAGAATATCACAGAGGGATGACCAGCAATCTTCCAGAGCTTCCCCATTCCCCATTGGAAGATGCATTTGGATGTGGCTCTAGGGTCAGGAAGCTCAGGTACCTCAGCAAAAGGACAGGATCTAAGGTGACATCTCCAGAGCATCACCATGGAATTTTCTGCCTGGAATTCACAAGCTGTGATGCGACCAAACTGCGGATGGCAGACATCCAGCTCTGCAGTGGAAGTACCGGAGAGAAAACAGTTACCTGCGGCTATAGGGATGAAGAGGACAGTGTTTTCATAAAGAGACTGTGCCATGTTCTGGGAGATCACACTTCTGTCCCACAGATAAGCACAATGGGATGAACACAGAGCTGTTCTGGTCACTTCGCAATGCGATGCTTAACAAGAGAAGATGGTGTGGAGACAACTGGACAAGCCCAGCACGGCTGTGCCATCAACCCTTTTCTGCTTCATCGTTGGCTGGTGGCTTCCAGAAACGACAGAGCAGTTTCGGTCCCTCTCAACAACCTGGATCACTCCAGAACTACCGTTGGCTCTCTGGCTGCCTTTAGGGGGCAGGAATGCCCAGAGAGAAGACAGGAAAGGGGGACAGATTCCTTGAGAATTCCCACTCAACTCTGCACCTGAAGAGGGATGAGGCTGTGTGGGATCTGGGCATTGTAAGTTGGCTGAATGAAAGCAAGGAACTGCAAGGAGAGAGGCTGATGTGGGACACCTCTCTGGTGTCCTCATTCCTCTACTTCACTGCCACTTGTCCCAGGGATACAGACAGCTCAAGAGACAGCGTGGTGGTTTTGCAGCCTCTGCACAGCTGCAGGTGCTTTGCAGGTGCTTCCTGCAGGCGGTGGGGCCCAGCCCTGTTGTGTCACAGGTTTCTTCCAGAAGTGGCACTGAGCAGGGACAGAGCGCTGCTGCGTGGGAGGTGAAGGTGCAGCACAGCATCAGCACCTTCAGGCTGAGTGACACGGAACAGCTTCCTCCTGACAGCTCGCAGGCACTGCAGCACATTGTGCATGAATGCAGGTAATTAAGTGTGCTAATTTGCTACCCCTGTACTGCGGCCTGTGATGATATTTAACAAAAATAAACCCCTAGGTGCTTTAATTCCCCTAAGTGACTTTTCAGGCTACAAGAAAAGATCAGCTGCTGACAGCAGCCAGCCCTGGGCCAACTCAAAATACACAACACCAACGCAAAGCAATACTTTGAGGGGACTCAGAAGTAGGACAGTGCATTTCCAGGCAATTCCAATGCAGGTTTTACCTCCAAGTCATTAAAATTCCCAACTGAGTAAGCCATAGCTCAAAGTTGTGGCTGCCCCATCCCTGGAAGTGTTCATGGCCAGGCTGGAAGGGTCTTGGAGCAACCTGGGATAGTGAAAGGTGTCCCTGCCCACGGCAGGGGGTTTGGAATGAGATGATCCTTCAAGTCCCTTCCAACCCAAACCACTTTAGGATTCTATGGTTCTGTACCTTTTGAATCAGAATTTACAGGATCAAATTCAGCCCCAAATGTTCCTGGCTACAGCAGTGCCAGGGCCGTGGAAGAAAGGAAGGACAAGAAGTTATTTTCCAGATTCAGGAATTCTGCCTGATGTACTGTGTAATTTAAAAGACACATTCCTATATAGCTTATGGTTTCTGAAATTCAAATACAATCCATTTCTCCTGGAAAGGACTAGAAATAAAAGACAGGATCAGCATACCACTGGAAAAACCATCTGTTTGCCAGTTAGCTTTAAATGTACCTCACTGTCTCTGTTCCCATTATTCATTGATCCCGGTGGAAACCAACCTAAGTCCAGAAGCTCACAGTGCCAGAACTGAAGTTGAGACAAGGCCTCCAAAATTCACAGAAATGCTTGAAATTCTTTTCTGAACAAAACCTGAACCAAAACCTCAGGGTTGGAGGTCCAACGGCAGCTGGAAGCAGAACTGCCTGGGGTCCATTCCCACTGCAGAAGAGCTCCAAAGAGCACTTGTGTGCAGGGACACGCGCTCTACCGGAATGGTAAAAGGCTCATTTCACACTGGGTAAGGGAAGGAGCACTGAGAATGCCAGCTTCCACATCCTTCCACTACCTCGTCCATCCTGTGGAGCACCCAGTTACCAGTTAGTCTGTATTAACACACATCTGAAATTAAGCTGTGGGTGCATCCTCCCAATTAAAAGAAGCTTCCTGTCTTTGGGAAGAGTTCGAGAGGCTGAAGTCTCAGTAAGAAGCAACCCATGGGCACAAACAGGCACACTTCCCTTCAGCACCTCATGTGCCACTGACCCTGAACTCGCTGCACAGCACCTTCTTACCCAGGTCTATCAGTTTACAAGGCAACAGTGACCAGCTACAGATTTTATAACATCGATTGGTTTGTATTTCGGAAGAGAAGCATAGACACATAAAGATGCAAAACCGCAGCACGAGAGCACATGCAAATTCAAGCCATGCCATGTCACTGCAACTACGAACACTTCTGGGTGGCAATGGTGGGGGGTGCGCAGGGAATGCTTGCCTGCATACAGATCATTTCCTCAGAAATAACTAGTCTTTGAGCTTACTTCTTTTATTTCTGTTTTGACAGCAGGAATAATAGCTAAAAAGACTTACCTATTTGGATCTGCTGTTCTTTACCAGCCTGCAGAAGAGAAAAGAAACACATGCGCAAAGTTGTTAGTGTAATTACTATGCAATGGGGGATGGCAGAAGGCTGAAAAATCACTTGGTCTGTGCTGCACTGTTTTATATGTTTCTGCATTTGGTTTCCAGGGATGGCAGTTCTTCCTTAACTGAATGTTAAGCTGTTCCCACCAATATACTAACTGAGTCCATAGCAAGTTTAACATAAATAGAGCTGCTAAGCAATCCTGATTCTGAATGACCCATTCTACATATCGTGACACTGTGCCAAAAAGTAAGTTTGGTGGCCAAAGCAAGGATTTAACAGCAGGAAAGTGAGGAGCTCCAAGAAGCATGGGTGCTGGGGCAGAGAGGAAGCAGCGAGCTGACAGCTCATTGTGTCTACGCTAGAGAATAGGAAAGCCAACTGGACCACAGTGACCGCAGGGACGGTAGCAATGACCCGATGTCACGGTCAGCTCACTGCTTGATACTTGCTCTTGCCAAGGTTAGGGGACCCAGGGGGATAGGGTCCAGAAGGAAAGGACCCAGGGGCTGCTGCTGCAGGACCCAGCCTAGCCCGGGGATGCCGTGTCGGTTCCAGGCTGCTTGGATGCAGCGGTCTGCAGCACAGAAGAGGGCAGAGAGCCGCCCGTCCACCTCAGCCTCTCCTCGCCCCGGGCCGGTACCGCCCGCGGACCCCGGGGGGACAAGGAAGGACCCTGGGGGACAGCGCGGAGGCAAGGGGAGGGCGGGTGTCCCCGCACTCACTCCCTCCCTCCCTCCCTCCCTCCCTCACTCACCTGCCGGCCGGGCGCAGCGCGGGCCCCCAGGAGCGCGGCTGCCACTACCCAGAAGGGCAGGAGCACCATCCCGAGCCGGCCGCCCGCGCCCCGGCCCCGGCCGCGCTCCGCCCGCTCCCTCCTCCTGCCGCTGCCTTCCCTGCCTCCGGCGGCGGCTCCCGGGGCCGGGGCCGGCTGGGCGGGCGGAGAGGCGCCGGGTCCCCCGCGCCGCCTGTTGCTGTGCGCCCGCCGCGACCCGCGGCGCTGATAAACCCACGGCAGCTCCGCCTCCGGCCGAGCCGGCGCTCCACGTCAGGCACGGCCCGGCCCGCCGGGGAACCGCCGGGGAACCCGCCCGGCTCCGCGCACAGACACACTGAGGCACAAATCCTGTCACTGTGCTCCCGCTGCATCCCCGGCACTCCCCACCCCTGCTACGTGCGCCTGAAATCCACCGAGAAACAACTTTCCTGTCCGTCCAGCCATCCTCCCTCCCTCCCTCCATCCATCCATCCATCCATCCATCCATCCATCCCACCCACCATCACTGCCTGCATCACACCCTGGCAGGGACTCCCAGAACAGCTCCCCAGCCTGGGACCACATCCTCAAGCTTCCATATTTCCCATTAACCCAAGGCAGACTGCAACAGCTACAGTCTTAAAAGCCCAGAAGGGTTTTGGTTGGAAGGGACCTTAAAGCTCATCTCATTCCAACCCCCTGCCATGGGGGCCACTGGACCAGGTTGCTCCAAGCCCCCTCCAACCTCGTCATGGAACACTTCTAGGGATCCAGGGGCAGCCACAGCTTCCCTGGGCAACCTGTGCCAGGGCCTCACCATTCTCATGGTAAAAAAACTTCTTCCCTATATCTAACCTAATGCTCATTCAGTTTAAAATCATCACCCCATGTTGTGCCCCAACAGTTCCCAAGGGTGCCACTGGACTGGAGTCTGACCACAAAGCCATTTCTGTCCCCACCAGCTGGGAGCTCAGCACACAACACAAAAGGAAATGGCACCCAGCCTGGGCAGAACCCAAAATCCACTTGCACCGTGCCTTCCGCAGACAGAAATCTGCGCAAACACACTCTGTACACCTTAATTTCCCCAGAAGATGTTAAGCAGCTGAAGCTGTGCGCAACCAGCTGGTAACAGATCCCACTGGGGCATCCCCAAGGGGGAAACAACTTTCAAGGAGGCAGAGATCAACTACTCCAACATCCTTGAACTCCAGCAGTGTTTAACTGAGGACTGAATTTTTTCAGGGTCAGAATTAGCCAGTATCATGAACATGTGGATCCCAGTTTAAAATCCAATTTAAAACCATTTTGTTGTACCTTCTGCATTACCACTCCTGTGAAACATCACAACCAACCAAAATCAGTTTCTGTTGGCCTCACATAGCACAAACAAATGTTCTGCTGCTGCTAAACGTTCTCAGAATACACTGACAGCTTAACTACAATTTTTAAGTTGACCTCCCTGCCAGAAATCATCGTATCTATATGAAAAAGAAAATACCGGTTCTACTAAATCCAAATTGCGTCACAGCAACATTAAAGAGGAGGAGAGCGTCAGCCTTGATTTTCAGGAGATACCTTGAATATTCCAACCACAGCAGCCCTGCTGTTTCAGAGGACACAGGTCCTGAACTGCACGATATCCTCTCACAAAGCAAAAAAAACACAAGGAATTTTTCTGAGAGAGTGGGAATGTATCTGTTATTACAAGTGTACAGTCATTTCTGCACATAAAACATGAAGCAGCCTGTCACATTCAGCACCAGCAGCTGCACAGAGCCAACTTCTGGGAAAGCCCAGAATCGGAAAGGCTGAGGTACTCTGAAGTGCCAGCTCCGTAATTCTGCATTAAAAGGCATTTCACTTACTGTGCAACTATTCCCCGCTTTACTTCCCTCATGGTTCACTAGGTGACCTCAGACCTTGCTTATTGCACATCATTCAAATCCTGAACACAACCTTGATGTCCTTGCGGGTTTTTCTGTAATGTGACACGCCTGAGTGCTGTGTGCTGCAAACTACCTGTTTGCTGCGGGGAAACCATGAACAAGAACAAGTCTCAGGTGTTTCATTCAGGTTAATTACAGGGGCCCTTTAGGGAATCACAGACTGGTTTGGGTTGGAAGACACCTTAAACCCCATCTAGTCCCAAACCCTGTCGTGGGTACAGACACCTTCCAGAGGCACAGGGATCCAAAGTCCTGACCTCTAGTAAAGCTGTTTCTTTGCTCTTAAAAACATTCTTGCAATACAGTGTTAAGTCTGTTACCTCCTAAGTGATTAAGCTTTGCCAAACTGGCTTAAAGTGTTTCTAAATGTCAAAGAAACCAAGATACACAACAGACAGAGTTGGGGGCCACGGCAGATGCTCTGTTTTGTGGCCTATCAAAGGCTTAACAGAATTGTAAGAAAGCAAAACCAAGGTGTTAAAGTTAGATGCCCCATTTTTTCTAATAAGAAACAACACGAAGTGCCACTCCTGTAACACATGTAAATCAAGGCAGTATTTGAAAGTTCAATTTCTCATCTCCAACAGCCCAGTTTGGCACACTATTATCAGAGAAATCATAGATTTCTTGTGTGTATTTCTAGTCTGTTACACATACATATGCATATATGTATTTACATATGTGTATACATATATAGAGCTGTTAAAAATCTGTTAGGCATTTGCAATTCTAAAATCCCTCAGACTTTCTGCATCTGTGCAACTTTGGCTGATGCACGAGACTGACAGCCACAAATATTTTATGAACCTGAGACTGCGCCTGAAGCAAAGAGGCACTGAACTCTGTCTGGAAGGCTTTGCACAGGGCCAGGGTTTGGAGTGGGATGGCTGCAGCAGGATTTTGCAGGGATAATACTCAGGCGAGTAAAACATGGCATTACCTGATCTGGAACATGGTCTCCATGAGGTCTCACATCCTCTCACAGCAGAGGAATGCAACAAAGCAATTTCAAAGTCAGGCTTAATTGGAGCAAGAATTCAAACTGAGAAAATTTAAAGAATATTGCCTCTGTGGAACCAAGAGGAGTTACTGATCACGAGTTCTTGCAATGCTATTTAATCCAAGCTTCAAATATAGATTTTTTGAGACAAGCCCCTTGTAAACTCAACTATAACATCTAGCAGGAATATTTATAGTGTAACTTAACTACAACATCTAGGAATAATAGCTATCATCCAGACAAATCCCAGTCTTCGCTGATCCTGTCCACACACATGGTTTAACGCTCAGTTTTGCAGTGATATTTCCTGATATTTAGGAATCATTACAATTTATTGAGTTTTTGATTTACATACGCATTTGATGACCTTTCTTAATAGGAGCCAGTTTGGAAAGCATTAATTCTGTTCGTTCTGCTGAAATATGGCTTTGGTGTCAAAACCTGACTACCTTTAATGACCGATACCTCATGCCTCAGGTTCTCATTCTCCATGGAGCCTGCCTGGATAGAAATATAATGCAAGGATGGAATCCCCTGTGAGGCAGGGTGACTGGTGACCCAGACCCTGCTCTGTGACACACCAGAACAAGTGACCATGACCTGCTCAGGTTTCCAACCTTAATGGCAAGGAGAATTTACAAGAACCAATTTTATGTTCTAAAACATTGCTGCAACAATGCAGAAACCAACCTCCTCCAGCTGCCCTGTGCGACAACTCCAGTTGTGCATCCCAAAGGTCCCAAAGCCTTTTTGGCTGAGATACCACCATTAAAATTTCAGCCTTATGTGCCATCAAGTGACTTGCCATTTGATTTCCAAACCTGCACAGAACGCTTTTTTTAGCATTATCTACGTAAGAAGGAGATCCCAGTGGCAAGGTGTCAGACCAAGATTGCCAGGCTGTATGTGAAACCCAAGCACTCTATAAAAGACAGTACCTCTAGTTTCTCCTTCATGGTGCATTAAAACTGGGAATATTAAACCACACAACCATATTTAATTCTTTTAAAGCTGCTCTTAATCTAGCAGGTTGTTAAATGAAGAAATATAGCACACCTATTATTTTTAACAAAGCAGAGCAAGATTTATGGGCAAGATTTAACCACAAGACACAGGAAACTGGAGAGAAAAATGTGAGATGTGAAAAAGATGTAAAAGATGTGAGATGTAAAAGACACTGTGAAAAATAAAAAGGAATTAAAAGAAGCAGTGTTTGTGAAATTAGTACAATTAGCACATGCCATAAAATTGTTCCTATTCTGAGGTGATGAGTTTTAAAACAGTATGTGCCAAATAAAATGCAATTATACCCACCCTGAATCTTGAAAAGAAATTATAACCTTGTTCCATGTCTAAGTTAATGGTTTCATTTGATGATTCAAAGGTCTTTTCCAACCTAAACAATTCTGAGATTCTATGTTCATTTCCCGCTGGCTTCACCAGCTCAACACTATTCCTTTGTAACTTACAAAGTGCTTTGGTTTTAGTCATATTCTTAGAGAAGTTTTTGGGGAGGAGGATGACTGCAGAGAAAGAAAGGGGATGTATTTTCAGTGGTTGCGTTTCTGTCACCGATTCACACAAAACACGTTCCCATACAGAGGGAGGGAGGGAGGCTGCACACTTTAGCACTCCCTTACCTCTCAAATATAATGAAAATCAACTTGCTTGGCATGATCCCCTAAACCCAGAAAAGGCAAAAGCTGCACCACAGAAATGAACAATGAAAAGTAAAAATCAGTAATATCCTGTTGAAAATCAGTTCCCTAAGCAAGTCGATGGGAATGACTGATTCAGCTCCAACTCACAGCTCCTTACTCCAAAGAGTTATGATGTTACCTGATTACCTCACAGAATACTCCAAATCCATCACGTCAGTAGTTTTTGTCACTTCTTTTTCCTTAATTCTATTAGAAAAGGTCATTCCATGACACAAGAGCAAATGCAGCAGTGGAGGACGGCTGCCAGCAGCGCCTTCGGTCAGCATTGTAATAACCAGTGCAGTTGGATCCCAAGAGATAACACTGTTCCTGGAAGCTGCCAGCTGCTCCAAGGGCATGCTGACCAGGACCAGTGGAAGGTGCAGACTGCATCTGACCTAACCACAACCCCACACATCAGCTTGGCATTTTATTTTATCAGTGTCTATGAAGAGACAAACAGCTGATGCCACTATCTTTCCACTAAATGCATCTCGACATTACAGCTGCAACCCTGCAAAGGATGCCAGGACAGAGACCCCCCAGCTCTCTTAGCCCTCCTGAAAATCCCAGCCAGGAGCTGTGTACACAGATCCTTCCAATTCACATACTTCCTGAGAAAGTGTACAGGCAGTCAAGAATTACCACTTTGCCTTCAATTTGCTGGGATGCTTCCAAATCACTTCCATTCCCAGAAGGAATTAAAACAGGTGCTTTGTCTCTGCAAAGCAGCTTAAGCTAAAGTCCTGATACCACTTGCTGCTCTCACACGGGGTCATGGTCATTAAATATTTAAGCCAAAACAACAGTAAGTTGAGAGGAGAGAGTGGCAAGTTTAGCAGACAAACCCCTGCCTCTCTGGAGTCATCTTCTCTGCTCCCTCTCGAGGGGGCTCCAGCTGCTTTAACAGCTCAACAGAACCACGAGGCACAACCCCAAATACTGTTTAAAAAACAGAAGCTTAAATGAAAATGAGAACTGAGCTTCTGACCTTACCTAGGGTCATCTCACCACGTCACGGCCGGGGTTATTTCCAGGGCAGCATGTGAGAGCTTTCACTGCAGCAGCTTCAATAGGACTTTGCCCATGGATTAATGGATGACTTTGGCTTCTCTTTCTTACCAGCCTTTACAATTCAGGAGAACACACAGAGGGTTTCTTCTGCAGCAGCTGAGTAAAAAGACAAAAGTGAGCTAACCTCCTGACCTGCAAAATAACCTCATGGAGAAATCCATTCAACAGAGCTGCTCGCTTAGCCTGGGAAAAGGAAAAGCGGAGGAAACAATACCTTGGATGCTGCTTAAGAGGGGAAACTACCACAGCAATATTTTTGCTCAACTTCTAGGCAACTTTTAAGAAAAGTAGAAGCAGCAGGGACTCCCAATCCTACGCACCAAAGGAGGAGGAAAAGGGAGACCTTGTGCAGATGGAACATGCACATGTTCAGTTTCAAGTGTATAAATATATATAGAAATCCCAGTGGAGCTAAAGGAGGCTGCTCTGCAAGCTCCAGTTCCAGTGTGTGGCACCACTTTGGCATTATCCAGGGTTGTGCTATGGCACAGGGGCTGCAACTCCAGAAACCCCTGGGACAGCACAGGATGGTTTACTGTTCTGATCTGCATTTAAAAAAGGATTACAACACTACATATGGTATTATTTTAGGATTTCATTTACATTCTAGCCTGTTTGCAACAAATTGCTGGATAATACCTGAAATTCACCTCGAGTTAGTAGTGTAGTTACACATAGGTAAGCATGCACATGAAAATATGTGGGGAAATATGTATAAACATTTTTCTTTGCTGTTTCCTGCTTCTTTTCTGTTGGTTAGTCAAGGTCATCACTGTTTATGACCTAAAACACAGTGGACAAGCTTATATGCACACCATGCTGTTATAAAGAGGCATGGTTGAAATCCATTTTAAAAGCTAGGCACTGGATTTCAAAGGTGAAGACAGCTTCTATTGAAACTCCTCGCTATAATGGGGGTGATCTATGTCCTAGCTCCCCTCTCTTTTGGGGGTTTTAAAGTGCACTTTTGCTTTTGTATGATAACTATATGGAGAAATACTTAAAAAACATAGTTATTTATGAATTTATTTGGTTTGCATACCTTTATCCAGACTGGAAAATTCAGTAGTAATGGCCCCCGGCTCCAGGAGGTGCCATACAGGTGTCCCAGCAACACAACACTGCACTTTGAAAAGAATTAAAAACTGCAAAGTGTCTGATGACTAAGAAAACACTCAGGTTTCCTTCTGTCCAATACAGTTTCTAATAGGATACACACTATCGAGACCAGCATAATTAGGGCATTTCAATGTCTCCTCTTTCCATTTTATTTCCCAAATGAAATCATGGCACGTTTTGCAAAGTCTAATCAGTAATACCATTTTTTCCCTTGAAGCCAAAGCCTCGTACATCAGGGTTATGACTTCCTAGGCTTGACCTGCATTTCTTCCCAGCAGCTTCATTTAAGTTCAGTTTAAATTCAGAGAGCTGCCAAAACATCTAGAAGCAGGAGACCGCAGTTTTACGTTGTCTGGTCTCAGCAGCCTGTTCTCTTCTCATGTTCTTATTTCTCCAGCCTGCAGGGAAAAGCAGGAGAGAAGAACGGGAAGAAAGGCAAGTGCCCAAGTACTTCATGGAGCCTGATTCTTGCAGGTTCCTATCACATGCTTGAGAGCACTCACTGGGACTTCTCCTTGTGAAAAGGCTTTTCCTTAAGCCTCAAGTTGTGTGCAAAATCACACATTTGTAGGGGATCTGATACCTGTGTGAATTTAATAGATTCAGCAGAGTTCAGCCAATGAACTCAGAAGTTATTGAGGAACAACCATGAGCCTCAGGGCCCAAGCATTCTGCTGCTTTTAGTGACTTGAAGTAATCATGACCTAAGTATAATTAAAGCATGCTCCTTACCTGCATTTCTCAACTGTTCCAACTTTAACTTGGAATCTTAGCTTTCCCACGGTCTTTCTGCACCTTCCCCTCAGCCTCCCACTCCATGCAGCTAGTTTTGACTTCAGGACAAGTTACAGGAGGAGGTCCAAAACTCAAGTGTAGCATTCAGTCTCAAATGGGAAGTTCATCATCTGAGGAAATTCAAGCCAAATTTAAAATATCAGTAACTGCTATCACTTGTTTACTTCACTCCCTGCCAGCATCTTTCACCTGGTTATCCCTTTTCAGAGCCTGAGGAAGAGTACCATGTCCTTCAGTGAAATATCCAAATAATTAGAATTTGTAAACTTGGATTCTTATTAGCAAAGAACTGCATTTTTAAGATAAAATATCTATTTTAATTTCAAAGGAAGAAAGGACTTAGCCTATGGCTGTTCAGTGTAAAACAAAATAAAAAAGCTCTCGTTTAATGATTCTCCTAGAGTGCCATGTAGCACGAAACCTGAGCCTTTTTCTAGTCTCTTAATTTACTACTTGCTGCCTTGCTGCTTTGTGGAAAAGACACTTGATACCAGAGTCTTTTCACAGGCTTCATTCTACACTTAACTAAGACTTGAATTCAGCACAGGAGAAAGGGGGAATTCACACCCTGGGCAAAGTGAGTGACAGCTTACAGCTTGCTGATTCCACATCCAAACCAGAAACACTCTGTAATTCAGCTCTGGGCCAAGGGCTGATCCCTTTCACTTCCCGCTTACACAAATCACTGATCGGGATCCATCAGTCGTTAGCTGAGCCCTTTGGTCTTGTTTTTCCAATGTAACAGTGTCAGAGTGGACTTTGCTGAAGGGAATTGTCCAGCTCCAGCTGCTGGAGCAGCTGCAGGTGAGCCAACCAAGGCACTGCAAAAAAAAGAACAGAGGTAATGGAAAAAAGGAGCAAGAAGATAAGGAGTATCAGCCAGCCAGGTAAGGGGAGGAAGGGGCAGAAGACAGCTAAGTGTGTCACTTCACCTGGAAGGAGGTGAGGCTATGTGCTCACTCAGCCAGGAAAAGGAACAGAAGTTGCCATTTCTGAGTGCTAGGCACTGCTACCTGGTGTGTCCTTTCATTCCACAGCAGAGGCAGAGATCTTACCTGGAAACACCGCAGGACCAGGTGATGTAAAACTTCCTTGCTGGGTACCAAACAGCAAATCAAGTGCCTTTCAGTCATCCTCAAGACCCATAGGGAACTAGGAAGTTCCCTGTGAAGGATGAACCCATCCTTCAGCCCCACAGGACACTGTGTTTCTAATTGCCCTACAAGAAATACAAACACTTGCCATTTTCCTTAATAAAAACCAAAATACCTTCAGAACTTTACGTGCACACATTACAACTTGATTATTTAAACCTTCTTCTTGAAACCTTCTATGGAAAGCCTAAAAAGCAATCACATAAAATACTAAAACTTGACTGAAATCTCAGTACCTTTTGGTCATTCTCAGTAATTTTTAGCTTGCTTTGGGCTGGCAATGGTCTGGTAACACCACTTTTATCTTTTGCAGTACATTAACTCCTTGTCTTTTGTAGATTTTACTGAATCTAATACCTTAAAGACAAATACAACAAGAAGTGCAGAATTTTATCTATTTTTCTTTACTACTCTGTAAAGGTCTGTTTTTCACGTGATTTAAACAGCAAAACCACTCATCAGCTCAGGTCATTTAAAAGGTTTTTAAGTATTGGACCAAGTTTATAGGAAAGCTTTCCTACACTGCAATCTGGCTCTAACTCCTGAGTTCATGAATGGCATGTGGGGATGATTTAAAGTTACCTTTCTCCATCGTCTGTGCCAGCAGTGAGCTGTCCCCTCTGATAAAGGGCAGAGTGGAAAGAAATCAGTAACTCCTTAAAATCACCCCAGTGGGAGCTGCCAGAGGTCAGGAATCCCAGCCCTGCTGCTACTGAAGCCCTTCATTTACTGTCCAGTGTTATATGTGTGAAGTGATTGAGTGGTTGCTCTGTTCTGCCTACTAAGTCACCTTTCTATATTTAACACATCACCGCATAAAACACCACAGTGTACCTCAAGTATGGGAGGCTCCATGTAAAATTGAACTCTACTTTAAATCTTCCTGAAAAAGCAGCCCACTCCCCACTTCTGAAGAGAACTGCTTTTCCTCTCTCTGCTCAAAAATTCCAGTAGGCAAATACATCTGAAAGGCTCAAAGAGAGCTCCGAGGACTCGAAAAAAAGAGAAACCAGCATTGAAAATATCCTGAAGTATTCTGGGTTGACAATCACATTTGTACAATAAAATATTTGTCCCTTTTTGCCCCAAAATAGCCTCTAAAATAGCTGGACGATAAGAGGTGCCTTTATACTTATGAGTCATTGGAAGCAAAGGTGAGTCCCGTTGGTGGGCCCAGCCCAAGGACCATTGCAGGCGACAGAGGCTGTGAACTGCCTGGGCTTTGACTTATCCTCTTGATGGTTCTAAGTGCTGGCAGCACAGGATGCTTTATTCCTGTTTTTATTTATGCTACAGTATCATTCCCAGCCCTTCAGCTTTGCATTTTTTTTCATCCCAGCTTCTGCTGATGCACCCCATCTGCGCTGCCCTGGGCTGGGACCGCCCATTCTGCCTGAGTCAGCAGCACAACACTGACCCACTGCTCTACCCCAGGTTCCTTTTCCAAATAGCAACATATTTCGATTAATCCCACTCTATCTATTCCAATGCACTCACATTTTTATACAGTGATATTGAAGAAGGAGAGATCCTTAGTATAAACTGGTGTCGTTCCTTAGAAAACATAGGATCACTACCAGGCACCAAGGGGTCGGTACACCCAGGAGGTAAGAGGCTTTTAGCCTAAAATACAGATTAATAAAGGATATTGTTGCAGCAAGAAGAAGCAAAAGGAAGAGGCACCGAGTGAAAAGTATGATAGGAAAGAAGACTCTTCAGACAGTTAAAAACCACAAGGCCCAAGCTAAAGCCTCTGGAAAACATTTCAGTGGTCTGTGAAAATCCTTATCAAAGGACCCTTGGCCTTCTTGGTCTGACTGATAAGCTAAGCAACCTTTCACTTCTTATTTTAAAGAATCCCCAGTTAAAGTAAGTATCTTTCATGCCAGTTACGATACAACCCAAGCTTCATTATTTTGCATGGGGGAGGCCTTTTTTGCCATTAAGACATTCCAATTAACCTCTTTCCATACTGTTGCCAACACTGAAGTCTAAAGTTAGTGAAAAAAGGTCACTCTCTCACTTCCCAGATTTATCTAAGAATCAAGGGAGTGAAGATCTGTCACTACAAGCTGTATCCTGAGGATCTTTCTCTTCACAACTACTACCATTTATTAGAAAACAATACACAGGCTACTAAGATCTCTTGAAAATGGATTAAATTGACACTAAATGATGGAAAATCGCAAATAATTGTATTTTTTTTGCTAATTTACTATGGAGAGAAGACTTTTAAAATTACTTTTTTTGTGTGTACATATGTGCTTCCTTCATGCATTTTTGCTGTCCAATTCTAACAAAATTTGGCAAATAGGTAGAGATCTCCAAGATGCAGTTTCCTTGTTAAGAAGACGTTGCTCCTGCAAATTTTGCAATCTAAGTAGTAGGTTAAGGAGAAGACTGTCCAAGTGGCCTAAAAGAAAAGCTGTAACATCAGCCTCACTGGGAAATAAATCCTTCAGAATACATCAAGGAAATACTGAATTACTTTTTCCATTATATAATTTAAGTCCTTATATTATATTGAAGCAATGTCATCCCATGCACAGGAATGGTTCCTAAGTGAAAAATACAAAGCTTCTGTTTTGGCTGCACAGGTACATGCTAAATAATAATTATGAATTAAATGCCAAAAGTCCTCAGTGTGACGCAGATAGACCAGATTATCCCTAAAATACTTGTCAGAACTTTTCCTTGTGAATTAAGTCCTGTGCTGCAGAAGAACACTTACGGACATGAGGAACCTGAAATATCTATAATCCCATATTAGTGCTCTTATTTTTTTAGCTTCTCAGGTGCTTTGCAGGGGGATTTGTGTGCAAATCATTTGAATTCAAAGTGTAAAAGCAGAAAACGAGAAAAATGAATGATTTAACTGTCAACCATTTTTAAAGACACTGCCTTAAAGATACAAAGGATCTGAGATCAAACAAAATAAACAGAATTCGAAGTTTGTGCCTAGCAGCTGACACTTGCCAGATCTGAAAGGAGAGAGCTAGACCTGCAAACAACACTGATAAACCCAGGAGCCACGAGGTTATACAGGTACTTCAGGACTGAACTACCTGCACTGCAAAGAAAAAGGCTCCTCCATCAGCTTTCTAGATGAAGGAGAGCAAAACAAATACTATTAACAACCCTGTCTGTTTTTTCCTAAGAATTATCCTAGGAGCAAAAAGACGGGAAAAATGCCCATCAAAGTCTTACTGATTTTATATCCTGTCCTAGGGACTTCCTAATTAATCTGGGGCTCCAAACTGATTTTAAATAATGTTCATTGTTAATAATGTGTTGGACATTCTTTCAGCCTCTTTTTTGAGTTTTAATACTGGTTAAAATTATTTCATAGAATTGAATTCAAATTTAGGGTTACAATCTAGCAAGAAGGAGCTGAAGGAAAAATAAAATCTAAGCCTGAGTGTCCAGAAGTGACACATTTCAATATTCTACTGCCTAAAGTTCTGAGAAAATGTACAGCTACCTTCCCAGAAACTTAGTTTTCATCATGCAAGAGCAAAGCTGGCTTATTCTTTCTGCGCCTGTACACAGTACAATATGCTCTGCCCTTTCCAATAGGATACTTGGGGTATAATCCCAGTGTTGGGTGAAGTCCAAGCTATGAAATAAGATTTACCACGAGAAACCTGGTGCCAAGATGGTGACATGAAAATCCTGAGTTGAAAACACTGGTTTTTGTGAAGTAGCTAATGGTTGTGACTGAAGGAGTCTTGGTAGGACTGATTTTTGAAGGTTAAACTTTACTGTTTCCCATTTAAATGGACACAGAAAGATATTGGGCTGGTACTGTCTTTAAAATAAGTACACAAAAATCAGAGTCTAACTTTAGTATCCAATATTCTCTACTTCTCACCAAACTAAAGATGATTTCAGGTACATGATTCCAAATGGGGAGGTGATGCAACTGTTTCTGCCCTTTGGGGCCACAGAGGAACTCAATTATCAGGGCACATAGAGCCATAGATAGGCTGGAACGGTGCCAATACAACAGCGGTGGTGGCTGGAATTACTTTGGAATTAGATAGTGATAGTTGTCTAAAACTGGAAGAAGCCAAGAGAGGAAAAAGAAGTATCTTGTTAAAAAGTGTTAAGAATCTTGCACATCAAGTTACTTACTTCTGTGAAGGAGGCAAAAACCTTGCAGTCAGAGGCCTGGCTCCCTCCTCACTGCTGCAGTCCCAAGTCAGTAACTCCCTCTCTCCCTGTTCTTCACTCTCACCTTCTTCCTACTTGGCTCAGCAGCCCAAGTGTTCCAAGGATGACCTGCTGACGTGCTTCCCACACCACAGACTGAGAAACCACAAAGTGTCTGGACGCATGAGCGAGACACTGAGATCCTTACCTGCTGCCTTGTTCCTTTTTCTGCGTGACTTTCCTGCTGCAGCCGGTGCCAGCCACCACAGAGCCATTTCTTTGGAATTCACCACCCCAGGAGACGTTGCTGCCATGGTGGGAATCGGTGCTTGGCAGCACTTCTGTGCCTCTTGACTCACACGATGCTTTTGGCTCATTTTCAATCATTTCCTTGAGCTACAGAAGAAAGAAACAAATTGTTAAAGAGCAAAAACAGCTGTAAAAAAAGTCACTCAGCGATGTAAGCCATGAAATCTGCGTTCTAGGAAGAGGAAACATGCATGTTTCCAGACATATAAAAGCTCCAGCACATGCAGCACAAGAGAGAAAATTAACTCATGTTCATCAGAAATCTACTTTCACATCTCAAAGATACTTGAACCGACATTTAACCACACCTAAAGAAGGTAATAGGTGATTCTTCTTCCTTCGAGCCCGGCTGATGTCTCTGTGCAAGGTTCTGTATGAAAAGACAAGAGACAACCCTGCAAAAGTTCCAGGGAAAAGACACAAAAAGAAAGAAAATGTAATTGGAAATGCACAGAATTTAAGTTTCATCCAGTGCTGGGCCGTTTGCATAACAGCGCAAGTATCACTCCACATCTGTTTGGATTTCCAGTTCCTGTTCCTTTTTTTTTGTTGTTGCTGTTTTTCTTTTTTCTTTTCTCAGAGAACAGTCATTGGAAGTTCACCACAGGCTGCTGAATCAAAGCAAATGACATCCAGGTCAAGTTACACTTCCAGAAACACACAGGCAGCTCATTTCTCTGCATAAAGACTTAAAATGGATTGGCACTGCAAGTCCGGGAAGAACGGAGCCATCACCAGCACAAGCAGCACTGGGTGACATCTCACATTTATGGAGCATCACACCATCTAAAGATAAGTGATCCCGAGGGGGTCACAATGGTTCCCAAAGTGATTTAATGCCCACGGAAACTCAAGAGTGAGGGGACTTCTGATGCATCCTTGTTCCATCTGACATCAGAGTTCTGACTGCCAGCAGGGATGAGAGGAACAATGACACAGGGGCCATCACTGCACAACTCTGCAGAGGACAACAGCCTCTTCCCAGCTGAAACAACTGGAGGAAAATCTTTTAAATCTTGCACATATTTCAGAAGAATAATTTGTTTGAGGAAGTGGCCTTCAAATAAAACATGGACTTACACAAACTGAAACCATCCGGCATTCCATGCAGCACATTTGACTTAACAATGAGGCAACTGCCTCGGGGCATCTTCGCGGTGCTGGGAATGACATGGATTTGCATTTGCAAAGGCCCTTTGTAATCCCTTCCCGCGTTTCAACTCTGTCATCATCCCCACCCGCCTCTCCTGGCCATCTCGGTGTCACAGTGAACGGCATGAAGCCCGTACCCAGGGTGACCAAAGAGCCCAACACACAGAAAATACTGCTCCCAAACCCTCCAGAGTGCTTTGCCTGCTCATTCTAACAATTCCAGATGTTGCTCTCGGAGTTGAGCCTCGCTGTGCACATCAGCTCTCTCTTACTGTTTTAGCTGTGGTTTACTATTTGGAACTGGGAAGAGATCACTCTGAGGAATGCAGCTTAAACGAAGACTGCATTTTAAGTGGATGTTTCTGTTTGGAAAGCAAAGCTTCAGGAAACAAGGCAAGGTACAGAATGGAGAAGCACTTCTCAGAGGGCTGCATTGATTAGACTGCAGGAAGGAGCAGCACAGCTGAAAATAGCCAAAACAGAGTCAATAGGAAACCTCTGTGAGCCGTTGGACATTGTGGTCTGGTCCTGGAGCCAGCGGATAAACCCGAGGGCTGGGAATGCATCATCCAAACTCTGACCCCAGCTAGATATAATTATGTGAACAATGCAAATTGGAAAAAGATTTAATCTCAGATAGTTTTGTGCGAGATGGGGATTCATAGTTCATGACATATTTATAATGAGATGGCTTTGCTTTCTCAAAGGCACAATAATTATCAGCTTCAAGCAGCTTCTGCATTGAGAAATACTGCTATTTAACTCACTTGACAGCTGCTGCATTCAGTCACGTAAAGACACAACTACATTTATCTGCACCTCCGCTCCTCCCTGTACATCACTTCATTCAATCCCTTCCAGAGACACCCGTCTCTAGGACAGCACTTCCAGCAGGACATAGAATTGAAGAAACCTCTCCATTAACTCCTTATGGTTTATAAATAAATAGCTTTTGTATAAAACAGCATTGACAGAAAACACAACGAACGTGTTTTTCTAGAAATGTCAGACCCAGAGGAAAAAAAAGATTCCTGTCATTATTATAGCTACTGGGCATGAATAATATTGTTTACTAGTAAAAATTGCACAGCAAAAGAAACGTAACTAAGAAACATAACTAAGAAACAGAAGGGAGTGTCCTACAAAAAAGGTCTCCTACCTGATCCCAGATTCAGACACAACATCTGGCTGATGCACAGAAAGCTTTATGTAGCTACCAGTATTGTTTTCTTCAGGAAGGACTGACTACCCAAATATCCTCAGCTGGCATGGGCGGAATTCAAGAAAAAACCTTCATTGACTTATGCCTTAGGAAGAGTTGGACTTCTCTGAAGACTGCAGCAACTAAGAGGTGAAAACTACTTTTAAGATGAGCACTTTGCAAGTGGCTACCCAGGAGAAAAAAAACAAAGCAGCAGCAAGAAAGAAGGATATTCTGCACGGAACGAGCAAATCAAGAAGTAAAACACAGCTTCCTAATTTTGAAAATAAAAAATGAGGTTTCCATGTTAAATCTAGAATTGAAAAATTGCTCTATCCAGCAATTCTGCATGGAAAGTCATTTGAACTTGCAAGTGGGTGCCTGGTTTCAAAAGGATTAGTTACCTTTCCGGCTTTATATCCAGCTCTTTATAGGTCTCAGGATCACAGTAACTCACCAGCTGGATGCCATCAGCATGTGCAGTACGTAAAACAGCATAAAGCAGAGGGGCAAAAATCTACTTAATTTTGTAAGGAAGGAGGTGCCAGAAGACTGACACATATGGCCAGGGCCAAGGGTTCCGGTGCATCGGGAATTGGTTCCAGGGCACCATTCCAACTCCATATGAGCACTGCGAGTAACACATCACCATTTCAAACTGCTTATCAGCCTCAGAAAAAAGGAAGAAGAACTGCAGATTACATTTATGTATCATGCTGTAACAGTACCTTCTCATTTTGAGGGGGAACCAGTAGCAAAGCACATCTGAGAATAGCAGCTTTCAGCAAGATGAAGAAAGGGACTGGTTTGATTTACAGCTGTATGACTTATGGCCACATCTGGCAATACAAGGCCAAGGAATTTCATGGGGAAGGAAATGCCACTTGATGCTTTTACAATTAAAGCAGACAATGCAGAGATAGTTTACACAAAGCAACTATTTTTTCTTGGGAACATTCACCTAAGACCTTGGGCCATGACCAGTGGGGAGACTACATTCAAAATGACAGTTCTGATTGCTTTGGACCTTCATTTCCTTACTCTCCATCCTGCTGAATGGCTCACAACAGAGACTAGGGTATGAGTTTTAACTCCCATTGCTCAGCCGTATGAAATTATTACAGGAAGAAAAGCAAGTCTTTTCTGTTAGCAATGATAATGAGAATTTTTATCTAAAAATATCTTACATGTGCTCAGCAAAGCCAAAATTGTTTCTGCTATTAGTTAACTATTTTGTTTAAATGATATTCTGAATATACAGCTGGCAGAGACAGCACTTGGCTGCTCTCTGTCCTGGTTACAAGGTAAGGGAAGCCAGACAAACACAGGTCCTTAAATTCTGGTGGGTTTTGGGAAAATTCCAGATCCACTGAAGCAGTTTGAACTGTTAAGACAGAATTCATGCTTCTCATTAGCATAATTCACTCTAATAGGCCTCTGAAGGCTTTCCATTTTTGGCAACGTTCTTTTAATGAGGCTCAAGTTGGATCTGTACATTTTACGTTGTAAAATATTTAAAATAAACACCCCATACAGAAATCTTGCTGATCTTCAGAAAAACAATGAGTTAAAACAACCAGCTGAAAAACCTGTACTAATACAAAGAAAAAGGGAACAACTTCAGATGAAAGAGAAATGTTGTCCTAAGGAAGGTTCCTTTTAAATCCTGGCAAAGTATCATCCATTTCAGCTGGATATTCCTACTGGAATGACACAGAGCTGTGCTGAAATGATATAACTGTGAGTTTTACTCTGGATGGATTAAGAATAATTGCTCACTCTGAGATCTACACAGAAGAAAAGTGCCACTGCTCTCACACAGAAGATTTCATCAGCTTGAGGAAAGCAAGGGAAAGCTGCAAGTTTCAACGCTGAAACTACAGCACTAAAAATCACTCCAGTATTAACACCTGAGTTTTCCTACTTCCCTAGGAAGGGAGTGTAAAAGCAGAGAATGGCAAGGGAAACAGAAATAGCAAAGCAGAGACTTAAACACGAAGAAGGCAGAGATATGTACTTACAAGTTAAGACTGAATACAAAATGAAAAGAAAAAGTCCATAGAAAATTAAATAAGGAGAGAGGCAGCTGGTATTTCCCAAAGTTCTCCCACTGAAATGATATAAAAGGGAATATATTCAAATGTCTGAACAGCCCCTAGGGCTGGGATTTCCTTAACTCTGACTTCATTTCCCTTAAACAAAGGTATTATCTCAGCAACTCCACACCAAAAGGAAATAGAGATGGCAGAACCACCTTAAGTGCTCCTGTACCATGCTGAAGACTCTGAAATACAGGATACTTCTCTCAGGGTCTACTTGGGGCAATATCAGATTACTGGAAGATTGGACTATAAATGGCAATAGTGGACTTTCCTCACTCTCATTAAACTGGAAAAGGCTTGCTTGCTCTTAGAGATATAATTAAATTCTGTTTAGCTGCCACTTATCCAGTGTAAATGCACCATTTAATGCAAAACTCCTCACACAGACACACAGATAGATCAACCTGATGGCCGCAGTGCAGCAAACTCCATTAAGTTCTGGATAGTTCTGGATTTTTTTCAAATCCACTGACCTTCTCCACATCCACTGAGCTCAGTTTTACCAGACATGCATTGGCAAATGAGCGTTCCAAAGGCAGACAGCAGCATCAACACATGCTGCACTAGAGATTGAGGTGGGGCAGAGCTGCTAAGGCAGCTTCGCTGCTCCTGCTTCTTCCTTTACATCAGACACAGCCATTGATTTTTCTCTCCTTTCCGGTGCCAGCTATGACTTTTTCTCTTAGGTTAGTCATTTAAAAGAGAAGTCATCCTTCCCCATTCTTGTCTTGTCCCCCCAGCATCAGGTCAGAACAAAGGGAAGAAGCAGTGACAGTCCCAAAAAGTTGTTCTTCTCCCAAGGAAGGCACAAACAGGAAACGGATGTTTTCCACTGGGGAAGGACATGAGACAGGAGTGGTGCCAACAGCTGTCTGCCTTTGCAAGGGCTGAGGAGGCAAAGGGATGAAGACTAAAGTGCTCTTACTGTCCCACGTGTGACATAAACATGCTGCAACGTAACATGGAAAGGGGCTTTCTGTCCTAAGGTAACTCATCTCTGTGCCTCTCCTACAAACATCACATATCCCACCCATAACTCCCATCCCACTAAGAACACAAAGTCACTTATATTCTAAAGTTTGTATCCTTGATTAATACCAACTCCAAATTTGCCAAGCTGGCCGACAGAACTGATTTTCCCAGTCCTCTGCTCATGGTGGCTGCTGGTGAAATGAAGCAGTACATACTCCAGACAAAGTATTCATCCACACACCACACAAGTCACCGAGGCATTCCCTAAAGAGGAGTCTGAACTGTCCCCCACATCACAGTGGTACAGACGCAGGCAGTAACTACCCAAAAATCCCATGAGAAACCCTAACCTCAGCATTTCCTTTCATTACACAATGCTGAAGTCAGCTCCTCAACATCCCACAGATGTTTAGTCAGCATTTGTTCAAAGCCCCTGGTACTTTCTCAGGTATGTCTTTGCTCTCATCACCTGTGAAAGGATGAAAGAACCAAAAAGGAAGCATTTGATCACTTTATACCTTATCACTTGCATGCTATTTATTTATTCTTCCCAGACTAGGCAGGTAAACTTGAGGTTTAGCCTTTCCTTCACTCCTCTCCCTTGGTGTTTGAATCCTGCAGCCCAGGAACACAGAACAGCAGTAGCGTAGCCTCTTCAGGTTTCACCGGTTTTTTGATGTTCTGACTCCTTTTGTCACTCTTTGACCCTGGACACTCTGGACTTCAGCTGCAGCAATCACCAGAGTCTGGGTAGGCTGGAGATCAAAACACAGCCAGGGACAGAGACAGGGAAATATAATTTCTCTATTAATATGTTAATGACTCTGTCCTGATTACTGTGAGCACCAAATGATTTCCCTCTCAGTCTGAGAGATGGGAGAGAACTGACACCTCCATTTTTCTGCACAATAATGCTGTCATCAGCCTCAAATTTGGGCTGGTTCTGAAGGGAGTTATTGCTCTGTAAAAATGAAGCCCAGTGCTGCTGCTGCTCTATGTTAACTACCATCAACTGGTTTCTGAAAAAATACCATGCCATAAATATACCTAAAATGGTGGTTTTCTGAGGCTTCCCTTCAGAATCCATCAATTTAATCAAGGCACAGGCAGGAAGGCTGAAGAAGAGCCTGTGGGGAGCTGATCACCTGAGACAGTGCCAAGATCTTCATCAGTTGCAGCAGTTTAAAATTAGAACTTTCCAATTTCAAGGAAGGCTTTATGATACTCTGAGATGTAGTGCTCCTTACTGGAATTCCTTTTCCCAAGAGGCTAAAGCCCGCCTGGTACCGTTTTTTCATACTACTGCTGGCTTTTAGGAGGTTTAATCCTGCTTCCATGAAGGGCAGAACTTTGAAGGATTTCTCACATTGAAGACAGAGATAAAATAAGAAATAACAATAAACAAATAATGTGCTGAGCATTTAAAGAAAAAAACCAGAGATTACTCACTCTGACTTATTCTGAGGTAAGAGATGAAACTTGCTATAGGTTTGTAAGGTTGTTCACCAGTGGCATCACCTGAGCTTCTAAGAAATAGCCTTTATCCTTTACGGACTTAGTTAAAATAATTATACTGATTGATTTTTAAACCGTTTTTCTAATCAATGGATTGATTCTGTTACAATGTATTTCAGCTTTTATTATGATGATGCAAAATGCCCTCATTTGCCATTTGGGAAGAATTTAGAATAGGTACTGAGTTTAAGTACAGTAAAAACAAAAACCAAATATTAGAAGAAAGAGCAAAACAGGCCACAGGGATGCATACAGCAGTTTTCCTGATGACTTTTGTAGGGAAACGCTATTAAAATTGATAACTGATCACACACGACGTGTGTCCCCTGCCTTTTAACAAATTTGAGCACATTTTAACAGAAATGCTATGCTCTGCAGTGACCTGCTGGGATACAAATCAAACCTATGGCTGCTGGCTATGGGCCAGGTAAATTCAAACCATGTGACAAGGCCTCTTCTACATTTTATTACTTCTTTTTTTTTGATCCCAGGTTTCTTTAAGAGAAAAATCCTTTGTACATCTCCCAGGTACAGCTCACCTTAGTGTAAGAAATGTGTTGTGACACTAAGCTGGTGTAAACCAAGGCAAATTCATTGATTTAATGGAGCGATGCTGTTTAGTATTATTTATCTCATTGTTTTTATGGTTTGAGAAGAAATTATTTGAGTTCTTGTTTCAGGTGTGTTATATCCTCATTTTTACAACGATGTAAGAGCCCAATATTTCCAGTTCTGGCATTATGTGTTTTAACATGGCATTTCTCCAGCATTTTCCACTTTGGCTGTTACAAGGCCATGACTGAACTAACACCACAGCAGAGAGTCAAAGAATTACTGCTAAAATACATTGTGACTTCAGCACAGGCTAAGATTCCGCATGGATGCTTGGAATAAATCACTCTTGGCAGCTCCTGTAGTATTTGGTGCTGTTCCCAACATCTCCATTCCTGGGCTGATGTAATTAGAGGGCACACAACTGGCTTAAGCTTCTACAAGTGAGTGCAAATGCTTTATTTAAAGATCAGCCTTGGACTCCTTAAAAAAAATCAATTACAAAAACATTTTACCCTGACTTTCACCTGGACAGACAGGTCACAGTCTCAAACTCGAATTAGCATTCCTCATTGCATCTCACTTCTTCTTTGTGTGTACTTACCTTCAACAATTTCTCTCATCTATAGGAGGAACGTCAAAGAATCAAATTCCTATGACCCTGTTAGGATCAGTCAGCTGTCACTTCCTCAGAAGCCTTTCCAAGGAATAAGAGGGCACAGAAGGCAGACCCTCCAGGAGAAGATTTCTCTGCAAAGAGATATCTGCTTTGGCTGCTCCGAAGACCCTGCAGAAATCTCAGGAGAGCTGGAATAAACTTGGAGGTTCCCAAGATTTCTAGAGGCTGCTAGGAATACAGTATGTCAGGAGTTTTATCCCACAAAATGGGAGTCAGAACTGCCTGACTCATCACAAAACAGGCTTTACCATAGAAAAACCATGAGTAAGTGAGGAGAATTTTTCTGGGAGTCTGCATTTCTTCCCATCCAGCCAGACAGCTGAGCTAGGACTTTCAGAATAATACTGAAATTAACTTCACCACACAAAGAGAAGACAATATTTATCTGATTAGTACAGCAATGTATGGAAGGGTGATGATTAGATCTTTTAAATCCAAGTCCTCAAACCTTGACTCGCTTCCAATGGATTTTTGAGAAGCAGAAACTTTTTATCTCATGCCAGTCAGAGCCTTATTCTGATCCCAATCCCAATCTCTACCTTATGCTTATAAACACCATTTCTTGAGGCAACAGCCTGAAGATCTCTATGTGATAAGCTGTCTTCCTCTGCAAAGGTTCTGGTTTTCACCTTTCCATCAGTTCTGCAGCCTTCCTGCAGCTGCTTCTGGATCTGGCTTTGATTTTAAAAGAATTTGGAAATGTACGTTAATTAAATTGCATTATTAAAAACTTCACAGCTGTTACAGCATCTCCTTGTTTCTGAATTAGCACTATGAAAACACAAAAAAAAACTCATAAGGAAACCTCAAACTTTAATTTTAACAGTGACTGGCTTTTGATATCTCTTCTCATAAAAACCTTTGATTGATTTGCCACCATTAAAATATCTGCCCTTCAGGTTTCTTCCTATAATGGACAAAGCTGAAGATGGGGTAAGAAGATGCTTCAAAACTCCTGTTAAAATTTGAAAGAAAACCTTCAACAATTCCTAACATCCATCTTAGTACACTATGCATCATCTTCCTTTTGTTCTTACTGACAAGTAATACATGTTGAAAACTCAGAATGAAGTAAAGGTATTATTCATGGTCTATCCAGGTAAAATGTTTTTTAAGAAACGAATGAACAAAAAACAAAGTGTCTGAGCAAGAAGGAGATTTCCAGGGCATCCAGAGTCAGTCTAACACTGATCCCGCTGACTCCAACCACAGAAATATGAGGCTGAGGGGGAACGCTTTGGAAATCCCACCACAACAGGCAAATTTTGTGGGAGAAACATATAACGGACGTCTGTCAAAACCAGAATGAAGGAATGCATTCTGCATTTCAAGGCCTGAAGGAAAGAGCTTTTATGGACTGAAAAGAAAGGAATAGAAAGTAAATTTGGCTAACCAAATTGGAGAGAGGGGTGGATTTTTGTTTGTTTGTAACTGGCATGGTTTTTCAATGAAGGAATCTGGAGAATATTAACAGTTATGCCTAAATCTATGCTGGAAGCATTTCTGTCGTTTTAGAGCCAAAAACAGGCTCTTGCCAAAACCTGTAAACTGCTTTTTCAAAAAGGAAAAGAACAAAAAAAAAGCACCTTCGAAATGGAATTTGCAATTCTCATAGCAGGCAATCATCAGCTCCAATTAGCCCCTGGCAGAGGAACCTGAGCGAGAGTGATAGACTCAGTGCATCCAAAAATGTTTAGTCTAGACTAAACCATGCTGGAATTCTCTGCAGACCAGACCTCAGCCCTCTGGATTGCTGACAGCCATCTATATTGGCCACAAACAACAACACAGTGGGGATCCTGTTCCATGCTTCCCTCCCACCTCTCCTTATCTAGTCCCGGAGCTATTCCCCCTCCCAAATCCACAGGCACTCAGGTAAAAAGCTGTTGATGGCTGCAAGTATTTGAAGCCTGGTTAATGAGCATAGGTAATGCTCCCCCCATTCCTCCAATTACCTGTACAGTGAGCATGTGAGCCAAACCCAAATTAATAAACCCAGAAAAACATGTTCATCTGCCTGACAGCAGCCAGAAGCCACTGTTGCCAGAGAGAAAAGAGTTTGGAGCTCTTTCTAAAATGTTGTCAGCACAATTAATTCTGAAATACGCTCTGAAAATGTGGAACATGGCCCATCTGTCACAGCTCCTCGTGTATTTAATGATTAGTGAGAGGGAGTGTAAACTCAGTGTTTCATCTCCAAACCCAGCTTCCCTGTGCAGAGCATTCAGCCAGTAGTTAAGAATGTCATCCTTTCGCAAACTCAATCCTAAGTGGCATCTTCAACAGAAAAGAAAGTTACCAACTAACTCCTTTGTCACCAGCCCCATTACAACCACTACCACAATAAAGTAAGGCTGGAGTATTATTTTTCTTTCTTTATACTAGAAATTGGCCACTGGCCTTAGCAGAGATAATCTGGTACTTCTCTGGAATCCATTCCTTTGGCAAAGCAAAAAAAGTCATAATATGTCAAGTGTGAATACCTGGTAGGCTTTTCTTACACACATCGCTTGAATGGCAATTCAGAGACAACTCCAAGTTTTCCAGCACATTTTCTAATGGCTCTAAGTCAAATTTAATGATCACCACACACTGGAGAAATTCAGTTGACTCAGGTCCAGACCTGAAATCCAAGAACAGACACATTTAGATCAATCTATAGACTGAGCCACAGGAACTGAGGGGTCTGCGACTCGGCCTGTCCACCGAGAGACAAGCTGCTACATCCAGCTCTCATTTGTAATTGTCCAGGACTTAAAATATTATTTTTCCTTTAAATTCCAACAAGAGCTTGGTCTGCTAAGTAAAGCCAGGCTGGTGTTTTACACACCAGCAGGCCCATGCACTTAACAAAATGGCCAGAACCTTTTCGCAAAAAACGTAAGGAAGAAGTAATACACAAGGCCACACAAGTTTACAACAAGAACTGCCTCTCAAACCTGTGGCAACTGGGTAAGAGTAGTATTAGATCAGTACTGAGTTTTGGGAATTTTGTCCTTCATGAGGTAAAATAATATTCACTGGATGCACATAAATCATTGTACTTGTTGTACTCGCACCAAACCATGAACTCAACCTGTGATAATTTCCCAAAATCATACACAAAAGAGCTTAGATAATTACATGTATAAAATATAAGTAATAAATAAATAAAACAAGCCCTGAATTCCACTTCAGCATTTTGATGGATGCATTTACTTCACTTACAGGACGCACCTATATGCTCCAATTAAAAGATGTTACCAGGTGGACACAGGAATCCCGGTTAATCAAGGAGCCACATCTAATTACAGTATCACAGCAGCCACCCATCACTATCTCCAGAGAAGACAGAACAGATGTTTAAAGGGATTCTCCTGGGATTTAAGAGTCCTTGAAGGAAAAAAAAAAGTACATCTTGAATTAATCAGGCAAAGGATTGTAAAAATTCTAATTTAAAGATAACCATTGGGAAATTAAGTCTATTAGTTAAACAAACTTTCCTAAGGAAACAATGCCTAGTTTTCTTAGGCTTTACATGCTTATCCACTTGCCCCAGGCCAGGCCAGCTTCCATAGGCAGCTGCTCTCATGTTTTTGGGATAGACTCTGCCTTCTTTTTTGTAGGCTGTGCCCCGGCCTGTGCTCACACCTAACCCCCATACACGTGACCCTGAGAGAACATCTTGTTCTAGAAACAATGCAGCTTCAGAGGGACCTTTGGAGCCTGCCACATAAACACTGAATTTAGCATTATTCAGCATTGCTCCTGTATCAACTTAAAAAGAGGGATAAAAGAAATGTCATATGAATCAAAGCCATCCAAGCTCTCTCCAACAGAACAGACTCTGAGGATGTACACATAGTGCAATGAATTAAGAACTGGAGTTCATATTCTCCTGAAGAGCCAAACTGAAATGACTAAAAGCCCCTTTGAAAACTGAAGGAATGTAGGAAACCGGAAAGGCTACTCCTGTTATGCTTCCAAGGCTGTCAAAACCAGGAGCTGTTAGAAATCTTGCTCACCAGCAATTTCCAGCATGATTTCTCACTGAATAAATTTAATTCAGAGTCAATTCCTAAATTATAGCTTGATAAAACATCCGTAACAAATATAAAATAGCCTAAAATCTGCCATAAGCCTTAGAATTACATTTTTCATGGAGCAGTTGGAATGTCCAGGCCAACATGAATATACTTTCTTGTGGAGTGTCTGTAAGTTGGATTGAAGATTAGCTAAAACTGGCCACACATCTTTCAACCAGGTTCTGGAATTTGCTGTATCTCTGCAGCAAAATCCAGAGCACTGCAAAAGGGATGGGCCTTAGTAGTTTCTCTTTGAGTCCCTGTAAATAACAGTTATCTTTCCATGTGGAAACATGGAGCTTTAAAAATGGAAGAGGAGAAAACAGAGGTTTTTCCTATAGTCCTGGCACAGGTGTGGTCCCACTCAACATCAGACCTCCCACATTCCCTTCCTATCTACGTACAGATGTCAACAGGAACAACTTACTATCATATTCCAATAATACTTCCAAAAGTAGACAAAGAGCCTGACTCACTCCCCTCTTCATTCAGTACAGAAACATTCTTGCTGTAAGGTTTGGTTAAAGGCCAGTGTTTACAGACTTTAAAACAACAACAACAACAACAACAACAACAAAGCCATTATCTGACTCCAGCCACAGGAACATCCTGAATGCTAAACACAGTGAAAAGGGGCATCCTAAGAGCAATAACATCTGCTCTTTAGAAAGTGACATTTTTGTGCCAGCAACACAGAACATGAGTGAAATGGAATGGAAATGTCACTAATTTCATGTTGACTATGGAGAAGCTCCCAAAGTCCCAAATTCTCCAAGCAAACCCGTACTTTAAGCTCTTTATTTCTGACTTGGAGCATCCTGGTCTAGTGGAAGGTGTCCCTGCCCATGGCAGGGGCTTGGGATGAGGGGGGCTCTAAGACCCCTCCCAACCCCAATGATTTTAGGATTCTATGATGTCAAGCAGTCTGGCTCTAAGCAAACCCAGCACCAGTTCCTTGCGACCACCTACAGCAGCTGAAATATCACTGCTTTGCTGCTGATGTCCTCAGCCAGGTACAAATCCATCAGAGGGAACAGTGCATTGCATGCTGTATGGAGGAACTATCATTTCTGACCATGCCCCATTTCCTTTCAACAGGCTCTGGATAGACTTTCTTTCCAAAATGAAGATTCCAACCAATAGGGATAATCACACCTATGCCACACCTATGGAAACCAGGGACATGGTCCCCCTGAACACCAGCGCCACTCTCCAGACTGGGAATAAACATCCCCAGATGCAGAAGCCTTAATAATATTTTTAATATAAAAGTATAGCTTCGCTTCCTCTATGCTACTTAATTCTGCACTGTGCTCATAGGGTTCCTCAGCAGGGAAGAGGTCAAAGAAAATGAGATTTCATTCAGGGAATCGTTTCATTCTCACGGAGTGTTTTACAGAATGGGACGGAAAAAGATGGAAATGGATATTCCCAGAGGACAGTGATGTAATACTCTTGCATGGACTGATGAGTATCTCAAGAATACAATCCTAAGCAGGAAATATTAATTTTTCTCTGGCTAAACTTAAGTGGTTACCCTTTTGAGGACTATGAGATCCATAATTCAAAATGAGATTTCCTTCACGTTCATTTTTTTCTTCTTTTAAAGTAAAAAATGCAAAATAAATATTTAATATCTGTTGGACTCAATAACCTCAATATTTGCAGATTTCCCATGTTCACCAGCACATTTCTGAATCTATCACTTCATACTAGCCCCAGGAGAACTGCCATACCCTGCCTTTGAGGTAGCTGAGGGTGCTCACATACCTTCACTGCAGCTTTGATGGCTGTCTGGTCCCTCACTGAAGAGGACAAGAATTTAAAAAACACACTTTATTTCCTAAGAAAAATCTATTTCACAGAGGGGGAACTTAGGGTATGGATTCCCTATAGAAGGAGGATTTAATTTACAACATGCCGGTTCAGACAAAACAATCAGGATTCTCTATATTCCTTTGTGGCAAGGAGCTAGAAAAATGGTTAATCAAATTTAGAGTCAAGAACTGGACTCTCAAAGTTCTGATATAGTTTTTCAAAATTAGCATAAAAATTAGACACTATTAAATCCTTTGTTTCTTAAATTGACGTGGGCATAACAGACTGCCATTTTTCCTTGTTCCTCTGACTAAGAACTTCAGAAAGACTCAAGCAAACAAGGTGCTGAGAGCAGGACCTGACCTGCCAGGTGCAGGGATTCTCCAAGCAGCAACACTACACAAACCCCTAGTGCCAAAGCTCCTTGGTTTCCTTGGATGCAGCTCTTCAAGGGGCATTTCAGGGAATGTCTTCTAATCTCAAAGCAAGAGAAGAATCAGATGTAAATTGCTTTGATTTGCTGTTATGGCTGCTGTCATACAAAAAAACGATTAGCATACCTGCAGAAGCACTCACCTCCCTAAAACTGGGACATTCCAAGTCATGGTGTTCAATTTAAGGATATTCTGAATGTTCCCTTCAAAATGCAAAAGACTGGTAAATATAATCATGAAATGCTTCACTTTCTGTACAGACAGACTACGGGAGATGGGAGAAGTTCACCAATTCAACCAATTTTCCTCAGGTTTTCTAGCCATGGCTCCACACTGCTACCCCTTCCCAGAAACTCCAGTGTGTTGTAGTGGAAGGAGAGGAAGGAAAAATCTGGATGAATTAAAAACCCAACTAACTAAATGAAAAAACCCATCCAACAAACCACCTAACACACTAGAAGAGCCCTCCTTCTGCTTCTCCTGAGAATTCCATAACGAAGCAGCCAGCACACCATATCCTACTCCTGGAGGACTTTCTTCTCTCAAATTGTGAGATCCCCTTTTACCTCCTTCAATGAAACAGCAGATCAGAAAGGATTACCACAATGCTGCCTTTCAAACTCTTCTCCCAAAAATGGGGAGGAAATGGACATTTTTTGGGAATGTCAGTCACTTCTGAGAAAAAGTAATTCCTCCCTGATAACATGCATTTAGACCCTGATGCAATTAAAGTGATTACACGTCCACAGCTCCTAAGTGGCCCTGGAAAATGGACAGGTCTGTACTTTCTGAGAGAATTCTCAGAATTCTGAGTTTGGTAGGAGGATACTCAAATCCAGGAAAAATGAACCAGTTTTATACTTCTGAATATAGTTCCAGAAATTCTGAGATCTCTAAAATTAATAGAATTGTTTGTGGTTTCTACAAAAAAAAAAAAATCTTAATTTATAACAGTTAAATTCATGTACAGATACTACTAAAAACAACAAAACTCCTCCATCCAAAAAATAGAAAAAATAATGTTGACATTCAAAACTGAAAAAATCAAATTATTTAAAACCAGATGAAGTGCTTTTAAACAACTTTGGGAGCCGTGGTTTTTTTATCTCTACAAGCCTCTAACACGGGAGGTTTGCCTGTGGTGTGAGTGAGTCCCTGCAAGTCAGATTTAGCTGCAAGAAATTCGTGGAGTTTAGTTGCTTATCTTAGATTGTCCAGACTGCAATGGCCTGGAAACACACAAAGCAGTTTTGCAAGATCAGATTTTTCAAATGAAAATTCCAGTACTGATTGTGTTTCAATCTGGCTGGAAATCTCTCCAGCACAGATTCTTTCATACTGGTTTAATAGTTTCAGCTGAAATCTGGAACTTTAAAAGGGTATTGCAGAATTGAAAATTCTGCTTGAAAATCAGAAAGCCCTCAGATTTGGGTGTGATCTGAGCGGTGACAAAAAACCATACAAAACTCATCTACTTCCCCGTATTTTTTCCTGTCATTTCACTTCCAAGCTCTGCTTCAGGATTGAAGAATTTATCTTAACACTGTGATGCCATTTCCCACCATAAATATTGAAAATATTTCAGACCCCAAGAGCTGTCAGCAGACCAACAATCTTTTAAAGGTAGGGCTGAGAAAAATTGGCAGTCCTCAACGTAAAACCTCTGTAAGTATCCTTAACAGTATCTTTTTCCCATGTAACAGGATTCTACTGCATCAGAAGAAATTATTTGGAAATTATACACTTACACACAAACAGAATCCCAGATCATGGGGTTTTTTCCGTGATTCATGAAAAAGAGGTCAAAATGAAAAGAGGGTATTTTTGACTTAGACGCCTCAAAAAGCCTGCAGCAACCAAAGGTGTCCAGCAACAAAGAATCAAAGTATTCTCTTTGCTGCAAAAATATGAATTCACAGGCTTTACTGAGTAGGCAAAGCTGCATTTCAAGAGCTAAAATTTTACTGTACCTTCGGAAAAAGGGTTTCAGTTGCACAGGGTTACAGCCAGCTCTTTTCATCTCTGACCCAGAAGGCACAACTCCATAATGGGGCAGCTGCCAGAAAAAACTGCAGAGGCAAGAAATCAATCCATCAGGATTCCAGGAAAACACATTTTATTCAGTAAATAGCACTGTTTGCAAGCCTCCTTTCAAATGATGAAGCTCTTCTCTGAGGATATGTACAAGTTACACATGCACCTACCAGAAGTGTTGGAGAAACTTGCCAAACTGTATTAGAAGATATGGCTGAGATAATTATTGAGCAAACCCATCTTTAAACCATCTTTGCAGCACAGAACACATCCGGTGTCTTCCCTGTGCATAATCCCTCCACCTGCTTCTCATCTCTCAGGGACTCCTGGGCGTGTGACAATATAAAGAGTGAGTAGGAGCGAAGGCAGGGCGTCCGGCAATCCCAATAAAACCCAAGCCCTGGAGACACATTCCTTTGGACAATTTCAGGACAACTATTAATCTGTAAAGCACAACAAGACGGGCTGTGCAACAATGCAACAATCACAGAAGCCGTTTGAAAAATCCACTCCTGCATTCGTGAACACCAAAGTGGCAAAAAATAAACAATAAACTGCTACTTAATAGCTTAGAATATCTGAAGTTAGTATTTTAGAATATCAAGCAATTTTTCCAGACTGATAAACTACTCATCAGCCAATTTTTATATGTTTTGCTGGAGACAAAAGTTCAGGCTGATTGGGAATATGCGGAAGAAGGGCAACAAGGCTCGTGCTCTTATAAAGGAGAGTTAGTGAGATTTTAAGTCTTCCCTAAGTATTCCATGAGGCTGGATTTTATTGTGTTTAAAACAATACTACTCCATTAGCATCTCTGGTTTGGCAATACAAAGGGCTAAGGACTGAAAGGGCACAGTTTTCCATAGGAAAGTAGGTACTGCTGCTCAAGCAGTGAAAGGAGCCTGGTCCACACCTTCCGCAGTGCCTGGCAGCTGCTGGAAAGCACCCAAATATCACCTCTCACTGATGCAAATGGGCAGAGAACACAGCAGCAACATAAACAAACCATCCTTGAAAAGCTCCCCAACACGCAGCAAAAAAATGGCCGTTTTTTAAATGCACAAACTGATACCAATCCACAAGAGTTTCCCTTTCAGCAGCTGCCAGGATAAGTTTCCCCTTTAGGCAAATGCTCCAAAACCGGAGCCCATTGTCCATGAGAAATTGCAGCTTGACTTGAGCACACAGTGAAGAAAAAAACCCAGAGAATTCTGCCCAGGGAAATTAATCATTCTCAGCACCTCTGCAGAGCCAGTCTATCCCTTCAGCCCTGACCTACATACTGCACACACAGCACTTCAAAACAGTCTGACATTTAAATCAAAACTCCTCAGCTTCCCGCTCCCTCCCTGCATTCCCAGCGGACGAACGGCCGATTGACTGGCTGCCCTTGAGATAACGGTATTTAGTGGTGCCCCAGAACACCTGCAGTCTCCTCTGGATTTTTTGCACCTTGGGATTGTCCTGAACTGAAGACTGGAGATGTCACCCAGTGGGGAGTTTGTTACACACCAATGGTGTTTCAAAGCATATAGGAAAGGTGGTGGGCAATGGACAGGGAGTATTTAAAAATAATCACAGAGTCCTGGAATGGTCTGGGTTGGAAGGGACCTGAAAGCTCGTCCATGCCATGGGCAGGGAGGGACACCTTTCACCAGACTAGGTTGTTCCAAGCCCGTCCAAAGCAATGGCGTCACACCCACCTGGTTTTTTTGAGTTTCCTTCAGAAGAGGGGTTGCTCAGACGAGAACTTCACCATGCAGCACAGAACCCCTGCAAATTGAAACAAATTTTCCAGTTAAGGTAAAGCAAAGCTGATCAGGGAAACTTTTCCTGATGAATAAGTCAAAGATAATGGACACAGGACAGAGGGAATTAAGTTAAAAGACATGAGGTTTTTTGTTTAGAAGAACGGCATGTGTCAGAATGTTGTTATTTATAGTTCTTTTTTAGTTTTTCACACTAACACAGTAAAGTTACTTATTTAAAATCCCATGTCTTGAGCACTTTTGAGCAGTAGCAGAAAGACACATCATCACTCCGAGCAACTGGTCTTCCAAGCTACAAAGTAACAGCACTTACAGCCGTGGTTCTGCCCACAGAGGGACACAGAAGATACATCGCGACGCGCAGAGGCTTTTTTGCGGAGGGAGGGGGAGTGGGGTGTGTCTCTTATCAATGATGAGACAGTAAAACTTTACACATTTACATTTCCAACTATGCCCACTGCAATATGAAACAAGTATTATCCCAGTGTTAGCGGGGAGAAAGGTCCACTCCTGGGAAATCACTTTTGCTTCCTTTCAGTTAACTGCAAAACCCATAATGCTGAGGCCCATAAAAATGGCATGGAACAAACAGTAGAACATCATGGAAGTGTAACTGTTCGATGAAGAACAACTCCAGCCAGTGTGGCTACGATTGCACACTTTTCCACTGTAAAAAAGAGGAGCCCATCCACATTTTGTAACTCCAGGGGGGATGAGTTCCACATTTCCAGGATTCCCCAGAGCCATAAGCAAGTTGCCTTCACCTGAGGCACTCAGGAGGCAAGGAAAGCTCCTGTACTAAATGATGTACCAGGAGCTTGGAGAGAATCCAAGAATATGGAGTGTTTGTCCAATGCTCTGATCACTCACCATCTCCCTCTTGGTTATCATTTTATTCTTACACTGCTGTTTTGGGATTTATTACAGACTAATTCCTATTGCTTTACCTTTAACTTGCAGAGAGCACTGCTAATGGGCAAAACTTACTGTACCTACAGAGGCTGTTTCCTCTGCTGTTCCACACCCCTCTCCCACAAAAAGAAAGCATTAATTGAAGCACCAACAGTCAGAGCAAGAGCAGTATTTTCCAAAACTGTTTCATTCCCTTCGTTTCACCACTATTAAAAAACGTGTGGCACACTCCATCTGCAGCCCTTGAATTTATTACCTTCCCCCAAATTCTGTGCTGTGAGGAACACCAGTGTGAGAGCCCAGAGTTTTCCTGATATGGAGAGGGGAGAACATGTGCTCACCCAGACCTAGTGCCTACCCGTTCCTGATTGTCCGGTGAATGTTCCAGTGGGAAGCACTGCTTTTCCATGATAGTGGGATCTGCTGTGAAATTGCTGTATTCACACGAGCAGTGACCTTGCAAACAAAGCCTGGAAAGTGTACAACATCCTATGTGCAACATTTTCTATTAAATACCTCAGGATGAAAGCACAGTAAAATGAAATTTCTATAAAGAGTTGTGATTTTAATAATTTCAGTTACTAAGTTCAGTTTTCTGGAGATTTGGCAGGCTTTCCTGGAGTATACTGGGATATCTGAAACCTCTTTTGTTCTCTTTTTCTATTTTTTTTAACTTAGCTATTTGCAACCATCAATGAATAGTGGCAAAACATGGCATTTGGAATTAACCCTGAAATCTTGGAATTGTCTGCTGACCAAAAAACCCAAAGCAGAATGCTTCAGTCTTCAAGCAGAGTATCTTTAATCCTCTTTTAATAACTAGGTTTCACTGTGTCAACGTATTACATTATATCATATCAACCCCTTGATGGCTGACATGCTCCAAGAGCACAAGCGCAAGGTTTTTTACTTCAATGTTTCACAAGAATTTTATGTGTTCATTTTACTGGAATTTACATTAATATCTCTCATTAATTACAAGTTATCTGCTCATTGCAGAGCTTACAAATGGTCTGGAGGCCACAGACCCAAAGTTTTGTGATTTGAATAAAAATAATAAAAAATGCACAGTATCCCTGGTTTTTTTCCAGCCATCAGATGCCTGGATCGGCTGCACATTCCAACACTTTGGAAAGGAGATTCTGCCTCATGTAATAGCTAAAGGAATGTTCCAGTCTCATTGCTGGGGAGGGTGCAGAGGGACGAATGTATTTAGAAAACAACTCGAAGACCTAACCTGTCTATTTTTTCATGAAGTCACCTAAACCCTTGTGTCTCCTGGGTATGTTTTAATCTCCAGGCAGCACAGTTCTGCTCTGTTCTAAGGTGGAACCCCAAGTATTCCAATCCACATCATGCTGCTCAGGCAGCCAAATAGCAGGGAACAGGTCCAAAGCCAGCTTCAATCCACGATTTTAAGTGTGCCCATCACCAAAACGTAAATATAATGGGATACAAACTGCCCTCACTCACCTGACATTAGATATTCCTGCTTTATCTAGTACAGCTATTTTTAAACAACTTTTTATTGAAACAGACTTCTTATCGATAGCAAAATGCAATGATCTAAATAAAATGTGCAAAAAAATAGGCTAAAAATCTGAAAATGCATTCCTTAAACTGCCAATTATCAAGATTTTTGTCAAATTCTGGTTTAATTTGTCTAATTCTGTCATAGTCTGTTGCCTTTAAATGCCAAAATCAATGGAAATTGCCTCCTAAGAGCAGAAGTTCTAAGAGATCAATTCATTTCATCCTTACGCACAATAGGACCTTTTCAACAGACCTATGTAGTCTAAGAGGAATGAAAGCAAGATGTTGTTCATGGGATTTAATAAGGCTCTGAAGAAATTATGAAACCTTGACAAATCAAACAATTAATTAGATTGTGCAGGTTTGAACACCATCGCACAAAACCTGTTCCTAAGGATCTCATTTCCTACCAGATTTGCTCCAGCAATGACGCAGAAAAGGTTATCAATTTCTCCTTATGCTAAAAGCCTTCTCAAATGTGAATCCAGGAGGAAAGATTATCCAAACTGAGTGAAAGCCATTTTTAGGGAGGACGAGCTTGTAAACTTTACCAAGTTCACTATACAGGACCCATGACAGCGGTGTTCCAGAGAGCACCTCTGCAAATATCCTAAAGCCAAGAGCAGGTGTTGGGTCTGGGAACACACTCATGAGGGGCAGACATACTTTGTCCATATCTGACCTGCCATCCCAGCTCCTGCTTCTCCAGGACCAACAGGAAGAATGCCTGAGAGAAGCAGGACTGCAGACAGCTCGCATGTTTGCAATAACTTTGGCAACAAACCTGCAGTCTGAATAAAATCTCCCTCAAGCGCAGCAAAAGCCCCAAAGACTCGGGGTATCGGGAGAAGAGATGCTGGTCCCACCTTTGCTGGGACCTTTTCCTGTGTAAGGAACATGAAGACACCAAGTCTCCAAATGTCACTCCGGGACTTTATGGCAAATTATGAATTGGTTTGGTGCTCAATTTCTAATGTAGCAGAGAAACAAGGTATTTGTATTAAAACTTACATGCGAGCTCCATTTCCCTCTTATAATGTGTGATTCTTAAGTATTGTTAAAGGTCCTCACCGGTTTGCAGCTCTGTTCCAGCTCCATCACTGATCCCACACCAAAGGCACTGGTGTGTGTGGACAGACCACGGGCACACCAATGGAGCAGGAATTAGCCCTGCCCTGATTCTCCTCACACTTCCAGCAGCCAGATGCAGCTCCACACAATTTGGCACTGCGTGCTACTGGGCACTGTGCATGGCTCATGGTGCCACCTGGGCTGGCCTAGTTTGCACTGGGCTAGGAAAATATAATTATCATATTTTCCAGCTTTACTCGAGCTGATCCCCAGAGTAGCAAAGTTTCCACATAAAGCAAACAGTACTTTTTCTTTGTATCCTGCCAGTCCTTGCAAATGGTACAGCTGAGAGCAGGAGTGTTTAAGTGATGAGAGTTCTTCTGAGAAGAAAGGAATAATTTGCTACAAACCTTTTCATGTTTTACCTCAGGCTGGTGTCAGTCTTAGGATAAACAGATGCATCAATCTCCCTAAATATAAAAGTAATGTGCATGAAAGAAGCATATTTTTAATAGTTGAAAGCTGACAAAGAATTTACTGTTTATAAAATAAGAGGCATTTTTCTTGTATACCTGAGAGAAATCAACAGGAAGAAATAAAGACCAGCCTAGTAGTACTTAGTATTCACAGAATGTTTTATTTCTTTGCTCTCTAAGGTCACATTCCCAACAAAACCTGAACTTCCAGTTGACTGGACTTTGCAGAGGCTCATGAAACTCAAGGATTTTGATTTTAAGCAGTGCTTAAACCAGCTGTACACCCTATGGAAGAGTGGGGGAGATGGCTGACCCAGGGTGAAGTAACACTGGTTCTCATCAAGTTTAATTGCCAAAACCATCTTGCACATATCAAAAAGAGAGAGGAAGGAGAGGTCATCCTTGGGCTCTCCCATCTGCTTTTCCGTAAGACTCCTACTTCCTCTTCCAAAGCACTGCACTGTCTCACTTTCCTGCTGGGCTCCAGCCCCAACAACTCCACCAAAGAAGGAGCTGCTGAGGGTGTGCAGAACAGGGGGGAGTACCACCAGTCACATCATCCCATGAGGACTCTATCCTGGATGCACAGTCAGGAACACATCCACCAGGAGATTGGGGGGAGAAACCCACTACATAAATGCACACTACTGTGGCCAGTGTTTAATTTCAAATGGAACATATTTTTCTAAGAAATAACTGAGGCACTGGGGAATGCTGGAATTAAGTCAGAACATGAGATTCATGGGAAGCTTGCCAACCCTAGTAGCAATCCGAGTGAAGGCCACATTTGGCATCTAAAAGGATTGTTTTTCACTCTGATAATAGCAGCGAAAATTGGTCCATCAAGTCCAAACTGGCAATGGTTCTCATGGCCCTGGTGGAACAGACTTCTCATGGTCTGTGAATGCAACGCATGCTGAACTGACATTTGATCCCACCTCCAGGTCCGACACAGAAAGTTAAAAGCCTCCCATGTGGGTCTTGTTTGAAAAGATAGACGGAAAGGCAGGGGACTGAAGAACTATGTATGAACAATGATGGGCCCCATTTTGAGTTAGAGACATCCCCATATAGCTGTGGTACAGATTCACAATGGATTTACCGTTCCTGTTGAACACTAGCTGCCACCAGGAAAAGAGAAGAACACAGTATGGGCCTGGGCCGTGATGGAATCCTGCTATGGGCTGGATCACACTTCCTGGGATTGAGTTTGCAATATAGGAAAGCAAAGTATAGAAAACAAAAACTAGGTGTGAGAAACGGTATCTGTTTTCCATCAGAAAGCCAACCAATGCCTGTCACTAGAGCTGGTCAACATTCCCAGGAATTAAAATCAGGCCCATTTACAAGCAAGAAACAAACACCCGACTCAGAATCAGATATATAAGGTTCATAAACACAGGTGTGGAGGGATTACTGCACAGTTACAGGGAATTTCAGGAGGACATCCCAAGAAGCTCTTGTCCACAGGAGAGACATGATAACTGTCAATATGGACATTCCCATTTCATACTATCAATCAAAAAAAACCCAACCCTGAATACTTATCCCTAAGGACACGTGGCTGGCTCATGGACACCGCAGCCACATCAGCTCAGTTGCAATGAATTTTCAGGATGGAAACAGCCAGATTTCTCTCTTCCATCTTTGATCCCTGTCTTGGGGTGACTGTAGGATACTGTATTCCCTATCGTCTGCCCTATGCCAGACATGAATCCTGTGCCTGTGTCTTTAAGCTGGGTCTGAGAGAAAGGGAGGGGAAACAAAAAAAGGGAAGATGCTTTCCCTTTCCTTCGGGCCCCCACACTGGGCGCCAAAGGCACAGGATTCATGTCCGGCATAGGGCCAGACTGGAAGCTGGAAGTTGCCTGTGAAGTGCAATGACATGAATGATATGGTTGTCACTGACAGCTCTCTCATTTGATCTTGGTGATGTAAGGCGAGACTGAAGTGGGTGCTGCCAATGCTACAAAGCCACATTTTGAACCTGTTTTTCTCTTACAAAGTCAAGGCAGTGCTAGATTCCAATGGCATGGGGCCTTGTCCAACCCTACATTCCCTGTGAGATAAGAAAGGCATTGACTGGGCTTTTAAAATATACACATGGAACTGCCCAGATGCTTCAGCCAAGAGAGCAAAAATGAGACAGAACCAAGTCCTGTTTGTCCATTCACATCCCATCACAGAAAAACTCCCTATCCAGACACACTGCCTATTAACCTAGAACAGACAACTGTGATCCAAATGTCATTTCAGCAGTCAAACAGGGATAGAGCACAAATGATCTACAAAATGAGCTTAATGCAGATACACATTTAGTCACAGCTGCTGTTCAGACTAGACTGGAAGAAATCCAAAAACCAGAAGGAAGTGAGAGCGTTGGTAAATTAGAAGGAGAGATCAAGAGCTTGCTTCTGTGAAGAAATCCCAGCTTTGAAATCCAAAATATTTAATACCAACTACCAATATTTCTTCCAGAGCAATGGGAGGCATCTATAAAGAACACCTGGAGTCTTTGTAGACCATCAAAAGCACAACACAACTTCTGTGTGTCCTTGAACTGAGCCAGCAAATCACAAAACCATGAGCTCGTGCTTATGGTGGCTGCTCAAATTATCCACAAAATCGGAGGCTTTTTAGAGTGAAGAGGAATATTAGTGACTGAAATTCGTACAGATGGAGCACTGCCCATCATATGGGGGAGGATTGGGGTCAATCTTGTTAAGACATAATAGGACTTTATTCATTAGGGATGAAAAGATTCGGCTCCTACCATTATAAGAGAGGATAAGTGCAGCCGTGGTTTAACCAAATTCACAGGAGGTTGAATAAGGCTGCTGAAACAAACTAGACAGCCAACTTCCAAGGGCTGCTGGAATATTTAAGATTCCACCTCGCCTGGAGGATGGATGCCTGCAAAACATAAATGCAATTTCTATTATGAAAAGGATAAAATTTCAAACTGCTGCTGGCTTATATAAGAATTATGGGGCCTATCAATCCATATCATGAAGGCGTAAGCTGATCACCAACCGGGATGAGGAAAAATCCCCTCTGCTCCAAGCCCAACGCAGCGATAGTGCTGGATAATTAACAGGATATTGAGGAGAGGCAGATTAACACCTTGCTTTAAAGCATCCAGAAGTGGGATATTAGGCCAGATGGACAGTTATCTGCTCAACTAATGCAACTTTTCTACTCTTAGAAAAATACACCATTGCTCAACAGAAATTCCCAATTATTCCTGGGTTTTGTACCATATGAATCACTAACCACTTGAACCACTGACATTTCAGTGGTTTTACTACAATCTGTGGCTCCTGCGATGTCTCAAGGTCAGGATCTGTCTTGCCACCCTCACTAATCACAACTGCAAACCAGGGAACAACTGTCTCTGATTGCTATGGCAAAGCCATAAACAGATTACTGAATTCCAGGATGCAGGCCTTCTGAAATCTGTCTGGATTAGGGTACATTACAGTTGCTGCTATTCTGCTCCAAAGAGCGAGCCTGAGTTGTCTAACAGAGAAAAGTTGCCTTTTTTTGAGATAGTCATGTCAAAGAACTTTGAGAGAATAACACACAGCAAGTATTCAGCACACACTAAATTATTTTGGCAACAAAACTGATGAAGAAAAACACAATAAAAATGCTACAAAGAACTTCTCCGAATGTTTCTTTGAAAGAATTTGTATGCAGCCAAGAGCTGCTGATTCCACACCAAATTCCTAGGCCAACCTTTTATTTCTTTCATTTTCTAAATATTTTATTGGTACCTCTAAATTTTCAAGCTTTTTATTAGGCAAAGAGCATGTCTTGCCAATGACTTTTCCTCTACAACTCTGCAAGTTTTGTTTCCAGTGTTTTACCATTATTTTCAAGTATTTTAGGTTGCAAGATCTTCAGATTTTGCACCATTTAACAGTGGCAAGTCTCTGCTAAATGCCTGATACAGCAGTGAAACAGTTATCAGCTTAATTATCAACACCAAGACTGTAAGGGAAGAGTCACCCAAGTAGAAATGAAAACCACCTACCTCAGAATCCCATGACTGCTCACCTGCACTTGGTACCACAGAAAGCAACTGCAGTTCTTGTTTCCTAAAGGAGAAATGTGTTAAAGATTTCCAATTCCACCTTTTCAAGATGGGAGAAGCTCCAGTAAGGTTGATTCTTTCCAGAACCATCTCACTAATGTTATTGCTAATTGTCACCTATTTCCTTCATGTTCATTTTAGACAACTGAAAGGAGCGATTCTATGTTTTTAAAAGACATAAATCCTTCTTGGCTTAAATCTTTCTTGGCTGTTCAGTTGCAATGACAATTTCCTATACATGGGTTTCGAGTGGTAATAAAACTACAGTTCATCAAGACTCTGGTTTAATTTTTCCCCAATAATGTTCGCCTTTAATTCTGTATGAAACGGGACAGGAGTTTTCAAGCTACATTTGTTTCTGGGAAAACTATTTTCTTTTCCTTAGCACAAAATAAATATCTACTTACTTCTATTTTATCTGAAAAAATGTTTTCAGAAAAATGCTTGGGAAATATTCAAATAATGTCATGTAATAAAACTTTACCAGGATATCCTGGAAATTTTAGAAAGCTCCAAGCTGTTCTGGGTCACACAGCGTACAGCAGGCTGTGAAATGTATACAGGGAAAGGCATCATGTATACAGTACTGGGAAAGGTTAGCTTTTAACCACTGTGCTGGATGAGCACAGGACAAGCAAAATTGATTTCAGAAGCTAAAGAGATGAAGTCACGTCGCACTTGAGCTGCACTGAACTTCCTCAGCACTTTGGGGAGCTGTTCTGACCAGTCCCTAAGCTGTGTGTGCCTTCCCTGAAGCAGTTCAGAAGTTCTTCACAGGACCAAAGACATGCTCATACATTCCCTTGAGATTGGGCTCAAAGCAGTGGAATTCTCCTCCCTCCCCCTAAAGCCCTGATGTACAACAAATGACATCTTGCAGGGTTGGGAAAAAATCTTTTTTACCAAACAAATCCTATTGTTTGTTTGATTCTTGTGGTTTCCTGATGCTGGCTGGAGTTCGGGGACAGCAGTAATTCCGTAGGCTCTAAATCAGCCAGTTGGCTGGCTTAGAGGCTGCTCTTACAAGGACACCAAGGAGCCTCTAACCACATTCTAAAGCAGAAACTCTTTCACACAAAAAAAATCTCAAAAATCAAGAATGCTTTCATTAACACCCTGTGTGCTAGTCTGAATTCAGACTCTCTCAAGGATTAGGAGTGCCAGTACAATTCCACAGCAAATGCTGGGAACCACCCCAGAAAACTCTGTGCTGCAAGTTGATACAGTAAATCTGTAAATTCAACACATCTAAACTCAAACTTTTAGTTATGCAATAATATAAGCTGCAGAAACACTTTCCCTGGAACTGTTCAAGGCCAGCTTGGACAGGGCTTGGAGCAAGCTGGTCTAGTGGAAGGTGTCCCTGCCCATGGCAGGGAGGTGGAATGAGACAATCCTTCAAGGTCCCTTCCAACCCAAACCATTCTGTGATTCCATGATAGAACTTACTGCTTACATTTCCTTGGAACTTGCTAAAAACCAGAAGAAGATGGTATATGTTTTAAAATTGGGTCAGCACAATAAATACTAAGTTAGGCAAACGTTAGACTAACCAAGAACTTGAGTCTGCTACCCCCCAGACCACGGTTATTTTTCTAAAGAATTGTTACTTTTGGAAGCACTTATGACGCCCGTCATATTTTTCGGAAATAGAACAACATTTCTTCTATCCTTTATTGGAGGAGACAAAAAATAACAATCCTAAAGAGGTGTGGCCATTAAAAATCATCTGCTATCTTTGGCCAGAGTGTGAGGAGGCAGCTCCAGCAATCAAGCCAGGTCCCCAGGGTAGAAAGAAGAATTCTGTCTCTTATCCACGTCCCAGGTTATTCCAGATCCTGAGTTCTGGCAGATCTAGTAAAAAACTGCACTTGATGACACCTGTAGTTTTGAAGCCAAGTCTTCTCTCTCTGCTACATCATAACTCTCCATAGCAAGGAGAAATTCCTGACTCTTCACTGACATATGGCATTTACTTGTCACCCACGGGCACACACATGGCTACTAAATCATCTCTAAGGTCCCTTCCAACACAAAACCAGCCTATGATCTTAAGAAATAGTTTATTTTCTACAGATATGTACTGTACTGCTATTAAAAAAAAAAAAAAATATATATATATAAACAAAATCTCTCCCTGAAATCCTCACTCAACTACAGGCTTATGCCAGCTATTGGCCTACCAGACAAACATTGCTGAACTACTTCTAAGTTTTGAACTGTATTCTGAACCATTTTAAGACATGTAAATGATTAAGCTTTACATCATAAGATATATATAAAGAAATACAGAGCACTTTGTATCTATTTTCTCCCCTTTCAATGTATATCAAACTGTTCTTCATTTCCAACTTTTATTATCTCCCCTCCTTTTTCTTAAAATCTGCAAGTCTAATTCTCAGGCAGGTTCTTTGTCCTGCTGAAGTCAGAGAAATATACTGACTAAAAGGCCCTTTCCAAGCTTCTCATTCCCCATTAGCTGCCGTAGCCTTCCCCCCCAGATACTCATTTATTTACAGAGACATGTGAATTACAGCACTTCACAATGCTTTAAATAATTGTTACTGAAGAGACATCAGCCAGACAAAGAGCTAAAACCTTGGCTAGGATAGTTCTGCCTCGTCATGACAAGATTTAGTTACTGTGTTCTTTCTGGACAGTGGTAAAAACTCAGAGCTGGGGAAGGATGTAAATATCTTGTCTGGCTGACCTAAGTACTGATGTAGAATACATTTGCTAAATGTTCTAGCAGAGGTTAGAAAATTGCTTGGAATGGCTTGGAAACTGCTCTGAATTAGAGGCAGTTGGTAGAGAAACAGCTTCATGATAATCAAAAAAATATTTACATCCTTAATACATGGAAACACATGGAGGATGACTTGAGAAGTAAAACCTGCAATTTCAAATTTATTTACTGACCTGACTGTAAGAGACTGCTTTTTATTGCAACATTCACAGCCAGATGACACGCATAAAAGAAGAGCATGTGTCAGCACTTCCTCTCCAGATGCTTTCTGTCCCTGCTCACCTCTTGCCTGGCTCCCTGCCTATCTCCTCGCTTCCTCGCACCTGAGACAGTCTCTGCATGGCTTTCTCCCCCTTCTGCTGCATCTTCCAGCCCATCCCTTTTCTACCTGAACAAACACAGGTAATTTCCATTCTGCAGACTGTCAGAATATCTACTGATTTCTCTACTTGTCTAGAGCAACTCAGCCGGGAAATTGGTCTTGGATGCACCAAAATATCTCCAAAGAAAGGCTATAAATCACGGTACTGCTTTCTCAGATACAGAGCAGACAGCACTGAGGCCTCGTGGAATGAGCCTGTTCTCACCTCAGCATAAGGGCTTAAGAAACCTGGGTGATAGTTTGGATAACTGGGTACATTCCTGAAAATGCCACTCTAGCACGAAGTGGAACTTTCTAGAGGCTCTTTTCTTTCATAAATATCACACACACCTGCTGCTGCAGAGGAGACTCAGGTCGTCGAAGGACTAGTACATGACTAGCAATTGTCAAATTTGTGCGATTATCCAGCAACCTGCACCAATTCCGCAGTTTGATTTTCTTCAAAGCTTGGCAGCAAACACAGACTACTCAAGTATTATGTTTCAGGGCCTTCCCCCACCCCTGAGGGATAGAAGACCAGGACCATGACACTGACCAGTGAACATCTGAATTGCAACAATCAAGTGTCCTGGTCATTGTTTAGAGCCAAGGGGTGCTGTAGGCAACCAGAGGAATGGCTCAAAACAGCCAGGTGGGAAGTGAGGCGGAGGGGAACAGGGTGAGCTCTCTGTAGGTAAAGGAGGCAAGCACAGCCACTCCCCTGCGCCTTTGAGCCATTGTCAGCCTCCCGTCCACACGCCATGGCAGAGGATGACTGTGTCGCCTGCCCCAAAAAGGCAGATTAATCTGTGATCTGCCCAGAAACGGCCATGACTGACCCACGGCCTACTGAGAGCCCCACAATGGCAGCGACTGACCCACAGACTGCCCAGAGCCCCAAAATGGCAGCAACTCACCCACAGGCTGTCCCAAAATGCCAGGAACTGACCCACAGCCTGCTGAGAGCCCCAAAATGGCGGCAACTCACCCACAGACTGCTGAGAGTGTCAAAATGGCGGGAACTGACCCACAGCCTGCTGAGAGCCCCAAAATGGTGGCAACTGAACCATATACTGCTCAGAGCCCCAAAATGGTGGGAACTCACCCACAGGCTGTCCCAAAATGCCAGGAACTGATCCACAGACTGCTGAGAGCCCCAACAAGGCTGTGACTGACCCACGGCCTGCTGAGAGCCCCAAAATGTCAGGAACTGACCCAGAGACTGCTGAGAGCCCCCAAATGGCTGTGACTGACCGACAGACTACTGAGAGTGTCAAAATGGCAGCAACTGACCCACAGCCTTCCGAGAGCCCCAAAATGGCAGCAACTCATGCACAGACTGTCCCAAAATGGCGGGAACTGATCCACAGACTGCTGAGAGCCCCAAAATGGCGGTGACTGACCCACAGCCTATTGACAGCCCCAGAATGGCTGGGACTGACTGCTTGGGCCCCACAGTGAACATTAAAATGCAGCCGTGCCTGGAGGAAGCCCCACGAGAATAGAACAGATAAAAGGAAATGACACATGGGTCCAAAGTCTCCACTACCCTGGATTTAATAGCAGCTGAGACCACACTGAATCCTAGCATGATCATGATATACTATCTCTTTCTTTTCTCTCTTTCTTTCCCTCTTTCTTCTCCTACCTTCTCCTTCTCAAAATAATACTGTAAGCCAGACAAAAAAAATCCAGTCAACACCTTAGTAAGTGCCTTGTTGTGTCTGGATAAGTTAAAGTTGGCTGAGTTTAAGTTTGCTACATTAAAGTTTGTGAAGCACCTTACTTTGCCTGGATGTTGTTTTTAAATTTGCCAAGTAACTTTGTCTACCTTTGCAAGTTTGCAAGTAAAAGTTTGTTACTGAAACTCCTGAGAATTTGGTTGTTTCTCTGTACACTGCCCAGAGTAAATCAAACTACATTCCCCTAAACCCACCGAGCAGGTTAGGGCATAATAATCTTTAATTCTGAACTAGTTCCTTATAAAAACAACCAACCAACCAAACCAAACCCAGATCCCACGGGAAGGAAATGTCATCTTTTAAATGGCTTGTGATAAATAACTGCTTTTTATCCCACTCTAGTGTTACCAGGTGCATTATTCCTGGCTCATTTGTGGCATGAGGAACTTAAAAGATGGCTTAGCGGTGTCCTTGTCAGTGCTGGGGCAACAGGTGGACTCAGACCTTGGAGGGCTTTTCCAATCTTAAAACTCTAGGATTCCATGACCAAAAAAGTGTATTTCCCATGTACTCCTTGGGAACCCACCTTCAGGTTCCTTTGGGCAGGGCTGCCTTCTCCTGAGCACTGACTTTGTGCTTCCAACCAGAGTTCTCCTATACTCCAAAACCCCCCAAAGGCACTGCAGGAAGAAAAAAAGGCAAATTACTTGCAGCTGGGTCAGAGAAGTCTATGAAACAATAAAAGGCACTTCATCCTATCAGCTTTAGGAGAAAAAAAATTAGTGTTTCTGAGAGAAAACAGTTAGAAAACACTGATGCAAAAAAAGTGGTTTTGAGGTGCCACAAAATATTTGGAAAGTTGCTTGTTTCAGTTTGAAAACTCCTGGAAGCGTGACAGAGTCCAACAGATGTGCACATCTGGCAATGCAGTGTGAGCTCTACCTGCTGACATACCTGTGCCAGCTTAGCCCACTTTCAGTGAATAAAAACAGTGGAGAAATGAAGCAGCAGGATCATGTGCAAGTGATCAGCCAGGATCATGAGCAAGTTTCACTGAGACTAAAATGATGTAGGTTGCTTTTTTTCTTCAAGAACTCAAATTCTCTCACCAGAGAGAAAACCAGACACCCTGATTCCTTCAGGAATAATTTCTCTACCTTATTAATAACCTTAGCAGGCCAATTAATCACCACCCAAGGAAGAACCTTTAAGAACAGTGAGTACTTTCCTCCCTCCCATCACTTACCACAATACTTTGCCTGGGATTAGTTCCATTTCAGCAAAGAAGTGTCTGAAATTTGGAGGTCAAGCACATAAAAGTCTAAGCTAGAAACCAAGTTTTTTACTAGAGCTTTATATTAGGGCCTAAAATCAAAAAGAACCATGAGAACTGCAGTTTTTCCAATACACTACTAGTATGGAAAATTCGAAAAAAAAAATTCAGGAATGCTTATTGAAAATCTTAATTTGTTTTTTCTAGACAGTAAAACAGTTGGATCAAGTGTTGCTTACGAGACAATCATCTTGAAAATAAATCTGAGAAACTCATTACAAGAAAGCACTTAGAAAAGGGTTGAGAGCAATTATCAAAATTTGCATTTTAGAATGGAAAAAAGAGGAAAAATATATGAAGTATTTTGAAGCTGCAGTTTACCTTTCTTTACAATAGCAGTTTTCCCTTGCAATTCTAGATAGAGACATGAGTTTCCACTACAATACAGTTAAAAATCACAATTTTTTCCTCTTACAGACAAAAATCACCTATTAAATCAGCAGCAAAATTGCAGATTTTCTTAAGGCTCGCACAGGTACAGAAAGATACAGAGAAAAGTGTGTGTGTACATATGTGTATGTGTTTAGGCACTAGAATATACTTACTAGGCCAGTGTTTTCAAACTTCATTTGAAGCCCAGCCATGTCCCTCTCAGCAGTAAGAAGCTTTAGCCTCCCTCCCAGGATAGGCTATTAAAAACAGTGACATCTCTTTGCATACAAACAATGCTGGAATGCTCACCCAGCTGAGGGATCCATTTTCCTGAGCACTCAGACGTGGCTAACGAAGAGCTTAATTCACCCCAGGTATAACTGCAAGGACTGCAACAAGAGAAAAAAGGCCGAACGTGTTTCAAGGTCAAAGCAGATTTTTTCAGAACTTTACAGAACCACTTTTCCCCATCACCTAGGGTTTCTCTCACATGAAAATATCACATCTGCTTTGTTTTTCCTTTTTTTGGTTTTTGTTTTTGTTTGTTTGTAGTTTTGTTTGTTTTGAGGGTTTGTGGGGTTTTTTTGATTTTTGTCTGTTTGCTTGTTTGCTCCCCCCCCCCCCAAAAAAAAAAAAAACCCCAACAAATGCAGCAGTTTTAGCAGTTAACTCTCCTGGGATAAGGGACAGAACTGACTATTTTCTGGCCATATCAAACATGGTCCAACTGCTTCTCAGTTTGGAGCAGTGGAAATGCTCTAATGTTACTGAGGTACCCAACAAGTGGATCCTCATTTCTCTTAATCAGAAAAATCCTGTGTGAGTAAAAAGTACTAGTCCTGAGAAAGAAGCAACGGAGTGACAGAGCAGGCCACCCAGTCATTTGGAGCATTACTCCAGAACTACTCTCTTAAATCCAGGCATCTCACCAATTTCTTTTTTTTTTTAATTTTCATTATTCAGATCCCCTTCTTTGTGTCATTTGCCTCACTGCCCAGGTGATCTCTCCAGGAGAGTCCACACACTGGCACACGGTTGTTCATCCTGGTTCCTGCCATGTCAGCTATCCCTCCACGGACTAATGTCCCAGCATGATTCAGGAAACCTCTCCTAACAAGACAGCTTTGACACAACTCCATCATTACACAATAAAACACACTTTTTGTTTTTAAACCAGGGCTCACATTTGCAGAGCACAGGATCTGTCAATAAAATGGGGTGATAAAGCAATCAATATCATTCTGTCCCAAAGGAAATGGCGAGGAGGAGGAAAATAAAATTAAGGGCAGCTTTCCTTTGAGTGCTTGTATGATACCTGAAATCTTTTGGAGTCGGCCAGGGATCTCTCCCTGCTTCTCAGCAGTGTCCCTGATTCTCCTCTTCCTTCAGCTTTACATAATCCAAACATGAATTCCATGCCCACACTATCAAATAATCACGTATGAAAGGGTGAGAAAGAGCATTTAATGTATAAAAAAATCTCTCTGGAGGGACATTTGATTTTGTTATTGCTTGAATTTACATGAGGAAGCTCAGGAAAATCAGCCTCCAAACCACCTTGATGCATCTGGCAGGAGTCTGTCTGCCTTTCTAGGGAAAGAAATCAGTACAACTGTTTGCTAACCTGATGCTTTTAATGTGAAATTTACCAAAAAGTGAGGGGTTTTTAATGGATTTGAGAGAAGATAAATGCTTTTGGGAATTTATTCACCTAGCAAGTATGAGACAAATACAGCAAACACCAAAATACTGTGGAATTTTCAGTGAAGAGAAGCAGCTACACACAGAGAATACAGGGCCTTCCCTCATATCGGGCATCTCCACCAGGTTGGCATGCATGAAAAATCCCAACAGCAGAAAGCTGGAGTATGGAAGCTCAGCCAAATCTTACCTCGGTCTACATGAAAACCTAGGGTGCTGGGGTTTGGGATAACCCTCATTAACAGGGGGATGGGGCCATCAATGGAAACTAATCCATAATGCCTGTCTCTACCTTTACGTGATGCTGTATCCAGACTTTTAAAGCAATTTCACTCTTGAGAAGTCAAGAGGATCCATGCAAAAAATTTAATACTCCAAAGAGGAAAAAAATTGGTGCTGTGCTTTTTCAACTTGCCAAGTTAAAGGAATGTTATTGAGGACTCTCTTATATAAATGTTCCTCGACCTCTGAATGAACCAACAGGTCTTAAAAACTGCATTAGCCAAAGCAAATTCCCACAGCAAATGAAACATTTAGCCCAGAGTGCATTGGATTTTTCTACAAGCAGCACAAAGAAAACTCCAAATGGCAAGTTAGTGTTTCCTGTTTGGGTCTAAATGAGCCCCATAAACTTGTGATGAGCAGCTGCCAGCATCTAGACAGTAAAACTACACCACACTGATTCCTCCTGGAAGATGGAGCTTAAACTGATGGGAGCAGTTTAAGGCAAGAATGGAATGCCTGAAGTCCAGATTGCTGCTGAACAACCTATTGCTCCTCAAGGAAGGCAGAGAGCATTAGGAAAGCCATCCTAGAACCCCAATCAGGATCTCATTCCAACTTCATCTCCTACAGCATATCCAAGAGCCTCATGCAGTCCATAAACCTCTAAACATCCATTACCCCGTGCATTGAGGCACAGCTGCCAGGAATGAAACTGTCTGTGGCCATTTAACAGTGACATAGATACACAGGCATGAAGAAAACTGCTCTGACACGTTCAATCCTGCAATTTAAATGCTCAGCTCTGCAAAACAAGGGGCTTTTAGCAGTTTTTGGCAAATAAATGTACATCCTTAGGTCACATATCCTCTTTATATCTGGATACAGATAAACATGTACTCTATTAAATAAGAAAAGTCTAATTCAATGAAAACCAACCTGTACCTGGTTATTAAAGAAGAATTTTGCTATCATCCAGATGCACTGATCCAGGATGATCGTTGTATGTCTCAGGAGGTGAATTCATGTCACATATAACATTAATGAGGGTCCCTGAGTAAATTCCTTAGAGCAAAAATGTCTTCTGCACTCAAGAAAACAGCTCTTAGGAGTCAGGTCCTGTTGTTTCCAGGGTTCAGTGAGCTCCTACAACATGCAATAGAAAAACCTGCCTTATGGCTGTCCTTGGGGTGTGAAGGAGCACAAAACCAATAAATAAAACCTGCATTTCAAAATTCCTTAATCAGTTTTGTTTATACTTCCCTACACAAAGCTTTTATGGCATGAGAATCAAGCCTTTGGGGTGGTATATCCTTGGGTTTACAAAGATATTCAGCATTCCAACATCCAATTTTAGTAATAAAAGGCAACAGAGGCTGCAAGCTTGGAACAGCAATTAAGCTTGTTTGCAAAACAAAGCAAGAAGTCCTCATAAAATAAGCTGTGGGAGTTTAATCAGTGATAAAGTTCAGACAGAGCTCACACAGTTGATCCATCAGAGCTTTTCTTTTGCAATTTGAAGGATATTCTGAACTTGAAGAGACCTATGATGAGGAGCAGATTATTTGCTCAGCTTCCTTCCATAAACCAGAAATATTTAGATGGAAACAGCCAGAAAGGATCCTGCTACGCATGCTGGAATGCTTAGCCATAACCCGTACGTTATGGAGAGAAACAAGTGTTTGTTGCTAAATCATTCCAGTATTTTTGGCAGTCATTTTACAGATAAAGCAGGAGACGTATGCTTCCAAATCACGGCATAAGCCAAGGGATTAAGAAAGAAACAATCTTTGTATAATTCTACTCACAGGAGGAAGAAAATGGAGAAAAGGGAGAAAAGAAGAATGAAATATTTATTCCACTGAAATCGGCCACAGAATTCCTGCTGGCAGCAGCAGGTTTGAGACTTCAAAGACTCTCTCTGAAAGGATGCATTTAGATGGATTCAGTCAAATGAAGCACAAAAATCAACACACTTGGCCAAAATTTGGAAAAATTTTGGCCCATAACAAGTCCCAGTGATGCTCATCCAAAGAGCAGTGAGGAAAGACAGAAACCAACCCAAATCCAGGAATGCTGACAGCACAGGAACATGACAGCTCCTTTGCTCAGCCCTGAACCACAAATCCGTGTTTTGCATTATTTAACAGCGTTAGAACATCCTCTCACCTCACAGAACCTGAGGGAGAAATATTATAAAAGGCTAAAGCACCAAACAGATTTCATTTGGCCAGAATAATGGAGTTACTTTTCCCCATATTCAGTATCTCCCTGCCTTTAGGGTTTTTAGAACCTGTTTAGTAGTCAAGGCCTCACTTCTGCAATTCGGCAACTCCCAGATTTCAGTCTGATTTTCCACCAACATCTTCAATCCAAATTTTGCGCTGCCACAAGAGCAAACAGCTTGTGACAGCAAATAACATGATCTAGACTCACACCCGAGCCAGACTATTCTTATTTTGGATCCAATCCTTGGGGAGCTGGCAGCACTGGAAACGCAAACACGCCGAAGCTCCAAGCTCTTGCGGTCTGTCAGCTACACTCTGTTCCAGTTTGACATGCTCATGTCAACATCACCATGCTGCAGCAAGGGGAAACACTGGGAAATAACTAAAACATAGCACTGGGAACTGGAGTTACCTGCAGAACCAGCTGTCAATGTACAGGTATGCTGCATTAAAGCAGTTTAAAGCATCACTGCTCCTATTTCCTCCCAACTTCTACCATTAGTTCACTCTAAACAATCTGCATCTGAAGGGGAAAAGGTCACCATATATTTTTTTTAAAATTGCTGTCATATGCACAGTCAGTCTCTGGGGACTTATTGCTGAAGTCATGACTCTGAATATCTCCAAACAAAGCTTATCTCTTGGCCTTCCAGCAAGAGCATTTAAAGTGGAAAAATGCAAGACTAGCAAAGCTTTTATTAGCAAATTAATCTGAGCTTGTTTACTTTGTAAATACAACAGAATTATTAGTTGCACTCTGGAGCAAGCACTTGGGCAGTAATGAAACAAAAACCATGAACTGCACAGTGATTACAGGGGAAAATCAGGGACTATTGGCAAACAGCCCCACTTGGGAATCAATGGACCCACTTCCAGTCCCTCCCCATTTCCCTTCTGACAAAGCTGCACCTTCTCCACTTACAAAAGTTAATAAGGACCCAGTGCTCAACTGTAACTCTGGCAATGCATTAAAGAAACTCCTGAAAATAAGAAACAGAAATATTTCCAAACAGCTGAGTGAGTATCAAGTACCTCTTTACAGACCCTTCAAAAAAAATATCTTGTTTCATTACGTGGCCAGCTGGACTTTAACAAAATGCACAAAGAACCTGGGTTCTAAACTAAATCTAAATTAAAATCCCTTTAGCTGTACCCACAAGGTTTAGGCTACATTGATATGAAAATTCCAAAAACTTCCTCTCTGACAACTTTTCATTTCCAACTCTTCCTCAAAACAGCAATAACGTGCCTAGAGGACTGCCACTATTTATATTTTACTAGATATACTTCCAAGCAACTGATTTCCCCCAGTAAAAGATTTATCATTTATTTCTAGACAGAAAGGGCTCAAGGTCAGGAATTCGTCCAGAAGAACGTGTCCTCTGCCTGCAGCAGCTCCCACTAAGGTATGCTTGATAAACCTCTGTCAGCAGGACAGAGGTCAGTTTTCTGTTCAAACTCAGGTGCTGAAAGAAAATCATTGCACTTGAGTGTTCTGGTAACTCCACTAGACTTCTCAAATCAAATCCAGCCTTTCAAAACTTCCAGGAAATCCATATTTTAAATGTTATCCTGTCAGAAAAAGTTCACAGTTCACCATTTTCCTAAATGCGTTCCTAAAGTGAGAAACACGCACAAGGACAAAGGGGAATCCATCACATCCCTCAAACAGGAAGAAGGACTAAAGCCAGGCAGATGATCTCCCCTGCTCAAGTTCAAGTATTTCAAAACTTACCATGCCTGAAGATTCCTGGCCCAGCTCAGGTCATCTTAAAACACAAGAGTGGAAAAGCACTTCTTGGCTTGCTTTACTTGGCTGCAAGAGCACGTTTTAACTACGATCCAAAGACCTTCTTGCCCTCTTGCACTTCCAAGGATCCATCATTTACCACGGGTTTGCACTCTACCCCCTCTGGAACAACTGCACGCCACTGAACAACAGTTCCCCGGAAAGTCAAGAAAAATACAATCAGGCCCAAACTCCTGAATCTGAAAGGACCTTTCCTCAGGAATGGATGATGCCGAAGGCTGGCATTTGTTTCCAATTAACATTCTTCCCGTTACAGCATGTGTGGTAGCCATCGACACTCCAAGTGGCTTTTCAACCTCTCTGTCCCCTCCATTTCCCCCATTTGAGCCTCGGATTCATAAAACCAAAATCAAGCTTGTGACAGCATCCCAAGTTCTCAGCTGTTCTCAGCAACAAGTACCAAACCCATCTTTTTACTGCTCAAGTGTGGATACAGGATTTCCCTGCAGGAAGGCAGGATACTTGGCACAGGGCAATGTTTTCCCTACCTGTCTCCAGGCCTGAAAAGGGCAGATAATATTAAGCCTCAGAGAATACAGCACAATACCCCTTATTTTCATGAGGGATTTGAGTCCCAGGGATTCTGGGAGCTGGAAGACTTCGTCCAGAAGCCCAGTCCCTACAAATAAGGCAGTAGTGGTCTCTCCCACTTTCAAAGAAAAGTAGGGGATTACATTAAGTAAAACAGGTTAAAAAAGAGTTATTTACTATTATTCCAATTGCAAAGTTAATTAAAGCAATCAAATTATGAACAGATTATGAACATTATCAACAAATGAGTCCACAAAGCTCAACTCCTTAAATAAAGGAACAGATGGATATGTGCACTCACCTTAATGATGAGCCTAATTTACAGAGGCTTCTTTAAACACCCCTACCCAAACCCGAAGCCCGTAACACCACAGTTGTGTGCAGCAAAAATGGATCAAAATCATCAAGGTGCCAGTGATGTAAAGCACCAATCCCTTACTCTGAATTTTTTTGTGATCCCTGAAACTTAGAAAATAGAGCAAAACATCTCACATCAGGAAAGCAGCAGCTGCTGTTGCTTTTAGCACTATACGGAGCTTCGAAGGAATGAAGATCCTATTTATCATTAGAAATCAGTCAGATTAATTAAATACAGGTAGGCTAATAATATCAAGTGAAAAAAGGAGTCCTGCTGCCAGCTGGCCACATGGCTGCACAAATGGAGGGCTTTGCAAAGACAACCAGGGATTGTTCCAACACCTGCCCGCTTCCCTTTGGCGTCCTCAGCCGCAAAGAGGGAGCAGCAAGCTCAGCAGTGTTGAACACTGGGTTACTTCAAAGGGGCACGGCAGCGAGGTGGAAAAGAAGTGTACACTGTGAAGGACAGCCTGATTAAGTTCTGAAACGGCATCAAGACGAAAGACAGAGAAGAAAAATATTTTAGTCCAATGCTTGCCTGCCTGCCTGTCCTGGATTTTAGAACCTGGCAGCCCTTCAGCTGACAGGAGCTGGAGCACCCCCGTGTGCTCCACGTGAGCAGCGCACTCAACAGTACTTCAACACTTTTTTTCTTTCCAGAAATCATGGAACCATGCCAAAAATTACACTTAGCCCTTGAAAAAAATTCTTGCACTTCAAGGAACCCACCCTAGTAACTGAGCTTTGGATGAAGAGTTTGGATTCCCCGCTAAAACAACCCCAAAGAACAACCAGGTGGACTAGCAAGGTGTCAAATTCTCTGGCAGACAGCAGCATCCCCTCCAGCACCCTGTAAAAGGTGTTGGATCATACTGACATCTCATTCCTGAATGGGACAGGGGCCAACTCACCTCACCTAGAGTATTCCAGGCTAATAATCAGATGGAAGTTAGGAAGGAAACTGCCCTCCTTTCTAAAACCACAATTCTTTTCTTACTACTGGGTTTTGGTCATTTACTTAGAATTTCTTTGTTTTCAGCAAAGCCAGAACAGGAGGCAAACAGGAGAGGTGGAGACAGAGTTAAGCCAAACAGGGCTATAGATCACATTACTTAAAGTGTCATGCACAAAGAATATTGTACAGGCTTTTTTAAGACACTTCAGTCGGGTTTCTCAGAGAACACCTCAAGAGGTATTTTTTTTATTTCTTCTCCAGAAACCTCCCTTGGCCCTTCCACAGTCAACAAGGACTCATTCGACCTGATACACATCATTATACGTATCTTTGCTCCATCTTTGTCTCATCAACATGGAAACTGAAAACAAAATAATTACATCACCATGGGAAGGCAAACAGCAAAGCTCCAATCCTCTTTGCTAGAAACAGCATCAAACACTGAGACAAGGATTTTAGGCCAGACGAAGTATTTGAACAGAGTCACTACTATGGCTGAGAACAGAGGTAAGCTTCTGGGTAAACAAAAGCCCTTTTTCTCCAGGGCACAACCACCAAAGATAAGAAGCATCACAGCCCTACTCTTGAAGTTTACACTGCATCTTCGAGACAGAGAATGAAACATGTATTCTCCAGCCAGGATATTTCAGCACTTCTGAGTTCTGCCAGAACAGAACCCATTCAGGGAACATCTACTTGCCTGATTTCAGTTCCTTAAGTTAAGTCTCCCTCCTAAGTACACGCAGTGTTACAACAACCCTCTTCCAGACCTAAAATAATGCTGTAAGAAATCCACCACCAAATACACTCACTGGAGAAACCTTACTCTCTTTTAACTCCCACTGGCAGGTCTTGGATGTAATTTTATAAGGTAAAAAGTGTGTAAAATAAACATACATAAATGGAGAACTGCAAATATTACAATCTCCTGCACTGAACATCTGGGGTCCTGACAAGAGCTGTGAGGCATTTTTTTCAGTGAGCAGTTTCACAGCCCCCTTTATGCTTCCTAAGAAATCTCATGTTATATTTTTACTACACAAAAGACATAGCTGTTGTCAGCCTGCCCGGTTCACAGGCTGGGAACGTGAGACCCTCTCAGGTGAGACTGCTGAGGAAGGAGAGGTGACTTTCCTCAGCACTGCATGGAGCACCAGCTCCCCCTACCACCAGCTTCCCAGACAAAAATTCACTCCTTTTTGCAGAGTCTTTTTCCAACACCTTTGGCTGAGGCAAAATGACAATACAACATTCAGAGAAATCAGTAAGGCCCTTTAAAAAGCTAGAACATTATCCTACCTGCAATGCAGACCTGGAAAGGGCTTTGTCACATACATTCTGATCTCCTTACCTGCGGATTTTGAATTGTTAGACACCATTAGATGAGATGCTTTTGGCTGTGTTACCTTCAGTTTCACACCTGTTTTGGGGAGGGTTTTTTTTGGTATAAGAATATCCTGGCAGCATCCGGATATAACGCTATCACTGATGTTCTGAGATTCCTAACAGTGAAAACAGTGAAAGACATCAGTGAAACATCCCCACAGGTAAAGTGAAGTGTTATTAGTACAATGACATCTGCACTTTTTCTTCTAAACTGCTGATTTTAGTCAGAAGGTGTATCTCAGCCCTATCTGGAAAGTTCCACTAGGCTATCACAACAATTCAAACAAATGCTTCCAAGTCTGCATTAAAAATTCTGCTTCTGATTTTTGTTAGTTTACATCACAGTAGTAGCTTGGAATCTTATAAAAAGTTCAAGTAAATAATTAATTCCTGATAATTTTAACAAAAAAACCCCCTGAACTTCTTTACCTTCAGGACTTACAGTAAAAAAGAGGCACCGTATATGAGTCACGGTTTTATTTAACACTCACCTGGCCAATTCCTTACGATAATTCAGGAGATAAACCTGGATTTCTGGACTATTGCAACTGCAAAATGACCACACTTGAAACAAAGCTACCCAGTAAAGACACATTTTTGCTGACCAATCCTTCTTTATGGCCAGCCAGTGTTTTATTTGGAAAATAAATATACAGCAAATAAGTACATCTCACTGAAACAGCACTACTTCATTCCTGAGACAGCTCTTCCTGCAGTTCAGTGTCATTTCTTGAAGCTGTACTTAGCAGCCAAGGCAGCCATGATGTCCCTGTAAGGAGTATCCGAGTCGGATTTGGTCCTTGGGATGCAGCACAGCCGGCGGAAGGTGGGAGAGCGCAGCAGGAGGTTGTGGGAGAGTCCCACGAGGCTCGAGGACAGCCAGTACAGCGCCATGGACTGCAACAAGACAAGCACAGGTCAGCTTCCTGGAGGCAAGGAAAACAGCAGGTTTAGGCAACTCCTCCCGAACCACAGCTGTGGGGTACTCCCAGGTATTGATAAAAATAACTCACCTAAAACACTCCTCCTCTCATTTGCAATAATGGCTTCCACGTGAAATGTAACTGTCTGTCTCTGAACTCTTCGGGGGAAAAGTGTCATCTACACTGAGGCTTAACAGGTCTTAAATTAATTCATATTAAACTTGCTTCAAGTTCTGTATTTGAAACTATCTTTGAATGAGCCAAACAACCAGACACTTTGTTTTTGCAAGAATACTCTGCAGTAGAAAACCTGGTAAAAATGAGAAGTGTTTGAAGAAAGATGTGGAAAAGTTCCTAATTTAAGAACTACACTGGTTTCCACTTAACAAACATTTGCCTACGTGTCTTTACATAAGTTTTCCTCTCCTTTTTCAGACTACACGAAGGACATTAAGTCCTTTCAAGGTTGCAAACTCTTCCCTCTTAAACAAAAATATTCCAAAGGCATCAAGATTTAAACATACATATAGACAAAACATGTGATTTGTTTTCAAGCACACAGCAGCAGCAGCAATACGAAACACACGAGGCATTCAGGCTGTCCTTTAAGCACCGACCAGACCAGCCACAGGTGACGTCCCAGAGGTGACCTCGGTACTTACAGAGGGCACCGTGGCAGCAATAGGGATCATCACCACAGACACCACGCGGAAGAAGTTCGTAACAAGCTTCTGGAACCGGGAAACTTGCGGGTTTTTTTGGGAAGCAAAGATCTGAAAGAGGAGAAACTCACAGCTATAAACAACGTCTTTTTGAAATGACCAGACTGAGGATTAACACCCAGAAAGCTCATTAGAGCAGCATTCTAAAAGAAACTTTAGTCAAGACTAAATATTACTGAAGCTCAAGTAGATCTGAGACATGTCACATCAGACTTTGAGGTCTCTGAACAAGACACCTACGCATTAAAGTACACAGAGCAAACAGATTATTTTTCACTTCTGCCCAGTGCATTTAAAGCAGTGATAATCTGCAGCCACCTTTATGTGTTAGCCCTTTGCAGTCACCACTGTTGGTTTATTCCACCAACGTACCTCTACCACCAGCAAATTCACCAGCCCCAGGGAAACGGGCAAAATCCACGTGGAATCGGGTGCCGTGAGGTCCGTAAACCACAGTGCTCCTCCTGATGAAAACTGTTCTTGTACTATAGGAAACATTTCAAGAAAACACAGAATTCAGTATAATTTGCTGTCTCAAGTGAGCCAGAACTGTACCAGGGGTTAAATCATACACCCAAGTTTCTAGGTATGTTTTATCCACATGAGAAATATGATTAAAGCAGAAATCCTTGGTTAAACACTCTGCTACCAATCTGAGTATGAAAAGTGGGAGATACAAGCTGAGACCCATCTTAGCTCATGACAGCCACTGAAAGGTAAATCTGTGATTAAAAACTACTTTGATCTCAAATATTTTACAAGTCAATGAGAAAAATAAGAATGCAGTAACTTACAGTGTTTATTTCCTGATTTTGAAAATACTGTATTTTTCTTAGTAACTCTGTAACTAGCTACATTCTTGCTTAAAAGAACAAACTGTGAACTCTTGTCTAAAAAATTGGTATATATTTTTTTTTAATTTAAAAAACCCTCACACATTCACCTTGTCTACAGTATTTCACATGAAAGAAAAAAAGACAGACTAACAGTGAGTGTGCTGTGGCATGTATAATATTACTTGCTAAATAGGATTATCAGACTACATTAAGTTTAAAACTAATTTCAAATGATATTATCTATTATTTATATTAATTAATTAGATTAAGTTCAAACTATATTAACTTTAAAACCTTAGTAGCTGACTGTTCTTATGTCAGCTTGTACAGCAAGCTCAGGACATTGTGCTCTTTAACCAACAAGGTGTCTGTGGAAGCAGTAGGTGAATAAAAAGGGACAGTGAGAGAAGACAGGTGTCCAGATGCAGCACCTGCTGAGCCCAGGGCACCGACGCTGCAGTTGCGCAGAGCCAGGGACACGCACACCCACATGGGGATCTGCACCCACAGCAGCAGAGTGGCTTTGAAGGGGTGGCAGTTGTCCCGGACGTACAGCTCCGTAACAATCCTCCGCATGTTCTTCGTGAAGTGAAACCTTTCGGAGAGGAAAACAAAAGTTCAGAGCTTTGAAATGCGTAATGCCTGAAAGGGAACAGGATAAATAAATTGTAGGAGGGGAAAGAAAATCTAAGCTTTGGGCAATGGCAGAATCTTCCTGTAAAAGTGTTGTTTGTGGGATCTTCCTTCCTGCCAAGCCTCATTCCGGAACGGGTTCAGGAGGTGTGTACAGTCCCCCTCGTACCTGGCCACCTTTTCAGACCACCCCAGCTGCTTTCCACGCACTGAAACTTCATAGCGAAGGCGCTTGGCGAGTTCCTTAATCTCGGGCTGCAGGTTTTCCAGCTAGCTAAAGGAAAGGAGAACTGTTTGGGCACAGTGGCAGGTAGCAATCGCCTCCTCTCCTCACCTCTGTCATTAGTAATTCAATAGCTGAACAAGTTATTACGCTTATTAAAATATCACTGTAAAATTTAATAGCTGTACAGAAATTAAACATACACATTGCCACTGGATAATTTAATTCCTCTACAGGTATTACACACATTAACTACCCTTGTATGCCAGCACAGGTATCAAACATATTAATTATCACTATAATTTAATACCTGTACAGGTATTAAATGCCTGTGAGGGACAAGACATCTTGTCAATGCCTTGTTCAATATCAATGAACACCTTTTCTCTTCAAACGAAATAACCACGGGAAGGTAACAGCGACAAGTGTTACACTGACAAGTAATTACAGTGACAATCAAAGATACTCCCTTACTACTGCATGAAATGAAAACAGAATTTCAGATTTATCTTTTTAGATTTTATACTTTTTTAAGAAGAAAATGAGTACTATCACAGCTGAAATCAGGGCAATTCTTAACAAGTGTCTTTTTGCCTGCAATCAGGACTTGTGATCAGCTACTTCACTTAAAAAGACCCAGCTTTAATGCCACCTCAATGATAAAAATAAATAAATGACAATAATAAAAATTAATAACAGCCAAATATATATAATAACATACAACTATATATAATAGAAAATGTGTATAATATAATGTATTATTTACGATATACTACATGCAATATATAAATATATTGTGTTACACATGACAGAAATCTATAAATAATAATATAGAGAGAGAAATGAAATAAAGAGTAATAAAATGAAGTCCATCAGGACACAACTCGGCAGTGAACAGTCACTACCCGCAGCATAAGAGACCCCATTATTCGAGAGTGCAATAGACGCTCACTTTTGCAACCAAAACATGCACAAAATATAACGAAATTCTTTTAAAAAACCCGAAACGCCCCTAAAGCCGCTGCAATAAAAGAACTGTGATGTTTATTCCGCGGCCTCCTCAGTCCTTCCCTCACAGCCTCTCCCCGCCTCAGAGCCGCCCGCCCCTCCCGCCCCTCAGCGCCCCCTCAGCCGCCCGCGCTCCCACCTTGGCCAGCAGCCGCCCCTGGTGCGCGGCCAGCGGGAGGGTGACGGCGCTGCGCAGAACGGCGGCCCCGCAGGCGATGGCGGCCCAGCAGGGCAGCCCGGTGGCCTCCTGCAGCGCCGCCAGCCCGCCCTCGGCCCAGTGCACGGGCGCGGACCGCGCCGCCCACTCGTACCAGCCCTCGGGGCCGCCGGGGCCGCCCGGCGCCGCCGCCGCCGCCGCCGCCAGGGCCGGCGGAGCCCGCGCGCCCGCCCGCGCGAGCCGCCACATGCCGACGGCTTCCTCCCGTGCGGCGCATGCGCGGCCCGCGCGCCGCCGGAGCGCGCCACGCCGTGGCCGCCATGGCGGCTGAGGGCACGGGAAGGGCAGCGAGGGCAGGGCAGCACCTCGCTCCATTACCTGCATTATATTGTAACCAGACTGGTACGGGCTGGAATGGAAATTAGAATAGTCCCAACGCCCTCCTGCCATGGGCAGGGACACCTCCCACCACACCACGGAACGCGCGGAGTTGGAAGGGAACCGCGAGGATCAGGGAGTCCAACGCCTGGCCCCTATACAGGACATCCCCAAGGATCACACCACGGGCCCGGGAGCGTTGTCCGAACCCTGCGTGAAGGGTCAAGGTCTTATCCAAACTGCCTTTGAGCCCTTTGAGCCCCAGGGTTGGGGCAATATCTCACCCCTCTTCCAGGAAATATTTCTTCCCAATATCTAGCCTGTTTCCCCTTTTTCCATTTGTACCCATTACTTCTTGTCCTATCACTACAGTTCTGACAAGGAGAAGTCTTGGGCGTGCTTGTTGGCCACTTCAGATACTGTAAGGGTGCCATGACGAATCTACACAACCTTCCCTTCTCCAGGCTCAACAGCCCCAACTCTCACAGCCTAATAATTACATTCACGAGCAATTAATCATTAACGAGCCGTTCTCATTCCACATTAGCAGTGTTCTCCTGCCCAGCCAGGTTCTGAACTGTGTCTCCTTACCCCTTCTGTGGCAAGGAGAGGTCAAAATCCCCCTTAGACCATACACACTCTGCACCGTGCTCTCTTCCTCTCCATGTTTGTCCTAACCCTGGTTCTGTTCCCTTTTCCCAAATAAAGAGCACCTGCCAGCTCCCAAAAGAGTACGTTCCTTGGTTTATTGGACAAATAAAAAGCATTACATTGTGGAAAAATTAAGAAAAAAAAGGCTCTGAGAATAAAAATGGTTCAGTTCCCCCACCCAGGATCTCCCGTGCCCAGCCCACTGCCACAGTGGTGGCATCAAGCCTGCGCTACCGCAGGCATGGACTGAACTGTCAGGTCAACGAAATACTCCGGTTTCATGGCTGTAATAAATAGTGAGCACTACTTCTCAGTGGGATTCGTAATTAATAACCCCAAAAAGCACTAAAGCCTGCAGCAAATGATCGTAGCAGAGGGGAAGGGCACTACACCCACACCACGGTAAGGTGTGAGATGGAGTTTCAATCCTTTTTCTGAGCAGTTCCTCACTTTGGAATTAATTTTGCTACCACCACATCTTTACGGGATGTATTTCAGGTGATCAGGCAGCTGGAAAAAGGAGCTTGCTTTTATTCAGAGCAGCACCTAATGGCAGGTACACAGACTTGGGTATGCAAAAGGCTTGTGGACACCTCAAGTATCACAATAGTTAAAAGGCAGTAGTTTCTGTGGGCATCTGAGGTGTTTTTTCCTGGTTTTCTAAGGAGGAACCATAGTAAAACCAAGTAATACTTCTTAAATCCGAGCTGTAGATCTCCTTTAAATGCTCTGTATGGGAACTGTACAGGGATCCTGACTGAATCTGTGTCACTGCTCACCCAGCCCAGCCTCAGAGGACCACCCCCCCCCCCCGCCAATCTCCTGCTACTGCTGTCCACAGAGGTGACAGCTCCTGACAATGTATAAGGGAATTCCCACTTGGACTTCTCCAAATAAAGCTTGACAGGGCTTATTCTGGAACAGACCTGCATTTTGGAGCCTTTAGCAGGGAAGCTCTCCCCAGTTGTCAAATAGAGAACATATGTATTCCCAAAAAAATCCAACACGCATTTGGAAAACGCCCTCTGATAATGCCTGGGGTGTTTTTATAACTTACTTAAATTACACAAGTAGAAAAGTTATGCTTATTAATAGTTTAATGTATGAAGGAAACATCCAGATTTCTGAATATGAAGGTACATATCTCACATTAATTTAAGTCTACATAAAGTAGAGCCTCTATAACTGACATATTGAAATTTACTTTCTGCTTAGCCATTTGTTATGTAAACAATTGTACATTTATTTGCCATTCTAAAACTTCAGGATCAAGTTTACATAATTTTGCTAAATTTCTGTGTTTGCTCAGAAGCAGTTTACAGTACTAAAACCAACCAGCCAAAGAACAGCTTCAACAGAAAGTTATGTCAAAAAAAAAAAAAAAAAAAAAAGGAGGAGGAAAGGAAAGAAGAAAGTCTAACTAAGTTGAAACATATGATGGTGGGGAATGGGTGGTCACAATGTTCACAGAAAAAGGTCAGTTAGTAAGTTCTTCTGCAAAAAGCCTACACACTTCAGTCAAGCACATCAGTAGAATGATCTGGGAGCACATAAACTGTTTCTGCCAATTGTGGTTTCCTCTGCAAGGAAAGGAATCTCAAGGCCAGCACGTTGATCCCACTCAGCCCAGTTGGTTCATATGCACACTGTTCATGTGAGGTGTCCAAGTTCCAGTCCACACCTGCAACAGAAACCTGCATTAACACCGTGCTTTGGGCTGCTCCAAGCAGGGCACAGCTCACAGGGACACTGTAGGCCTCACGGTTTTCCCCGTCCAGGATAATTATCAGGGCTCTGTGTGTGCAGCAAATGATCTGCAAGCCCAGTTCCCGAAGCCTTCAGCTCCCAGATCAAGAGACTTGCTCTGCTCTTGACCCTGAGTTCAAACAAACAAGAACTTGATTTCTGCTGCCTTATTTTCCCCTAACACCTTCAGCTCTGGGGACAAGTAAAGCTTCTTTGGGGGACAAAGTTTCCTCATTAAACCAGAAATCACCTCGCAGAGATCAGAAGACACATCAGAGCAATACCTGAACTGTGGCCGAACCTCCTCTCCCACACACCTATGGCCTGCCAGAGCTGGGAGCTGCTCCCCACAGCTTGGATCATTCCCAAGCAAATTAAGCCCAGAAACATCTTTATTTAGTAACAGTGTAACAGAGCTCACTGTCTAATTAAACATAATCACAGGACATAATCTAACCAGAGCTACTAACGTTCCATTATAGTATTAGTTCCTGAGTACGAACAAGAGGTTTAGGGGGAATTAATCCCTCTGCCTAAATTATATTCAGTGGACAAGCCAGGCAAGATCAGAGCAGCAAAGAGCTACTTACTCCCTTCCTAAAGAGCTGCTCTTTATGCCCTTCCTCCGTGTGCTCCTAACACAGTCAGGACATCCTAAACTACAGAGCCCAGCAGCAGTCCTGTTGCTGTATTCCCTTCTTGGGAAAGGAAAGCTTAACTAAGAGCACATAAATTGGCTTTTCCTATGAAATTTTGCCCCAAGGTTTCTTTTCCCAAATGCACAACTGCACAGACAGGAATCATGATATATTTTGAGTAAAATACACAGTCCAAAAAAAAAATTGAACAATTACCGTCTGAGGCCCGTTGTTTTCTGTGGAGTTTGAAACCATCTTTATCAGCGAGTTCCAAGATGGGTCAGCAGCATGAGGCCCATTAAAGATGGGGCCTCCAGTACCATCTGTGATGGGGGCTACGGGAGGAATTATGGCGTTCCCATACACAGAAAAAGGCATTCCCTGAGGGGAAGGAAAAGAAACAATCAGGATGCTTTCACGAATGCTACTACAGACAGAAGGACAAAAGGGGGTTCATGCTGCGTATCGGGTCCAAGAAGGTCATTACCCCAACTTTTGGGAAGTCCATGTATCCTGCAGGGACGGGCTGATGGAATGTACCAGAAGGCGTTACGATTCCCGTGCTGTCTCTCTCCATGGCTTGGTGCGAGAACACGCCTGGATCAGACATGGGCCTGTGGATCATGTGGCTCCCCATTCCGCTGTGACACCAGTCCACTTTATCTGCCAGCACAGAGACACAGCGTCATCCACAACACCCCTCACCGCCGCTTTCCAGCCTCCAAGCTTGCTCACCCCGCAGCTCTCAGGCTTCCACCTGCACTAGAGCTCAGGAGCACAGAGGACAGAAGATAGCAGAAATGGCACCTGCAGCCCCCAAGCCAGGAACCCTGAGCCACTGCCAGGAGTTTGGAACAATTACCTGCAACCAGAGCGCTGCCCCTGCAACTTTCCTCCATTTCAACAGCAAAGCTGGAATTTGGGCTAACTCTCCCTCCTCCAAAACCCTCAGATTCTCCAAAAACCTCAATTCCTCGTGCCTTTGGTGCTGTGGAAAGCATATGTGCACTAAGACGACAATTTGCTCTACTTCACTACCGTTCTTCCATTAATTATTTAATATTCTAAGGGACACGGAAGTATCCGTACAAAGCATAACCAGAAAATGACCAGCTGCAGACATAGGCTCATGTTCTAATTCTGCGAATTCACCAGAGGCAGCTTGGTATCAGTGCTACAGTTCAAACCCCAGACATCCAAAAATCAAATTTTCAAAACAAATCGTAAGAAAACTGTATTTGGAGAAGGGGTACAGAAACATTTCTGAGGCACCCTAACACTCAAGTAGAGAAGAGCCAATCCTATTGTGAACTGAAAATCAAAATGTTGAAGTAATTAATAAAAGCAGAAAGCAAGCAGCATTCCAAAAGCCAAGACAGGCACGAAGGACTTTTCCAGCCACACAATGCAAATAAATACTAAATTTTTAAAGCTTTATCTGGGAAAAGACCACTAGCCAAATAAAAAACGGGTTTGTATTTGGGGAAAAACCCGAGCACAGTCAGTCAATTAAAACCTTAAGCTGTCTGCACTCAGTCAAGGGGCAGAACAGATTGCTCTGAGAGGCGGAGCAGTTCCCATCCTTGCAGGTTTTCCAGAGTAGATTGGATAAAGCCCTGAGCAACACAAGCAGAACTCATGGCAAACCCCATTTTGTGCAGGAGGCCGACAGGACTTCCAGACATCCAATCCAACACAGTCTCAATATTCACACCCCCCATCCCAAGCAAAAAACCAAAAGAAATTAAAAATCAACTCAGCACAAAAAACTCCATCAATATGAAAAAAGTTCATCAGTCTCCCAAAACTTGCATCCAAGACTCCTGACAAGTTCAGTGAGAAAAGCCATAACATCACTGACTGAAATTCTTAGTAAAATTCTGAAGTACTAAATTGTGTGTGACTCCAGGAGAGCCAAGAGCCTTGTGCTAGTAGAAAGCAAATGGCTGGAAAGAACAAAGGAAACCCAAATGTGGAATATTATCACTTTATAAAAACACCATCCTCAGCACAAAAGGTTCTACTTTAGCTACAAATTAAATACTAACTCCTACTGTACAATCAATCTCTTTATCAACAAAAAACCCCAGACAGTTATCTTGTGACACCTTAATTTCCCTCCTCCTAAATCGAATGATCCCTATAAACCCTGTTTTTATTTTTCCTGTTCTTACTTGGAATACCGTATCTTCACAGCCAGGACATTTTCAGAAACCCCTGAGGGTTTCAGAAACCTTGTTAAAACAAGTAAGTGGACCGGAAGGCAAAGACAAGTCCCTGCTCCAAATCCTTGGGAAAGAACATTTCAGTATTTTCAGGCACTCGCTTCTGCATCCTCCCGTGCTGAAGACAAGTTTGGCAAACACAATGGTGTGATCAATTCAAGTGCATCTATGAACAACACATACCTTGACTGCCACCTATACCTTCGAAGGACCAGATGCCACTATGTCCCACTGGGGCAGCCAAGTTGCTCCCAATTACGGAAGGAGTAGACGTTCCAGTTTGTCTAATACGTGCAGACCGTTCAGTCCCAATAGGAACAGGAACTTTTCTGTCCTGAGAAACGTTACTGGGTTTTTCTGATCCCAAGGACACTGCTGAAGGGGTGGGAGAAGGTGCTCGTACTCCAGAAGACACGGACTGAGCAGGAGATTCTGCAAGGAGAGCAACAGGAGCACTTAGTGATGGCAGCCAGATCCCACAAACCTATCCTTCAGTGTCCAGCAACTGACAATGGGCAGCTGGTTAATGCCAGGTTCATCCACCTCAGGATAATTTTATTTCCAGATCACGGAGATACTCACCATTGATTTAGTCCCTTATATAAAATACTTATCATGCCCTGGCAGCTCAGCCACTGGACACACACCACATAACCTTAACTAAGCACCACTGTCTATCAGCACAGAGCATTTGAGGATTATATCCTAAACCAGAGCTGAAATAAGCCCACATAAAACCATGTTTCTGTTGGGTTTGTTTTTTATTCTTTTTTTTTTTTTTTTTTTAAGTCTTGCTTTGTTCCCTGAAAGGGTTTTTTGTCATTATTTTTGCCAATGAAACAGACTAACATGTTCCCTAAATAAAGCCAGCACTTAACAGCTTATTTGTTTTCTGTCCAAAGAACTCCAAACTGCAGGGGCCAGAGGTGGAGGAAGGTACCAAAACCTACCCTAAGGATTTTCTCCCGGAATTCCTTACGTGGTTCTGCGAGACAGCTTTATTTATACAGCAGCTTCCCGCTGACCAGAACTCACCATTTGATGCTGATGAACATGGAGGCAATAAACTAAGAGGGGAAAAATGCTGTCTGTTAAAATTAGCAGCTGCAGGCGCTCCACCCAGAGGTGTGCCGGGTGCGTAGATCTGTCCTCCCGACAGGTTCGAGGCAAAGGTCCCCAGGTGTGTAGAAGAAGGTGTTACAGAAGCATAGGGAGAATCCATACTGACAATACCTACAAGAGAAAATGGGCACAAGTGACTCCCAGAACTCCAACATCTCCATCAAGAGGTGGCCCGTATCATGGAAATAAAAAGGAAAAAAGGGAAACTTAAATCCAATCCATCTTTGGGGTTGTGTGTTGCAATTTTCCAAAGGAAACTGGAGTATTAACCTTCACACTCAGCAAGTCTATTCAGTTTGTGGCAGTTGTGCTGTATACATAAATCAAGAATGATTCTCCTTTCATTAACACCAAATGTCACCAAATAGCCAAGATACTCAAAATACAAGAATTACCGCTCCCTTTGTGTCCTCTTCAAGGAAGAAAGGGAAAAATAAAATCTTAGGGATCTAAGACTTACTCTATTGTGTATCTTAGGGGCATACAGGGCCGTAGCCAAAATGCTAACTAGTAAGTATATCAAGATGAAAAAATTCAACACCATCATATTCGCAAAACAGGAAAAAAAGTTCTGTCATATCTCTCAATCCATTAACACCTCAGTGGTCCTACAAAAACAGGCAGAGATGGTCCACACCATGTGTGAACGTTGTGGAAGCTACAGAACAGGTTCTGTGACAACCCCTTGGCCTCTGTTTTGGGCAGAAAGCTCAACACCTCACTAAAAATTTCAGGCAGTGAAGGAAATTACATTTTATGGATCAAATTTAGTAATTAAGACAACACACCTCTTGTAAGTTACAAGTTCACATCAAAACACCACTCTTTTTACCATCCTAACCCTTGGAAGATGCTGCATATTTTTCTGCAGCCTCAGGACAAGGTATCACAAACTAGAACAGTCGCTAGCTGGTAGGGAAGGAAGGTGGAAGTAAGAGTGTTTTAATTATCTCAGCTATTACAGGAGAACAGACCGGAACAGCAAAAATCCTATTTTATCGAGCCCATCAGCTGCCAAATTGTTACTAGATTTGACAGGGCACTTAAAATGAACTCAACTTGACCTAAAAAACATGAGAATAAACTGTATTATTATGGTATGGACACAAGCCAAAAACTTACCTGAGGGACTTGGAGCTGGCCTCTGTAATGGTGGCCTGAAACCTGGGGCTTTGGAAGTGTCAGACTGATGTAACGGATCTGAATTTGGCAAAAATGAGGACTTTGCTGATAGCATGGATTCTGGTGTTGTCTGAGAGGAAACAACAGACCCACCCCAGAAGGCATGAGCAGATGTGGGGCTGTTCTCAAACAACGTACTAAAGGGCCCAAAAGGCAGAGTAGCACTGAAGTTGTTCCCCATGGGCTTGTTCGCCGGGTGGGCCGAATTCTGAGAAGCACTTTGTGTACTTAAGGTAGAAGGAAGCTGCACTGAAGAAGGAACGCTGTGGGGCCTTTTGATGTGGTTAACGTTGAGGACTGCGACAGAGGAGTTTTGCACAGGAGCCGGATTCTTGTGGACGCTGCCGGTTCCATGGACAGGCGGTCTGATGGCCGGGGTTTCCATCTTGGCTGCGGGCTGAGCGGACCCCATGGACGCCTGGGACACGGGGTAGGTCATTGGAGCATTGCTCGCACCTACCACGGGAGCAGATGAGCTCGTTGCTGCTAGATTTGGAGGCACAACCATGCGAGGATCTGGTGCAGGAACCTGAGGTTGCTGGAGAGGGGGCCTGGCCTCTGGCAGAGGAGCTCCCGGGGGCTGCTGATGAGCGGGATGCACAGAGGAGCTGCTGGTCCCAGGATTGGGCTGCCTGCTGCTGGTCGAGCCACCCGCATCCACTGCGGGCGGGCTCCCCGCTTCCGGCTCAGACGGAGGCGCACCTTTATTGGGAGACGCAGCCGCGCAGTCGGAAGGACTGCTCCTGGAGATGCCCGCCGGCTGCGCAGGAGGAGAGGGAGATGAGGGGGAAGATGCAGGGTAGTGTTCTTTGGCAGTAGGAGTTGGATACGTGGCGTTCGTGGGCGCTGTGCTCGTGTTGCTTGCTGTGGTTGTCACGGTGGTGGTGGTGGCGTTGGACGTCTTCACCACTGTGACAAACAGCTGCCTCCTGACCGAAGGGGAGCTCGGGCTACCGCTCGTGGAAGATCCAGGCACAGTAGAAGCCACTGAAGTTGTCGTTGCCGTGGGACTCGTCGTCAAAGAACTTGCTGAATTCACCTGAGAACCGCTGCTGCTCTGGCTGTTATGGCGAGGCACCATGTGAGGTTTCGGCGAGTTCGTAGCTCTCGCAGGGCTCAGCGGCCTGACGGGAAACGGACCCCACGTGGACTGAGCTGGTGGGAAGGTACCTCCGAAGTGCGTCATGGGCAGCCGAGGCGGACGTATCTGCTGGAAAGTCTGAGCAGCAAGGAGCGCGTGTGCAAACTGCGGAGGAGGATATGCCAACGGAAGAGAAACTTGGAAACCAGGCCGCACGTTGTTCACGGGGTTCTTAATGCTTTTGTGAGTGGATGCTGAGGAGATTGCAGGCACGGTGAGCGCGGAGGCGCTCTGAGATGTCGACGAAGCAGCTACGGTGGTCACTTTGATGCCCACGAGAGAACTGTTAGCAGCTGTAGTGGTGGCAGGTGTTGAGGACCCTATTTTGGAATTTACAGTCGAACTTTTCAAACGGTTCTTTGGAATCAGTTCATCGATTTCCTTATCTGGATCCTTAATCAGAGCATTGATCAACTGTGTGGCCTGTCTGGTCGATTCTGTGCCACCCCTACAAAAAGGAAGGACAGGAAAAGTGCATCTAAAGCATTTACACACATTATAGCCAAGGACCTCCCACACATGATCCAGCCTATCTTCCATCACACTAACACAAACAGAAAAATAACCCTCTATCCAAAAAACTGAGCTTGGCACAGTCCTGCTGCAGACAACTACTCAAGAAGTTCAAGCTGAAAATTCCAAATCCCAAAAAACTCAAATGGATAAAACATTTGCTTCCCTCAATATTCCTTCATATTTCAGCAAGTCTAAACAAGCCCAAACACAGAATCCCAACGTTTATGCTTTACCTTATATCACAAGCTGTCTTTTGTACCTGTTGGTGGTTGTACTGTTTCCCCACCCCATTCGTCTCCTCTGCTTTCAAGTGATCTTCCAAGGAACAACCAGATCAAGCCTTTAATCTTCCTGTACAGACAAATGTTCTTCAAGGAGAAAATACCCACAGGAGGGAGCCAATGCAGGATCCTGCTCACCTTATTGTGATTATTCGGTCTCCAGTTTTATCCTTCTGTTTGTCAATGTCTATGTGCGCTCCCGTGCACTCCCGGATCGCGTTGATGTTACATCCTCCTCTGCCAATAACTCTGGAAATCACAGTTGATGGAACAGAAACCTTCTTGGATCTATATAAAAAGGAAACAGTATTAAGTGGGAAACACTTCCATGGCAAGAAGCTGTGGGCAGGTTGGTCAAAAGAATTCCATGTTTTCCAATTCAACCTATGCAACAGCACCTTTGTGAGATCTCAAATCCACTAAAAGAAGGTCATTTAGTAACTCCAGGGAAGGCTACACAAAGGACAGCATCAAAGGGAATTAGGGGAATATTTTGCTTACCTTCTCACAACTTCCTTCCAACCTTCTTCCCTTTTCTGACCACGTTTAGGACTAGCAATGGTTAGCTTTCCATTTGGAGAAGAAAGGGGAGAAGGAGCGGATTTTGTGCAAGTAGACAAGGAATTATTCGTCACTTCATTAATAACTTCAGACAACCTGCAAAAGAAATTAAATGCTGTCATTATGTGGGGGGGAAAAAAAGGATGACTTACACTTTGCATACACGGTCACAGGAACTTACTTGATGGATGACTTGCCAGGGACTGCTTTCCTCTCATCCTTTGGACAAGTGACGAGCACCGACGGTTGCTTTTTGTTGCTCTGTGTGTTAGTGACAGCTGTGGAAGAATGATTGTCACTTTTGTGGCTGCTGTTGCTATTGCTGCTCTCATCGCTACAGCTGGAGATCCTCATATTGTCACTGTCACCACTCTCACTAGTGCTGCTGCTCTTGGATTCCCCATTCACCTTCTCTGGTTGGCTATAGGAAATCGGAAGCTGATCATCAAATATAATCTGAACATTATCAGGGGTTACTTTGTTTTTCCTGTTTTTCCTCTTGGAGCTTGTTGTGGTGATGGTGTTATTCCTCTTCCCATGAGAGCCTGCCAACGTTGTCCAGGTTGCAGATATACCTATGGTGGTGGTGGTGGTAGCACTGGGAGGCTCCATTGGGACCTCGGGATCATCTGATGGAAGAGTAAAGACAAAGCAGGAATAATTTAGCTGGTTTGAGGAAACTTGAGTATTTTGCTTTCCAAATCACACCTGTCCTATCAAACAACTTAGAACTAACTTTTTTACAAAGCTTGACAACGCACACAAAACCCTTGACTATGCAGAGATCCATAAATCTATTACAGTTGTCAGCTCATACAGAATTTCATTCTTTTCTTGGAATAATGCAGTAATCACCTTCAGCTTTTAATTTTTCTTTCTCCTGAGCAGCCTGAAGTTCAAAATTCTCTTTATTTTTTGCTTCTATTTCTTCTAGTTTTCGCCTTTGTTCTTCTTTTTTCTTCCTCCTTTTCTCCTTTCTTTTCTCTCTTTTGGCAGCCAGAGCCAGTCTCCTGCTTTCTTCCCTTAGCTACAAGTCAAGCACATGGAACAGCATTACAGGGTGTCCCATGCATTTCAAGAAATCCAAATGCTTTCTATTTCCATGGACTTTCCTGTTTTATTTCTACTACAGTATACAGTTTCTAGTAAATGAGTCTATTTTCTTACAATTTTGGTCACAAAACAGGGTTTAGACCTAAGATCCATATGAGTATGACTAGAAAATGCCACACTCATTTTTTTTGACAGAATCATATTCAGAAATCCTTCTTTTGGTACAAGACTGGAGAATCCTTCTTCTGGTACAGAGTAAATAGTTCTATTGGCATTTTCTGATCCAATGTCTCTGAATAATATCAAAGTTCAAAGATTACTTGAACAACAAGATGCTCAGACACTCCAATTACGGTGAATACACACACTCCTATACCCCAATAACTACTTTTACCGACCTCATCTTGAAGGAACTCGAAACTGGAATTTTAAGAGAGAAATACTGTCAGTTGCAACTCTTTCCACTTGCCTTCTCCAAGTCCAGTTCCTCTAGCAGAATGCTTGCGTTTTTGTTGGCTTCCGCAGCCTGTCTATCTTTGGCTTGAACAATTGACTCCATACACAGGTGGCACTTCTTCAGCATCTCCTGAAATGACAAAGGACATCGAGTACAAAGCGCCACGTGTTCTCATATCCTGCTGTTTTTCCTCAACAATTCCAATGGGACTCATGCTTTGGCTGAAAGCTGGTGGCCAGTGAGCTAAAGAGAATTCATAACATTGTCTCTGAAGCAGAGACACAACACTGTTCCTTCTCAAGCGTTTTCCTCCCTCCCATCTTACCTTATCAGTAATGGTTGCTATGTATCTCATGCACTCCGAGTCAGATGGGAACTGGTTTACCTCTTTCACCAGGTAACGCACCACTTTCACATGACCCTGCAAAACAAATTTCAAGGTCAACATTTTCTATCAGACCAGCTGCCTCTGCTTTGCTGACAAACACTTCAGTCCCAGCACTCCTTGCAAAATATTTATTTTCAACTGCTCAACACATGAAGCTCTCAACACTTTTTTTGAGATCTTTCTCACCTTCTGAACTAGTGAGGCACATTTCTGACACCAGAGAAGGCAGATAATTACCTCTTGTCAGGTTGCCCTTACTCCAGAAGTATTTTCACAAACTTTTGCCTTTTTCGGGGCAGTCTTCAGATCCCCAGCTCTTAACAGCTTAACAGCTGCAGGCTTCTACAGTCATCTGCAATTTTTCCAGTACTGCAGCACCTCAACTTGCTAACAAAATCATCTGTAGACTCAAATCAGGCTAAACTGCACTTTTTTGGACCAAAGTCCTCATCCTCTCCTGCATAAGGAACCAATCCTATTTCCTCCCAGTTCTATCAGACAGAAACTCGGCAATTTTCACCCCTCACACTCACCAGAACCAGCCTCACACTACACTGCCTGTAAAGCAAATTCCAATAAGAACTGAACACAGATATTACACAGGTGACACACATATCTGTTTCTGAAGATTCAATGCCAAGTATTCAAATTAACCGACATATTATTAAATATGTAGCTTCTGTCAGTACGTTCTACTTCTAAAAGCTGTGTAGGGATGATCAAGACAATCATAGTTAAGAGCCAAGCTGAACTTCACATTCTACCTTTCGGAAGGCTGCCATGAGAGGAGTTATTTTCCTGTTATCAGCTGCATCCACATCAGCTCCAGCCTGGACCAGCAGTTGGACAACATCAAGATGGCCCCCATTTGCTGCCAGCCACAGTGGAGTATTCCCCTTCTTGTTCCGCACGTCGATGTGAGCTCCCCTACAAAACCAAATACATTCCATCAAAACCCTGCATGTGGGCAAAAGGAAGCACTCTGACCCCAAAAAGAACTTCGTTTGAGTAGCTGGGATAAATTAAATTATGTAGTAAAAGTCAACAGACACAGAACCTTTCCTTTAGTGTATATTTGGAAATATTGTTGTATACTGGGAAAACGAAGTCTAAATCCAGCCATATTTTTCTTTAAGTTGCTCACTTGCAAACACAGTACCTGCTAATGAGAAGCTCACAGAACTTGTAGTGCCCTTTGTCTGCTGCAATGGTTAAAGCTGTATCTCTGGATGACGGTACTGGGGGAGCGTTGACATCTGCACCTTTGTCCAGCAGGACCCTGCCCACTTCCGCATATCCCCCAGAAGCTGCTTCCATTAATGGTGTGAGACCAGTCTGGAACAAGCAAGCAGGAGAAAGAAGCCATTAGTGGGGGGCGAGGGGCTTACCTGAGATCTGGTATTTATTTAACTTGCAAACATAATGCATTACTGTCCTTATGCTTGTAAGCACCTGAAGATGGATCAACACCTTTTTGAAGAAGCACATCTTTTGATGAGCTTTGCAACCACCAAAATCTTAGCCCTTAAATGCAGCCATTTTCTTCTATACAGTATCTGGTTCAGTTCGGTTAACTGGACTAGAGAACTGAACTAGAGAAGGTGACTTGCACAAAGGCAAGAAAATCAGGTAACAACAGACACACGATGACTTACAAGCACCTCTTTCTGCAGACCCCTCCAGCTGTTTGCTCTTTACCTTGGCTCTGTGTTCAACGTTAGCTTTTCTATCAAGCAGCAGGCTGACCACCTCAGTTCTTCCTTGGAAACAGGCCAGAGTCAGAGCTGTATTCCTGTTGGTCTCAATCTGGGCATTTATATCAGAGCCCATGTCCAGTAACAGCTTGACAGCAGCAGTGTGCCCATTCATGGCTGCCAGCATCAAGGGAGAAATGCCCAATTTGCTACCAGTTCTGAAAGAGAAGGAAGAAAGAACCAAAACTGCTCTAAAGGTCATTTCAGAAATGTGATTATTATAAACTTATGAAGGCAGAGGACTTATGCAAGACTGAAAAATCAGCTGCACACTAACATCTGCTGAGCCTACAAGGGGTTCTCCACAGCAGCATTGCTTAGGACAAGTACTTCTACTTAGAAACACCACCCATGTTACTTTTTGATTGCTTCAAATTGAAGGGCATCTCTTATGAGGAGCATAACTTGTGCTTGGCCCTTTCCTTTGACCTGTGCAGCTCACACCTGAGCTGTTTTCCACCTCCCAATGGATGCAAAAGCATGACATAGATGCACACACAGAGAGTGAACTACACAGGGAAAACCAAGGGAACACACACACTGTCTTCACGTCACTCACAAGCGAGCCCATGAGATAATGGGTGAAAAGAGAACTTGCCTGGAATTGATTTCTGCCCCAGCATTCAGCAGAATCTTGATAATGTTCACGTAGCCACCTGAGGCGGCGAGGCTCAAAGGTGTGTAATCAGACACGTTCCTGTGCTCCTTGTTTGCCCCTCGAGCTAGCAGCAACTCCACCACCTGCAGTGTTTCAACAAATAACATCTGGTTTTCTCCCAAACTTGCAAATCTATCCAAGACAAATGCTTTTCAAACCTAAATAATCTGTTGGAAGATGTCAATGGTAAGAAAGCCACTTTAATCAGTTGCTTCGCTACACCCCTTGCCTTCATGACCGGATGAGGCAACAACTGTGTTCCCACAGCCAGTGTAAAACTTGCTTTAAAAAAAAAATCAATCATGACTGCTGATTAGTGTGCTTCAACCATTCATACCAAATTGAACAGCAGAGTAAGAAAAGGCAGATCTCTTTATGATTATTTCAGCTGTCTTTAAAGCCTGCCAAACCAGAGATTCAGCTTCAATATGGTGCACAGAGTACTTCTGCTTTTTGTCCTCTCCTGCAGAGGATGTGACAAGAAACCGAACTGTCTAGCAACTTAAAATCACAGTGTACCCTGAGGTGAAAACCCATGGTGTCACTGCCAGTGCAATGTTAAATTTGCTTCTTTTTCAGGTTTTAAGCATTAAAAAAGTTTAGATTAGACATGCACAGCTCTCCATCAGAATGTTTTCCCATGAAATCACAGAACAAATATACTGTCAACCCCAAAAATTTGGGCAGAAGGGTATTCTGACATCATCTCTGCTGCCCAAAGCCCAGCGTTTTCCCTTTTTTTTCCCCCCCAAAACTACGATATGGCTCACATATGGCACCCATTTGTGTCCAGCTACTGATTCTCAGCAAGAACACTCATGGCATTCACTTTCATATCTATACCTAATTATGCTGGTAAAAGTCCCATGATGGGGCACTAATGACTACACTCATGAGGACACCTGCACAGCACCAGTCAAGTTACCGAAATAGAAAAGGCAATCTATGAACACATTGTGATGTCTAAATTGGAAAATGTGAAGCTCTTTGCATCTTTTTTAAACACACATCCTGTGTGACTGTCTCTTCTCTGGAAGATTCCTGTACTGTACTAACACAATATGTCATTCACACACTTCTTCTGAAGATTTAAGGTTTACTTCACCTCTTGCCTCCCTCCTGAACAAGCCAAAGACAAGGGAGTGTCCTTGGTTCTCTCGGACTGGGCTTCAATATCAGCTCCATTATCCAGTAAGATTTCCACAACACCCACATGGCCAGCTGTAGCAGCCAAAATAAGCGGAGTAAACCCTGAAACAGAAAACACTGTTTGAAGAGTCCACGTTCATAAGTGACATGAGTAAAACCACCAGAAAAGCAAGCCTAAAGGTTTCACATGAAGTCTAGGCTTACTGGAGATTTATTTAGTGGGACACACTGGCAAAGCAGACAGGGTTTGTGTACTGCCATGGTGAGATACCCACCTTTCTTGTCCCTGTGTTCAATGTTTGCTCCTCTCTCCAGCAGGGTTTGTACCAGTTCTTCATGGCCACCAGCACAAGCCAGTGTCAAGGCTGTGTCATGGTTACTCTCAGTCTAAACCAAACAGACATACACAGAAGATAAATACTTGCTCCTTCAAGTACAGCCCCTGTTACAGTGCATGTTAGCCAAAACATAATTACACCCATGCCAAAGCAAAAAGCTTCGATAAGCTAAGGGCATGTTTATTGATGCCCCCACAGCTACCTTCTGTGTCCAAGTTCATGACAGGATTCTACCTCTCAAGGCAGCTCTGCTGGGATATTTAAGAAGAAATCCTGACAGGAACTGAAGATTCTTCAAGAACTGAGCTCTCATCTATGCTCTGTTAACCAGATTAACTTCTTTACCACTGCTTGACTGTGACCTTTAGATGGTATAATGAAGGTAAGAATTCTGTCTTTAATTCTTAACACTTCGGTTCAGCCAAAGGCTTCATCACAGCAGAATCCAAGCCAAGTACCACAAGCAACTAAGTAGCAAAGGCTGATTTTCCAGAGGTTTCTCTCCTTTTCTCCACAATGATTTCCTGCCTCTCCTCTACTCCGTGCTGCCCAAACCTTAGTCATGTCATGTATAGCCCAGAGCTGTGCATAGATATATGCCAGTTAGTATGTGTATGCTTTTTGCTGATGGCCAGCTAGCTCCAAGTCAACATAAAGTTGCCCTTTTAACAATAATTTTCATTACAGAAAAGCCTTTCCCTTAGTGGAAGTGAGAGCTTAAATTATTTCCTCCTGCTAAAAAAATCACAGCAATTATTAGTTTCAAGACTTTCACACCTCTGTGATCTCTGGCCAACGATTTGGAAGCACAACCGAAAACTCAGTGTGCAATGCTTTACAGCTTATTTTTGTCTTAGGATATCAGGCCAGAAAACATTTAATTTCTGTCAGCAGACAACTCTGCTGTTTCTCATAATCACACTGACAACAAAGGAATAAGAAATACAAGTGTTTAGTCATTCAGAGACTTTTTTTTTGTTTGGCGAGAGCACAGAGGAAAGTGGGTTGCGACTCTGGGGTGTTGTTCTGGCTTCCTAAAAGCAGCAAATCCAGTCCCCAGACCCCAATCCATTATACAACAGAGCTATTTGCCACCACTGAATTATTCAGGATGCAGAAAAAAACTAGCTTTGTGCATCTGTGAGAGTGGCAGGCTCACCTGGGCATCGATGTCTATAGCAGGGTAGATGGGCAGCATGGCTGAAGGAGAAATGATGGGACTCGGAGTCGGCGTCTGAGGTTGGGACACTGAGGTTGCAATGCTGTGGGTAGGAGTGTTTGACATTGCAGATGCTCTTCCACTCACTGCTGTTGGACAGAAGAACCACACTTAGTCAAAGCAAAACACTTCCCAAGTGTAGCGTGACAATAAAGGGACAGTGGGATGAACTCCCATCGACAGATGGAACTCCTTAAAAAGTGTTGTTTTCCACAAATATATATATATTCCACACATTTAGCCAAATCTTTGAACCTTTAACTCTTAGAATTTGAGCTATGAAAAAGGTTTACTGTATTCAATCAAAGAAAAAGTTTAAGTATTAGATTGACATGTTTTCTACAAGCCCACCACAAGATGATTTTTTTTTTTTAACCCGAAGATCTTTCCTACAACAAATCAGCCATTATTTGGACCTGGAGTTCCATACCTTTGGAAGCAGAGCTGCAGAACAAGTCCAACCAACGGGTATCTACGCAATTTTTCTTAAAACAGTTTGAATGTTTTAACGTAGAAGTCTGTCCAGCCTTCACCCCCACCCCCCATAAACATAAAAAAAAGCAACAGGGCAGGATGCTGACACGGCAGAATTTGCTGAAACCAGAGAAGTGGAAGCTTTGGAACAGCCAGTGTGCAGAGAGTTTGGTCAAGGTGTTAGGTAAGCAAAGGTAACACTGCTCACAGTGATGACAGTGTATGGACACGACACACATAGCACTGACTGCCGCACTCCCTGAAATTCATTCTATACATGGGATGTTTAGAAATACAGACCAAACTTGAGTCTAAAGCAGCCTTTGGGGAAAACACCCATTTTCCTACTTTGCCTCAGAAGAACTCAATGGTTTTTTCCCTGTCACTTCTCCAGTGTTTCTCCAGCTGTTTCTCAGGTGTGACAGTGAAGTGAAGGCCCACACACTTCTGTCCAGTTGACAAAAGCACTTTAAACTGCAAAATGAAACAGTTTTCCAACCAACGCCACAAAACCTGAATCCTAACAGGCCCAGTTGTGTGCTCCCACCATTGCAAGGCAGCTGTGTTTTACATCCATTACTAATTTAATTTCTGGATTTCCTACACAAAATCCCAACAAAGAACCTAAGAAATGGCACCAGCAGAAGCAAAGAACACCCAGCTTCTAACACAGAAAAGTACCATTAACCTTATATTTAAGAGTAAGTCAGAATTCAGAACTCAAACTCCCTTGATCTGTATCTTTGGGTGCCTTTTGAACACTTATCTCACAAATCACACAAGGTATGGATTAAAATAAACATACTGAAGATATGCCCAAATATTTTGACATAAAGTCAAAAACAGCATGTGTTTTAAACAGTTTCTAAGAATTCCTGCTCAAGTCCCAAAAAGGGGACTGGGAAGCATCTTTTGTATTACAGGAGACATTAGTAAATTCTCAGACCAAAAAAAAAAAAATCAAGTTAGTTAAGGAGGTCTCAATTCAGGTAAAGTCTACTTTTTATATTTGCAGTGAGGGGAGGAAAAACCAAACAAAAAAACCCCCCAACCTCCCAATCACCACCCGCTCCCCCCTCCAAAAAATACAAAACAAATGAATAAACCCAAAAAAGAAAGATGTGTGCTTCAGCAGTAATTCACAAATTTAGTTCATATCCCTACAGCAGGAATCACTAGGACATAATATTCATTTTTATGGGTAATCAGTTTGATTATATCTATTTCAACATCACCTGTGTGGAGTTCAAATTTCTACCGAACATGCCAAGGGTGATGAACAGAATTTTTATGGTGCCCAAACTAAAATATTCAAAGTTTTCAATAACCCAAAAGGTTTTCACAGCAGTCCTGAGCACTGCGAAGAGTAACCAACTAGCATGATTCTCCAGGCTAAACACACTGACAATCAAATATTTATCTTTGCACTCTGGTCCTTGTCCTGCTCTAATGGACTAGTGGCAGAGTGAACTGAAGTCTGTACTTCACCACGGAAACATCATTATTTCATGCCTGGGATAACCAAGTCTTCAAAGTTAGTTCACTATTGGAATATTTTAGTACATACATGACTTGGTACAGGACCGCCTACACCACAATCACGTTGGGAAATGAGATCAAGCTTCTTGGTTGGAAGACATCACCAAGCACCATCTGACTGCTCCAGTCTCAGTCTCAGACATTTGCTGGGCTATCAGACAATCAGTTTTGTGCTTACTGATATTTGGAACAGTGCTGCTCTTGATCTTGCTTTCCTTCTGGCCATACCTCAGCCCTCTCTTAGCTAAATGAAGAGAGAACACCCTGAGAGCTGCTCCCTCCTCCCTGTGCTCACTGGCCTCACCAGTGTGACATGCCCTTGGCTTTCACCCTTGTAATCCCCACTTCTCTTCATGTGGACATCACATGTCTCACAAGTGCTGTCTGACTGTGGGCACAGCATTGTCCTTATGCACTGATTCCTCGTCTCTTGTAATGTCAACAGCAGACAGCTAAAAACTGTTCCACATTACACACCAATAAGCCAAGATGAGGGATGGAATAAAAAAATACTTTACAAGAAATGTACGAGACATCTCAGCTTTTTCCAACTGGTTTCAAGCCAACTCCACAGGCTTGTTCTACATCAGTTCCTTCTCTGTCCCCAATTTCTCTGTAGTATCCTCAGTTATTACAAACTGTGTTCCTGCCACACAGGATTAAAATCACGATGGAGCAGTTGAGGTGCAGAACATGCCTCGGACTTTTAACAGTCCAAGTTATGTTCTGAATTGCAACACAAACACACGGCTGCTGCTGTGCAAGAAGGGCTCCATGGATGAAGCCTGAAAACCATTCCACACCTGTAGTCTCTGTAGTTATTAGCTAAAAGTATGCGAAGTCGCCTAAGGCAGGTCAGCCCCACATAAAACCAGCTCCTGCTCAAGTCCCAAGTGGGACACAACCTGATTTGCCTGCGATGCTGGCACTCTACTGTTATTTTTTTCAGTATTGAGTCTACAGCCAAGGCAGACTCTTTCTCATGCATTAATTCAGACAGCTGCATTTCGAACCGATTCATCCCACAAGGTAGCTTCCAGGAACGCATTTTATCAAGTGCTTCAAGATTCTTGAAGTTCTTTGTGAAGCTCTGTGACTGGACAAAATCCTTGGAATAGTTTCCACTTTATAAAAAGGTTGCTATTAAAAACAAGGTGTCTTTTTTCTCTTTAGATCTTTACCACACCACTTAACAGATGCAACGTTTTCATACAAGACTTACATAACTAACCCCAAAAAAAAATTTCTTTTTACGAGCCTCATAGCAAGCAAATAGCTTGCCCAACATCTGAAGCTCAAGAGCAAGCCTTTCACTTGTCCTCAATTCCAGCAGGATCATAAAGGAGCCCAAAGGTAAAAAATGAAGGATTATTTACTACTTACTCATTGTTTTCAACTAATTAAGCACAGAGATGCACATTAAATCAAGTCTGCACAGTCAAGGTGAAGCTTTGTTTCTGTAACTGGTGCTGTAAACGCAGCTCTGCAATGGAACTAAACTCAAGGCATCTCAGAAACAAGAATTTAAATCCGTAAGAATACTCTAGAAGCTTCTCTCAAAGCAGTACATGGAGTTACTGATCAAATACTTAGCTGCTACTTAAATGTTCTGTGTTACACTGAGGCCATTTCTGCTCCACATTAAACCGGGATGTGTGGACTCAGGCTGACACTGAAGTTGTATACTCAGGTCTGTGTCTGTTCTTGCTTAAAAAAACACCCTAAAATCAGCCACTTGACAGAAAACGCATTCAGACTTCCTTCCCAACTGCATGTGTGCACGCATGTACTAACAAGTGGGGCTGAGCAGTACCAAAATATGCACTTAAATTCACACTGGAAATACCTGACTGCCCAAAAAGGCGCACACAGGCATTTGGTTACGCAGCACGTGACCTGAAATCGCACCTTCTCAAGATATGACGTGCAGTTAAACACGTCCCAAACATCCTAACTCCATGTTTAACTTATATTTAAACACAGCTCGAGTGCATTGCACAGATTCTTTATTAAGTTACCAAGAACTGCAATCATCCTAGCTTTTAAATTCATGTTGTCCTGTATCCCAGCAGTTCCACATGAGAAAAATCTTTACTGTCACTGCATGATATATGTCCTTTTATCTACTTTTTCATGCATACATTTGGTTTTTTATCCACTTCCAATCTTTAGGTCTATGCTTCAACTCTTATTAACACGAGATTTCCAGAAAAGTTTCTGTCATCTTTAATGAAGCTTTGCCTGGACACCAGGTCACTGATCAGGTGTCTCATTGCAAAAGTGGTGTTCCAAGTACTTGAAAAAAATCACCACCTGGTAGTTTTAATCATTTACCATACCTTCCATTGACTCTGTACCACTACTGTACTCCACATCTTGCAGTATATGCAGGACCAGCTCTGGACTAACACCTTCTTGGAGACCTGCTTTCCCTCTAGCACACATCCCTCATCCTAACATGCTTTGGAAAGCAGACTTGTTCAGACAGACAGCACTTGTAAAAATGACAGTGCATCAGCTTAACCAAGAGCATCTTGGTCCTTTTTCATCAAGTGACTTTTTTAAGACCATGTGCTACCAATTCATCTGTGTTCAGCTAAAGAGTATTCCAGTGACTGCTTCAGCATGGAAAGGGGAGGAAGCACAACTGAGTGAGGTGTAAACTAAAACAACAGTGACAACTCACATTTAAAACCTGCTTCATTCTTTTATTTCACTGCTTAAGGCCTTAGAACATTCATGTCACTGGTTAAAGAATTCTCCGAAGCGATGACAAGAATTTGGTAAGGCTAAACATGTTTTCTGTTGGCAGTCATTTTTATGAGTAGATGTTTCAAAAAGTCATAGGATTAGCACCTTTTTTTTTTTCCCAAGCAGAAGTAAAAGCTTCCAATAAGTAAGACTACAGAAGGCCAACCAGAGCAGCTCTTACTCTGAAGATAAATCCACAGGTCCCTCACACATTATAGGCTCGTTGTGGTGCTGCAGTTGCTCAGCCTACTGCAGTCAGCTCTCAGCTAGTCCAAAGTACTACCCAGTATCATCATGGTGCTATTCCTGAGCTACAATCAGGTCAAAATACAACTAACACATGAACTCCAATACATGCCTCCCCAAACTATGAAGAGTCAAAAATGCCATTCCACCATACCAACCTGACCAACAGGCACCAGTTAGCTCACCCTGCGAATTGAAAAGTTAAAGCTAATTTTCCCAGCTCCTCAAGACAGGGATCAGAGGGCAAGTGGTACTTGCTGTAGAGCTCGCGGGAATACACAAACACACACACACACATATAAAAAGAAGTGGACATACCCTCAACTGGTCAAGCAAATATTATACCTGCTCATAACAATATAAACCCACCTGCCATGATGTCATCCAGCGTGTCATTGAGCGTCTGAGCAGGGCTGGCTACCATTAACCCTTGCTGTGTTTCTGTCAGTATTCCTTGCCCCAGCCCTGCTAGTTGTGCTTGGCCCAGCACTGGCTGTCCAACTATAACACCTTGCAGTTCTGTAAGATTTGCGATGGACCCTGGAGGTAAGGAACCTGCTGCCAGAGGCAAAGCTTGTGGCATGGCCAGAGGCTGAATTGGTGCAAAACCCGTCTGCGCAGCAGCTTGCTGAGGGTCATCTTTAAGCAAGATGGGGTCCACTTGCTGCAATCGTGCATAGTCTCCCTCTGAGAGTTGTTCTCCTACCCCAACGGGAGTCAGCAGTCCCAGATGCTGGCAAGACTGTTGCTGCTGCTGCTGCTGGAGCTGAATTCTTTGCGCTTTTACCTCTAGATATTGCTTTTTTAGCTGCTGCTGAGTTTTCAGCTGTAACTCTCGCTCCACTTTCTGCAGTTCCTCCAAAATCTTTTGTTTCTTCTGAATTTGTTCCTCTCTCGTTTTGTTCAGCTCCTCAATCTTCTCTTTGGTGAGCTGGTCAGCGTGTGCCAATTCCAGGGACTGCAGCTGAGCGTTCTTCTCTATGGCTTCTTTTATCCTCTGCTCCAGCTCTGTCAACTTGCCCTGAGCCTCTTCTACAATGCTCTCTGGAGACTGATTGGTGATGTAACCCTGTACATCCTGGTTGTTTGTTGGCAAATGACTGCTGGACTTTTGTTTAGAAGCAGCTGTGTGAAAAAGAAACCCCCTCAGAACCAATGGAAGTGCATACGAATGGCATCCTCATTACAGAGCTACTGCTGGGCCGCTGCGTGGCCGGCTACGCACCAGGGCACAGCACCCACAGAAGGTCAGCGCGTCCCGAAGGCCCTCCAAGAACACCTGCCAATTTGTACCCAGCAGTCGGATTGCAATTTAACAGGACACACTACTGCACATGCATCCCACATATCCCTGTGCTACGGTGACAGATCTACTCCAGCAATCGTTATGCTTTTGCCAAAGGAAGCGATTGTCTCGAGCCGCTGTTACCGAGTGCTGCTACAAGAAAACTGGGAACAAAAAGCAAGGATATGCTGTCTCTTTACTTGGTGTTTTGCATCTGGTATGGTGTTGGGACATAAACATATGCTGACAGCCCTGAAAGCGCAGCCCAAGGGATACAAAAACATCTCAAGGACTGGGACTAGGCCGCCGGTTTTGCAACCGACCTGGTACATTTTAAGTGCTACACTTTCTAGAACTAGGCATCCTTTCGCTCCAGGTATCCAGCTTTGCTCAGGTGACAAACAGTGCCAGAACCCAGGATAGTCATTTAGATTTAGCAGGATCTAACAGGGTGTCTTTAGCCACTACGTTTTATCCATAGTAGACATGATTTTGCCTGTTTCAAAACTCAGCTCTCTGCCCAGGCAAGGCAAGTATTTCAGCCTTCCTGCAAGAACAAGCGATGGACTAATCCAATTGGTCTTTTATGCAGAAGTCCCCAGTAACACAGCTGACATGCTCTGCCATACCAGGTGGAGAAGCAACAATCGGTTAATTTTGAAGGGCGATAGGCAAATCAAAACTCAGGATCTGAGGCAGTGGAGGTGCCCAGTTTCTTCCAGCCATCCTCGCTGTATCTCCAGAACAATACAAGTGTACACACAGGATTAATTTTAGGACATGCACGCCTGTATTTCCTACTGCTGATGCTCGATAAAAATTGGTTTTTGAAGAGAATTCTTAAGTACAGAAAGCACTGTCAAAATGGCGAGAGCAAAACAGATGCAAATTTAGTCCTAGGAGGACCTGAGCCTAAAGATCAGACTAAAGATTTTATTCCACAAAAAAATTCCGCCTTCAATCCAATTAGTCAAACCCACTCCCAGACTACTACCCTAAGGAAACACAAGTTATCAAATCAACTATGATATGGAGATTAACATGGGTTTTGCAACTTCCATTATCCAATTTCTATAGACTTCTGGGTGACATTTTGCATTAGTTCAGTGTATCAGACTAGAGATTTTAACGTATTTACTTAGGCAGATTTCTTGACGTTTTATGATTACAGGGTTAGATGACTGATACTTGGTAGATAAGCAAACTCTTAAAAAAAAAAAAAAAAAATTGCAGTTTCCTTGACTGAATCCATAAACACTCTTCATAGGAACTACCCTGCTACAAGTGCAAGCCACTATGCTCTACCTAGGAAGGATATTTAGAAAATAAGCTCCAGAACTACGACTGACCTTTATTTCTGATGGGAAGGGTTGTGGCGACATTAGCAGGGGGTTTGTCAGGCTCCTGGGGTGGGACGACCATGGGCAGCGCCTGCACTGGTACTCGAGGAGCCTAAAACGTTGGATACTAACAGATTACTTTTCTCATATTCTGTGCGAGTTATAGTTCAACAGAAGGTAAACAAAATCGGTTAGAAAAGTAGACTTCAACGGTGACTAAGAACATTTAATAAAGTTTTTAATATGCTGACTTCAGTAATTAACACCTAGACATCATGTGATCTCCACATACTTTGCATTTTTAAGCCAAAAAACTACTTGCCAAACTATACTCGGCACGGTACGGTGTTATACTGTAGTACAGCAAATACAAGCCACAATGGGCTATAAATTCAATTCTGAAGAGTCTCATTTAAGCAGACCTTTGCACTTACTCTTTTTTTCCACCCTCAGTGTTTTTTTCCAATAACATTTCAAGAACAGTAAGAATGATGAAAGCACTACATCATAATGTTCAAAAGTCTTCCCCATTTCCATTACAGCTCAAAGTAACCTTCAGTGTGCTCATCTAGAGTTTATGACCTGACATGACTGACTCTTCTCTCACCTTTAAACTCCCAAGTAAAAAAGTGCAAAAAAGCCCTGCAGATCACCAGCCCTGAAATCTTACCCTGTTTAGATCATGGGATGGTGGGGTCAGCTGAGTGGCATCGGGTGGAGGAGCAGAAAGCAAGTTGTTTGGGTAATCTAGAAGGTAACAAACCACGCTGGTGTGACCACCTTTGGCTGCCTCAATTAGCATAGTTGATCCATCCTGAAGAGGGAAAGATCACAGTGTTAGAGAAGAGCATCATCAAAGCAGCACTGACATCATCAAAACAACACTGCAGCACTCTGGGAGACACAACACAGTACCTATGATGACTGTTTTCTGCTCTAGTAAATACTCCATCTCCACAAGTTCACATCAAAACTTAAAGACTTGATGAAATATTTTAAAAAAAAAAATGTACTTGAAAATTTTTTTTCCTCTTCCACAATCAGGACTTTACAACTGTAGGGCAGTCTTTACATTCACAGTTATCATGAGACCTGCACTAACTCCAACAATATGTACGTGAGCAGAATATCTGCTTGTGGAAACTTCCATTTAAATCATGACAGGTTGGATGAGTTGCAGAGAATCCAAAAAGAGAAAATTCAGTTGAGTATCCTCAGTTTTAGAGGAAAATGAGGCAGCTGAGGGACAAACCTTGAGTCTGTGTGTGGGATCAGCACCATGAGCAAGCAGTAGCTCCACCACTGCCAAGTGACCTCCGGCACAGGCCAGCGACAACACTGTGTGATCGTTGTTTGCTGTGGTCCTGTTCACATTTGCTCCTGCAAAACCAGAAGGGGAAACATCAGCTAAAACAGACTTCAGTGGGTTCACCTCTATCAAAAGTAACAGAATTAACTACTCTGCAATCTACACAGGGAAAATTCCATCCTGCTGGATCGTCCTACTCCGTGCAAAGCAGGGACAAGAAAACTCATGAGAATCAGCCCAAGAGAGACAAAATGGAAATTTCAGGTTTGTATCAAAACATCAAGCAAGCCATAGTCAAAACCTGGAAATCAACAGTCACTTGTAGTTCAGCTCCCAAAGAGAGTGCTCCAAAGCTGCACCAGGAGCATGGAAAACCCAGTGATCCCTACTACTGCTGCTTTTACTAGGAATTAAAGACTGAAATACACTGTTTTCATAACTAGTTGCAGTTCCACTAATCTAATCTCAGCAGAAACCACAGCTAATCATTACATGCCTAGTTGGAGAATCAATTGCCTACTTGAGTTAGGATATTTAAAACAAATCCAAGAAAGTTACACTAGAGCTCTGACACGCCCTTAACATGAAGTGTTTCTAATGTCACGAAAACACAAACCTTCCCACACTCTTACCTTTGCTAATCAAGAACTGAACAGTGCAAACATGACCTGCCCTGGCAGCTTTCATGAGAGGGGTTCTTCCACCTTCTGATTCATGCTCCTAGAACAGATAAAGAAAGGCTTCAAAATCCAAAGTAGCACGTGAAAGGCGGCAAGCCAGCCTTCTGGGTTTTGGAATGCAAAGGTACTAGACATGGAACATCCTTCTCTAGTGTTTCACAAACTTAGACATAAATATTTAGCTAACATTTGAACTGAGGGTATCTTGAAGGCACATGAACCATTCACCACCTGTCTCTGCACAGGTGTGACTCCTGGACAAGAAGCACTGGGGCACATGGTGGGGATTTTAGTTAAACAGGACATCTTCTGACATGCTTAACTTGACTTTTTGATAACACACTGGTACAAGCCTACTGAAAAGTAAAAATCAGTTTACCACCATCACCTTAATTCCATTACAATACACCAAACACACTGTCAACTATCTGACGCATAAGGCATAGAACAGATTTGCAGGTACAAGGACTAACCCAGAATCAGCTCAACAATTTGAAGCTGAATACCATGACAAAAGAATGAAATCCCCTATTTTCCTGTCCAGGCAACCTTGAGTGGCTTGGAAATGCTTTAGACATCAATCACCAGAGGGCTGCAACTGACCTCAGCACTTTAGGGTAATTGAACAGCCTAAAATACATTAAAGAACGTGTAAGTTTTCAGCAATGAACACAGAAACAAACAAAAAGAATATGAGATGTTGATAATTTTATTTCCTACTTAGATTTTTTTAAGAAGGTAAATGACTTACCAGATCTGCACCTGCCTGAAGTAAGACATCTGCTACATCGGTGTGGCCGTTTTCGCAGGCGTACGTCAGTGCCGTATCACCTGTTGCTGTTGTTGCGTGCACATTAGCCCCTGAAATGGTAGTGACAAAACCTTGTAAGCTTTATCATGGGCATTACAGAAAATAGGCAAGCCTCTACAATCTTTACAGGATCAAACAGCAAATTAAACTTCCCCCTTCCAATCCAGCATCTATTAAACTGATAACCTGATCGTACTCTAGAGGAATAAAAACATAAACTACAAGTTAGTTCCAAGCAAGTTTACATCAACTCGATCTTCAAAAGCTAAATTAAGAGTCCAACCAGTAAATTACTTAGGGCTCCAAAGACCTTCACAGTCAACTTCAAGAAGCTGCTCAAGAAAATGTAATGACTATTGAAGAAAGTATTTTTCTCCTAGATTAATCTCCTAGATTAACACTTTACAAAAGTGTTAACCAAATGACTCCATACCTGCAGCTAATAAATATTTAACCAGCTCCAAATGCCCCTCTTGAGCAGCCTCCATCAAAGGTGTGGAACAGCCGAGTTCTATGTCAGCTCCCGCTTTAATGAGAAAATCGGCCACCTCCAAAAACCCTCCACAGCAAGCCAGAGTTAACGCAGTTTCTTGCGTCTCCTCTGTCTGAGCATTGATGTTTGCTCCTTCAAAAAACACAAAACACCAGTTAGAGAAGGCAGGATCAGCAGACAAACCACTTCCACATGCACAAGGCATCTTATTACCAAAGAAAACAAAAATCACAGTAACTTAGTGCTTTTTTCCCCAACATAGGCAGCTGCCTGCTGAGTTCCAGCCTGCAGAAGGCCCCGCAGCAGTTACCTTGCCCAAGTAACAGTGCCACCATCTCCTCGTGGCCTTCTCGGGCTGCCTCCATCAGTGGTGTGTATCCTTCATCATTGACCTCTTCCAAGTTAGCCCCACGTTCAATTAACAAAGCCGCCAGCTCGACGTGCCCGCCACAGGCTGCCAGAGTCAACGGAGACTCAAAGGAGTCCGCGGGCATGTTCACCTGAGCTCCGCTGTCCAGAAGTAATCTTGCCACTTCCACGTGACCATCCTGGAAATGAAAAAAACAAGATCGAAAGACTGACCAAATGGAAAAACTGCTTTTCTCCACAGCTTTGCACAGACTCAAAATTCCCTCAAAAGACACAAAAAGTAATGAGTGAGTAAAATGAGCCCAAAAAATGTAATTAAACTTGCTGTGCAGTTTTCCTGAATATTATCCCTAAGTATTTGGATAAAGGATAAGATCATCTATTGAACAAGCACCCGAAGAAATGCTGAGCATGTTTTACTGAACATGTGCCATTCAAAACTAAAATACGATGAACCTTGTATCAGACCTCTTTGCCAATGCTGTAAGTGACAAGCTGGACGACTTTGTATCAGACTCAAGTTCAGGTGTCTGGGATCAACTTCCTTGGAGTTACTTGGGGGTGGGGGGGAACTCCAAAATAAAGCCCAGACAGTCGAGAGGGAGCTCGCCACTATTTTAGAAGCTTGTCTCCTCCACAAGAAAAATAGTGAGATCCTTTTGCTTCCTCCCTTTCTTAAGAAGCAGCCGTGCACGCTGACCTGGCTTGCCTCATGGCTCCCGCAAAACTACTGCACTGCTCAATTTCACAGCAGAGTCAAGACTTCCTTTCTCCTTCCAACAGAAAAGCCAAAATGAGACCGTTTGTCAGGGGTTCCTTCCACATCCCAGGAGCCACCTGCCTGAGCAACAGCTTTCCCTTGGCAGGATCCTGGCAGGGTTTTCCAGATACCACGATCGTGCTGTCAAACCCGTTCTACCAAAAGGTAGCTCCTAAGTTTGCTTTCTTCCTTTAAAAATACTTGGGCATAGGATCTCCATCGTATTTTCAGTATGCCACAAATTCAGGAACTATTTGAAGTGGCTTTTCAGCTCTGTGTTTACACTGGAGGCCTGACAGTGACACATCCAACTGCCATTCCATTCTGCTTTGTTCAGACAGAAGCAGAGACTGGCTTGGTCGCTGCGCTCCAACAACAGCATAAACTCTCCAAGCTGGTTTTCTCCATGAGAAGATGGCCACCGTTCCAACTCGGAGTAACCATAATCTGACACACCAAACACCAGAGGGCTGCAGCAAATAAACAGCCACTCACCAGGAATACAAGGCTATCCCAAGGTTGTCGCTGAATGAGGTAAGTACACCTTGATCTCAGATTAATTCCTAAGAGGCAGCAAGTCGCAGCCACAGCAGCCGTCCTTGCCAAGCTGGAAACCACGACTCCAAAAAGCTCTTTTCCAGACAAAATACCAAACTGCATCTGACATTTTTCCGCTTCATTTTCTCAAGTGTTTCATACCTTCTTCTGATATCCAGGGAGCAAAACATGGTCTCCTCTCGGAAAAATATCTAGGACATTAACTAGGACATATTCACCTTTTACATGAAATGACAGTACTATTTTAGGGAAAAACTCCAAGACTCCATAGAGAATCTCTCCTCAGGGAAATGCAGAGACCGTGCCTCATCCATCAGGCTCTGGCAAGACAGCTCACCGCTCACCCCCGATCCATGACGGGGATGGCACAACACAGCACCAAGGTTTGCTTCAAAGCTTCCTATGTGGGCCAAGCAGCCTGCAGGAAAACTGCTGGTGCTTCACCACTCAAGGGAATTGGATCCATGTTTCAATAAACCTTGCAACGGGGTGGGACTGTTGAGCTCTCCAAGAAAAGCCTTCCAACTGCTAATAGATCAGAAAAAGTCACCTGAGCAACCTGCACAAGAGCACCAACTGCATTTTAAAGATGAAGCTTTGTGGCCATCAGTCCTTCAGCAAGAGGAAATGCCAACTAGACCAACCTGCTCTTTGCTCCCACAAGGTAAGTGCCATTGCCCAACACCCCACTTGCATTAAATCAATATTAGCTGCCGTCTATAAAAAACTCTTGGGCAGAAGTCATCCTGAACGCCTTGTAGGACAAGATTTAAACCTGTGCTAGCTATGCCACAGACAGACAGATCTGTTAGCATACATTCAAGTTCAATGCTGTTCTAGAGAAGGAAGTCTTCTTGTGCCACTGAAGAGCAGTAACTGTTTCTGCACAAAGAACATGCTGAGATGGAAGTCCTTGCTCTGCTTCATTGCACACTGCAAGCTATTGCACATTGCATACTGCTAGAGAAAGCTGCTCCTTCTCTCGTCAGCAGAGCTGAAGGTATGAGACTCTCAACTATCTGCCAGCTCTGAGCACCAGCCTGGAACTGCCTCCCTAGGAACAGCTTCCTGCAGAAATAAGGGAGAAGCATTTTTTCCTACTGCTCAGTAATTCTTGACAAAAATTAGGCCTTAACATCTCTGTGGGTCCAACGGAATTTTCTTAGTCTATCAGAGGAGTTAAAAGGGCAGAAGAGGATGGCAAGGAAAGGAGGGGTTGATCCACAGCTCCACCACAAAAATATCCTGATGAGAAGGCAACTGCAATATCAAACAAGGTAACTTTACCATCAACTCCCAGGAACTGGCTGCAAGGCCATTGCCAAGGATATTTATGTGGCTGCTCTAGTAAGATTTCAGGGTGAGATAAAGGACAGCTCGAGTTCTGTTTATCTACGTGACTTTCTTTCCAACAACTTTTAAGTAGTATAATGGTTTCTGTTAATCATTCCCCTATCTGAAACCATTAACTTCCTTGAACAGACATAACTGGCTGATTTTAGAACCATTACAGTTTTTTCAGCAAAGGGCAGACTAAATAGGGATTTACTGCCCTGCTCTACAGCCACGGGTTCACAGTGTGACATTACACAAAGCTAATGCCACGAAAATCCCAACGCATGAGGAATCTATTTGGAGACAAGGATAAAAAGGAAATTCAAGAAATTAATTTTCGATTCAACAATTAAGTTCCATATTCAGATGAACACAACCACCTCAGATGGACAAAGCAGCAACATCCAAGTACTCTCACTAGTAAGAATAAACAATTGTCCTTTTAATTTCCTAGTGGCTTCTCAAACAGCTTCTGATCCTGTGTTTTCAAGGAGCACGTGGTTGTGTGAACTATACTGAAACCTTACACACGTAACCACCTGCTTACAAATCCCTTTATCATAATCGAGGTTTGTTAAATGCCTCCAAAAGCCAGGTTATGATCATATTCATTGCCCGTGTTTAGCACATTAGAAATGTTAAAAGCATTCCAACAACTACTGAGAATCTTCCCACTTGAAGTTACCTAATTTCTGAATTCCTATATAAAGTATTTTCCCATTGGTAACTTCCCATCAACTAGACAAGAGAACCGAAACATCACAGCTAGATTCTGCACCAGAAGGAGATGAAAAGGAATCACTTTCCCCATCTTCAGGAAGAAAAGAGAGCCCACACATGCCACTGCTCTAGCCATTCAGCTCTTACCATGCATGCCTCCATGAGAGCAGTGTGCATCTCATCTGTCTTGTGCTCCTGGTCTGCACCAGCTTCCAGCAGAAACCTCACCATTTCCAGATGGCCTGTGTGGAGAAAATAGTTAATAGAGAGAAACTGCTTGACAAAGTGCATTTCAACACTTATAGAAAGGATCTAAAGTACATTATGAAGGCCATGGATGTCCATGTTACAACACAAAAAATCCACTCTGGAAAGGTACGTTTGTATCTCTGCCATCTATGCGCACAGCAACTTAGCAGTGTAGTTGATAAAAAATAAAAATCAAAGGGTACAACCAACTTTTTTTATAAAGGTGCTACACAAGTACCTCAGCTACCAACATCAACTACTCCAAGATGGCAGGGCCTAATAAAACATGTCCTAAGTGACTATAACAGCAGCTGCTGGGCTGTAGGAACATATTTCGCCTCTTAATTAAACATCTTCATCCCTTTCTTGGGCGCTGCAAGTTTGCTGCCTAATGCTCTAAAGGGAAGCAACAAAGGCCTGTTGCCCTGAGCACTGACACCTACAAGGCAAGGTCCTAAATTTTCCATGACTTGCAAGTACCAAGTCCTTTAAAATGAAATAATTTCTGTACTTAAGCAGAGGTACCCAGTATAATACAGTTGTAATACAAAATGTTTAGTTTACTTATTCTGTGATGTAACACATTAGTTCCTTGTCTCTTGATTTGTTTAACAGAGCATCTTCTAAGACATCATAACTCAGACCAAAGGTTTAGATCTTGATACTCAAGACTCTGCACACAGATCATGTTACACACAGCCAGGATAAGAGCACCACAGCTGTCTATTCACAGCTTTCAAATTCCCCTGGTGGTGGGCAGCAAGGCTGAACGAACCCACGTTCGAAGCGACTCTTCGGCCCTGACACTATTGCACACTTGTTACCGTACCTTTGTAGCAAGCCAGCGTTAGCGCGCTCTCCTTGAATTCATTGGAATGCGTATTGATGCCCGCTCCGTTCTCCAGCAGCACCCTGGCCACTTCCACATGGCCAGCGCTCCCAGCTTCCATCAGCGGCGTGTGACCGTTCTCATTGTGGTCCTCAATGCTCGCGCCCGACTCCAGCAGCACCTTCACAACATCCACATAGCCCCCGGCACAGGCATAGGTCAGGGCTGTGTTGCCTAAAGCCAGAGAGAACAAGGGTTGGAAACAGAATGTGATGGTGCTTCTTCACCCAGAACTTCACCTGATGCTCCACTCCATCCCTTTTACCTGGATACCTGATGGAACAGGGTTTTTCAGGCTACAGATGAAGAACTACAGGGAGGGGGAAATAAGTAATGGCACCAAACAGCTCAGTGCTGACAGACCAAGGATCTCCTTGTGCCTGTACTGATGCACCTCTCTTCCCATTTCTAGCGCAGCTTCCGTCACAAAGCCCCATCCGTTTCCCTGCTAATCAGCAGGAGTGCACAATGCTGTAAGAATGAAAGCTCAAAACCAGGAGCAGGATGAGCTGCTGCTTCTAAATCAAGTCTTAAACACCTCCAGGGGCTGGTTCCAAAATGTTCATAGTCTTTACAAGGAGATGAAAACAACTTCAGATGAAAAAATACAAAAACCATGGATCTGCACACAACAGTCAAAGAATCTGCCTTTATGAAAGACACCGTGAAAAAAGTTAAAGGTTAAGGCCGTATTGCTACTGAGAGACCTACTTCACTGAAAAAAATACTAAAAAAAATATAGAAGGTGGCTTCTGGTATCCCCCTCTCCTCCTCACTCAGGGTCAGCTCTCCATTCATCAGTTACTTCTGACTACACACCAACCCTCCACTTCCAGGCTACAAAAACTTTGAAGATTTCCCAATCTGGTCACGTCAACACAAACGGCTAGCAAATTACCTTGGAAAGGCAGGGGGGGAGGGGGGGACCCTCTTCTCATGTTTCCTGTTTCCCCTTGGTTTCCTAGACCTGCCACCAAGTAACTTTTCCACGTACACACAAATTTACCAAACTGTGCTTAAAATGTGACAACAAATCCTATGTACCCAAACACCTTTCAGTTACTAAATGACCTTATGCACCTTTGTATGTCCATACTATTTTATCTGCATCCAACAATATTTCAGAGTTTCACTTAGAAAAGAGAATTTAAACAGCAAAACCACAAGGAAGCATTCTGCCTTGCTGGGCTGAGAGCCACTGCTCCCGAACTTCCACGCCAAGTTCCCTGCACACCACAAATCCCAGCTCTCCAGTTGCTCCCAACACGCTCTTTACCTGTGGATGACTGTGCGTTCACATCAGCACCGTGAGCTAGCAGCAGCTTGACAATTTTGACGTGCCCGCCATTGGCAGCAGCCATTAGAGGTGTGATGTCTCCTTTGATTCCCCGGTCCTCCACATTGGCATGCATTGCCAGGAGAACCTACGAAGAGACAGTGATCAACAACAAAAGTGGAGTGAACACGAACTCTGCCTCTGCACTACAAAACCCCCCCTTCAGTGTTGTGTGAGCAACCCTTGCAGAAAATAAGCACCAAGAATGCATTAGCAACATTCAGTGTATGTGTGAGACTCATGTGCCAGAGAACTGCCATTTCCCACTACTTTAACACCCCTTCCAGTTGCACAAGATGGTAATATATTGATTTACACTTCTTTTTGTACAACATGCACATAGTACAAACAGCCAGGAAACCAACCTGTGCAAGCTCATAATATCCTGCTGAGCAGGCCAAACAAAGGAGGCTTTCCCCTTCTTCTGTGTGCTCATTCACACTCCGGCCTTCAATGAGCAACTTCCGCACAGCATTCACATCTCCTTCGGAACAAGCCTCGGCCAAGCTGCGGCTAACAAGGGAGAAAGCATTGAAAGTGGAAATGGACTGTGCCTGAACTCCAGTGTGCCATGAGGACGCAGTCAGCGAAAAGGAAAACACGAGCCAAAAACGTGCCAACTGCTAATTAAAGAAGTGCCAGTTTTATACTTGAGGTTTCCCAGCTAACTTGGCTGAAAATTGTGTCCATATCCACTCCTGCTATTAATTTTTAACAGAAGTTTACATGAGAAACATATGCAGGATATCCCAGGGCCAGAGGACACTGAAATCACCTTAAGTCTTAAGAAAACTTTATTTGTTCAGCACTGTAACTGTTAATTAAACTAAAACCAATCGCCCACGTCACTCTCCTTCTGTAAGAAACTTAACCATTTCCCCTCTCTCCTGTGCTGAAAATACCAGGATCTTGTAACCAGACACAATTTTAACACATGGAGAATCAGTTCTCATATATGTCTCTTCACTACACGTTGACCTTTTTTTTTAAATTTCCAAGATCCACTGTCCCTGTAACAAGTCTGGCAACCACCACCATTCCCAAGAAAGAGGTGCTGGGGAAAAGAAGGGATGCACACAGAATAGAAGCAGACATAACCCAAAATCATTCTGCTCTTCATGTGTCCTGTTCCCACAGCAAGGGAACAGGAGTTATTCTGTATAGAAGGAACAAACTTCCAACGAGCACAGCAGCACTTGATTGTGCTACTAACACTGTTTCTGCTGCACTGAAGCCTAATGACAGCCTAGAAGGAAACCTTTTTTTTCTTTCCTTCCTGAATACCCCAGTAAGACAAAATCCCACATATAAAGCCACAAAGTCCAGTACAAGAATAGCAACCCCCGGGCTGAGGCTCTCCCCAGGGTCCTGTGTGACGCTGACCACCACGATGGAGCTCCAACCCCTCAAGGCTGTTTCCCTTCCTCAATTAACAAGGCACTCTGAAATTCCCTAAAAGATTTTTTTTATCTGAAATCTTGTTTCATGCTATCACTGAATGACCCATTTTGGGATTCGCAACAGTTCTAAGGCCCATACTACTGAAGAGCTTAGAAATGTTTCTATAGTTGGTCATGATAAACCACTTGCAGTGTCATTCTGGAATTCTAAGCAGCATTAATTGCTTCACTCTCTACTGCAAGACCTGCCAGTCCACAATTATTTAAACAGGAGAAGCACAGGTGACAACTTGGCACCAATTCCACCTGAGTAAGAGTTTCATCATCCCGTAAGCGCAAGTGATAGAACAAGAAAAACTGCTTCTAAAAGTAGCAAAGGGCTGAAAAAGTCCAGGATAAAAGCTGCCTTACTTGTCCGTCTGCCCTGCATTCGCTGTGCTCTCCGCCCTCATCCGGGTCAGCGCAGCGGCAGCTTCATCCAACGCGCAGCTGACCGAGGAGGTCAGCCTGCGGAGCACCTCGGGATCTGCAAAGGCTTTCCCATCCGCTGTCGACAGCTTCCCTATTCCTGCCATTCCAATTCACAACCAACGGGGACACATGCCAGGAAAGGAGAGAACAGACAAGGTGAAATTGAGCCTGTGAGATCTGTCGGCACAAACATTGCAAGCACAGTCAACTACAGCTTCCCAAACGATGGGTTTAACTGTTTTACAACACTCATTTAAAAGCTGCATGTGACTGAAACCCTCCAACCCATAGAAGAAATCAGTTTTCAGCTAGTGAAACTACTTAATACAAGCAACTATTAAAGCTTTTCATACAGCAACTGTTACAAAATAAAGCCTATTTAGCAATTTAGGGTTTGACATAATGGCACAAGCCAGTGACAGGCGTCAATTTTGACTCAGGCTTTTAGAACACCAACATTGGAGAGATCTGATTTGAAGCACCTTCACATGAAATTCTGATTTTCCAAACCTTGAAATACTCTAAAATAAGCTTTTCTCTCTCCCGTGACGCCCTTGCCAAGTCCACCCCGCTGTAGATTTTGCAGTTGTACCATGCTCCTATGGATTAGCCTTATGCAAGTGATTCCAGTACGGACTCTCGTAAGGGCTTCGGGGTTAAACCCGTAGGGGACATGAGGACTTACCCGCAGCTTCAAGTAAAGCTTCTAATCTGGCCTGGGTTTCGGGATCTACTGTTCTCAAGTCAGCACCATCAGCAGTACTTGACAGCAGCAATTTAGAAGCTGTTTCCAACATAGGGTTTTCGAGATCATCCTGATCCAAGATAAATGATTCCACCTGAAAAATAACAGACCTGGTTTAAGAAGGATTTAACTGACCAGAATAGACTTAAAACACAAAAAACCTACAGCTGCAGTTATTATTTAAACATTGTATTTTAAAGTACTTGGTTGGCCCCAGGCATCTCACTTTGGGTCTGATGTCTCCTAACCCAACATCCAAAGAAAACAACCAAAAGGACAAGCAACACTTTCCACATAATATCAACTCCACTACAAAACGACTTCATGTCACAGAATCTTTCTCAAGAAAACATTTACTTTAAACTTTATCTATAGAATACGCAGCTGTGTATCTGCCTTTTTTAGAAAACAGATGCTGAGTTGTCCAAGTCCTTCTGTAGACCCTACTTTCCCATGCTGCCCATTTGCTTTTGCTGCTAAATATGTAGAAATTAAGGAAGAGATGAGCATATTAGAGAGGAAAGCCCTAATACCCATTTGTGTTATCCTGCCTGCTAGAGGACGACTGGGGCAGGTAGTTCAGAGAAGACACTTCTCAGAGAGTTCCATGAACTCACTCCACAGCCTGTGAACTAGTCACCAAAACAATTATCAAATTATAAAGACCAAGTCAAGCATCCCCCTACAAAGCTCAAGAGCTTCCAAAATTCCCAGTTTCAAAACCCAAACCCCAACCCCAATCCAAAATCAAAATCAATTGAAATGCTAGTCTGCCCAACAGAGAAACCATATGTGCCAGCCACCCCTACAACAATTAAAAACCGCAGTCACCTCCGGATAAAAGCAGCCACTGTCTGTATCTACTTCCACATGGAACACACCTCATTAAGACAGAAAATTTTTTTATTCTTAAGTTTCATTTGTGTCTCCAAAGTTTCAAAGCAGTCCCATGAGCATCACAAGTTCAGATTCCTGCAGATAAATTCCCCAAGAATCCATCTATGTGGGCAGATAAACCAGAAGAGCAAGCAGGTCATCTAAGGACTCCTGGAAGGTCCCTCCAGTCTCTCATCCATTCTCTTGTCACAAGTGGAGAGCTCACACAACTTTTGCCTTCTGCCGCCTGTCTCCCGCTCAACACTTCTAGGACACATTCAGCTTCAGCCTAAATGCCTTGTTTGCTAAGGAAGGCAGGCTGAGAACTACTTCCCAAATTTCTTCACTTTATCCCTTCAACGCCACCACTGAGAAACAAAACCTCTGGTCAGTTCTTGGCAGTACACAAACATACATCTCAAGGGCATCTCTAAAGCCTCCCTCCGCTCTTTTGCGGCCTCTCTGTCCTCCTCCTCCTTCAAATCTGGGAATATCGAGATGAAAGGAAGGACTTCCAACTTCAGATCAAAGGGGCTCTGATGCCAAGAGCAGGACAGTCCAGCAGCACTGCCTGTCACTCCTCAGCAGTGTTTTTTTCCAAGTGATACTCACACAGGCTGCTCTCTCCAGTTTGGCAAACTGGTGAAGACAACTCCTAGTTTCCTTCCCAGTCCTAAGGAACAGTTTACTCCTGCCTTGCAAGGGCCCTTTGCCCATCACCGCTCTCTGCACCTACAACACTATTTTAGGCCTGTTTTGGTTCATCTGAGGACTTGCCATTTGTCTTCTTCCAGAGGACAGCCTGCTGTGGCAAGACAGAGGAACCGCTGCGCTGTTCAGGAGCCAAGCGACAGATTTCACCACTGGAAAGGCAAACTCCGAAGCCGTCGCAAGGATTCTTGGCTCACCCAACTCATGCAAAATCCCAACTGCTCAGATTAACTGAAAAAATCTCCTCCAAGTGAAATGATGAACAGCTGGTCATGGTTCTTCCTAACACTATGAAATATTTGCTAAGAAAAAAGTCAAAATAGGAAAACTACTCTCCCCCACACATATCCTCTCCCCAAAATTAGGTCTTGCATGCAGTTTAAGTTGATGGAAAAATCCTCCCATCTTCCTTCCAGCTAAGAATATGTGCATGGTGTGATTAAATAAACAACCCAAGGAGAACAGGGAGAAGCAGAAATCCACCCACAAACAACACAGCACCGAGACACCCACAAGGGACCAGGAGAAAACATCCTCACAATAAAGTTTTGGGAATGTTTATATTATGTGCTGTCTCTGAAAACATTTAGAACAATATCAAGAAATTAACTTACTGGAAAAACACTTTAGACTATTTTTTAATATTAAATACAGAGTAAAAATCTTTCCTATTGCAAGGTAGAAGAGATCCACCTTCAGCCTGCAGCACTTCTCATCTCCTCTGCAGTTTCAGAATTATTATTTACCTTCAGAGTTTCATTAGATGTACAGTCTCATCTTTTCAGTTTTTCTAGCCAACACCAAGTACCATACAGGGATAGTGATAAAGACACAGTGTATCAAAGCAGGAAATAAAAGCATATTTTGGTAGAAGGGAAAACTCTATTTGTGTTTCTCAGAAAATCCTGCCTTCTCCACAGAAGCTACAAACAAAGACAAAGCATTTCCATGTACCAGGTCAAGTAAACAGACATTTCCTTTAAAGGGCTTCAGATATATTTTATTTCCCTTAACTAAAAAAAAGGGTAGAATAGCATACAAATGCTCCACCCTACATATCAGAGTATTTTATTGGCATTCTCCATCAGTATTCCTTCTGAACCAATTGTTCAGACAGGCCCCAACATAAGCCCTTTTACAAGATTTCTCCTACTCTCTCATCCTGCAGTAACAATCTCATGTTCTGTCCTTGCCTAGGTTTGCTTCACTCAAAACAATTTTTTGTATATTTTACGCTTCTACTGTCAAAAAGATGCCAGGAGAACAAAATTCCCAAGTTCTGGCTGCTCTCAAACAGGACTCATGTCTGTACACCCTGAAGACAGCCCTGTAAGATGTCAGTAATTTTGTTTTGACTGCCAAACACCAAATACTGAACATGCATTTCAACAAATGCCAGGTTAGGACAGGAAGACAAAGCACACCTGAGTTTCCCCAACTGGTGTGGCTCTTGCCACCACATAATGCTGAATCAAACAGAGACAGAATTCAGCTCTTGATGCTAACTCTGACTTCATCCATCTCTCTCCATCAAGCCACCTGCACATAAAACTCCCATCAGCACAGATCTCACTGTGGACCCAAGTCCACACATACATAATCCTCCACATCAGCTCACACAGATGTAAACTAAGGTCAAACAATCAACTTCCTCTGAGAGTTTCCCTCACAATAAGACAACAAAAAACCAAGTAACTACACACACATAAAAAACCTCCAAACAAACAAACAAACCCCAGAGAAACAACGCTCATGCATTAAGGACTTGAAGAAAAGCTTTGGGTTATCTACTGATTTCAAATTTACTTCTTTTAAGGCTAAACATGGATTAGCATCTTCCTGATTTTACTTCAGGCCAGGGAGGGAGAAGGGAAGATAGATCCCACCTAAAGACAACTGTCTCTTCATATCATCTCCACTTAGGAGGAAGAAATACAGTACCTAACACCAAGCAGCTCCTCTAGAACCACACCATCAACTAAGGTATCAAGCTAGGCAAGTCTCTTAAATACCAATTTAGGCATTGTATACTCATTTTAACATCACAAGCTTAAAATGACAGCAACTCTAACCTTATTCCCAGCAGAAGAACCTGTCACCAGTACCATTACCTGAGAGCTTTATAATCAGCTGAACTCTATCAGAATAAAAACAACTCTTAAAAACTTGCTCAACGAACAAGGCAGAAGAGACTTGGTTTCCAGCACCCACCACCCTCACCGCAAATGCCACGAGCCCATTATTTATCCTTCTAATCAGTGCATGGCTTTGCTAATTTACAGAGCATCTCTAGCATGTGGGTATCACTGATTCAGTTTTCCTAAATGACATCTTTGCTATAAGGAGAACCCAGAAGCATTAAGAAAAGGCAGTAAAAAATAATTTTCTCCTTCCCATCTCAGGTTCCCTGCCTGATTTCAAGAGCCCATTTTGCTGATCCCATTCCCTGCTCCTTCTCCTTCAGGCCATCCTGCATGCACCCAGTGTTGATGTGCTCCCGGTTTCCCGCATTTAGCCAGAGCAAGCACACTGTCTGAACTATAAAAACTAAAATCATGTCTGTAATGTGCCATGTGGAGGCAGAGCAGCAACAAGTTGCCTAAATGGCACATTTGGGCACTCAGCGTCGTTACCCAGCCCAAACACTTGCTCAGAAGAACCGGAATGGCACCTTTGGCCAAATATCCGGTGACATCTCCCTGGAAGCAATGCAAGTTCCGAGCTGCATTTTAGCCATTTATAATAAGATAGCAGACAGCACGGTATCTCTGTCTCTCAAGGACATGCTCAAAGCATTAGTGAAGAGTTCTTTAAGCAGTACCAAGGAAGCAGTGCACTGCAGTGAAGTGTCTGGCAGCCAGGCTGCACACAACAGCTCTCCACGGCAGTGAAATAGCAAGTCGGGCTTATTAACATAACAGGATTTATTTTTTAAGCTTCAGTGTTTTTAAGCACCATAATATAAAACTGCAGCATCTGAAACTGGATTTGGATGAACCACACTAGCTCAGACAAGTATTAAAAGACACAAAAATCACACCTTTCATAAAAAAATACTTTCTCTGCAGGGTTTTTTCTTATTTTTGGGGCTGGCCCCTAATTTCCAGTCTTAAAATCCAACACAACTGTGTCTCAGCTTTTCGCAGATGAGTCCCATGACTTTTACCATATAGCGGGCACTGAACACAATTTAGAATCTGCTACATTTTTAACTTGGCGTTTGGGCCTTTGGTGTTTGACATCCAGAGGGTGCCAAACGGCTCCTATGAGGACCAGAGCAAAGCCTTGACCAAGAACCTTAAGGACAAGGAACAGCCAGTGGCTATTGCCAAGGTAGCAAAGTGCACCCCCTAAAATAAATCTTACCAGCCACTCCTTTTGGATCAGTTCTCTGCGAGTCACCTACTGCCAATTAGCAAGCACTGTAACAGTTGATTTTTCCCAGCTCCAGAATTTTTGGAGAGCAGCAGAACATTTTAAAAGACAACATTATATTTAGAAAGAAATATCAACTCTGTTAGGTGTTGCAAAGCCATCTTCAGACCAAAACCACAACTGTGACCAGGTCAGTTAATAACCTGCTATGCTAACTTGAGCCCCACTTCCCTGCTTAAAGAGCAAGGAGTTTCAGATTCTTTCCTTACTCAGCTAAAAATGATTCCCTTACAGTGAGCAATTTTAATCCTGATTTCCATAAGGAACTCCTAATGCCTGACCTACAGCCACACTGCTTTGCCTGGTGCTCCAGCAACTCCTGTCCAAGACAATCTCGGCTTTCTCTCCAGAACAATTTCAGCTCTCACACCTCCAAGACACAGCACCAAAAAACAATTAATCTATCTATCTACACTTCATACATTACTGAGCATTTCTTGACAGCATATTTTCCACTGTTCACTTCAGGAATGCACTTGAAGTGTGTTTCACACAGAAATAGCAAGGTTTATATTATTACCTTGCAAGCGGAACACACAAGAGGAAATAAACCCCCATTCCCAGTGCAAGAACAAAGTCCAGCTCTGACTAATAACTAGCTAAATTCACTTTGCAAGACACTGCTAGGTCTTTTTCATGCCTTATATCTAACCATTTGATGCACACCACGGGATTCGTGAGGCAAGACTGAATCAAAACAAAGCAATGATGATTTACAAACTGGGCCAAGTATTTCAAGCACCATTTTTTCACTCTGGGGTCCGAAACACAACATTTAAATAGGCAACCCCAAACCTCTGCAAATCACAAGGTGTAATACCCCATACTACAGCAAGAACTTCATGTCTGCTCTCCCTCGCCCTGCTACCTTTTAGCCTTCAGAATATCACTTCTGATGCTTTCAAAATACATGAGCCCATCTCAGTTTCAGGACTGCTTACTGGGAAAAATACTCTGATTTGAAACACCAAGACAGAGAAATTAACTTACACGTCTTCAAGCGCAACAGTGGGAATGGATTTTGACTTTCGCAAACTAACTATTGAGGCAAAGTATAGGGTTCTGCCTTTTCCCCTACATGTTTTCAGGTGGAACTACCACTTAGGAACAGAGGTTTCAAGGCATTTTAAGATGCAGATCTTCACAGCATTAATAATGCACTACAGAAAGAATTCCATCCAAGGCTTTACTGAAGCCAAGTCTCCAGCAGTGCCTGTCATTTCTGTGGGTCAAACCCTCACCACCACCCCATGTGGATGACATAGCCTGAAGTGAAAGTGATGGTTTCCTGGCTCCTTACACAAGACACCATTTTCTTTAAAGATCAGCTCCCTGGTCACTGCAAGGGAAAGCAGACATGGAAACCAAGTGCAGCAGACGATCAAGTGCCCACTCCATTTCAGCCTTGCAGATTTTGTGCGTTTTCCTCAAATCTTTTTTCTAAGAGGAACAAGCTGTGTGATTCTCACTTGCCCTACCCTGCTACTACAGCAGTACTGTCACCACAGACACCGTCTGACAGCACCACCTCTTCCCTGCACAGTGAGGATTGCTCCCACTTATCTGGGATACACAATCAGATCCTTTGTCTTCCCAACACACACTGACCCTCCCCAAACCAAAATGCCTCGTTCAGCACAAATCTGAAGTCCGGCAGCTGGAACATCTTAACAGTATCTTCTTTCATTTTATTCCTTTAACTGTACACTCCATTTCTCTTGCTGCTCCTACAAAAATTATAAGGGGGAGAGGAGGACAGAGGCGAGAGGAGTAACGTGCTGGTGAAATGGCATAACACGGTCCCCACGACTGGCACCCGCCAAGTCTCTGCTGCAGGGACACCTGCATTAGGACTGCAGTGTGCTTCTGATGACGAGACAGGTGCTGAGGTATTCACAGGAAAATTCCCTCCTCTCCTCCGCACGCTGCATTCCCAGCAGCATACACAGCGATAAAAACAGACAGGCAGGCGTGCTGAAAGCTGTAGCTATAAGAAGGTTGTGAAACCACAAGGAATAATACTCTTTTTCCATTTCAAACCCTTATTCCAAGCACTTGGCATACTTCCACATGAAGCAAATTCATGCATTAACTGGTCTTCAGCTGCAACCGTTCATGCGAGAGAAATTTCATGCCAGTGTAAAAATAACAACACCTCGTCTCACTATCATTTTAAGTTCCCTGCCCCAATTTCACATTTATGTGGGGGGAAAAATGCACTTTTTAGTCTCAAACATGAATAACAAGATGTAAACATCACAATAAAAAATACATTGAAACACATACTCATGCCTCTGAAAGCTGAGCTTCAGACAACACTGTTACATCAACGATATAAAACTGCCACATTTTCAATCCCTTAACACAAATTTGCACCTTCACTCTCCTCCCAACCCTCCCTCAACATGAACTTTTGATAGAAACCCCTTCTTCTGGAGTAGGCTTGGAAAGAACTGAAGACAGAAGCAAAGCTTTGACAGTGTATGAATAACTCATATATATCACCGGAGATGGGGTGGTCCACATCAGAGCCACAGACAAACAGCAACACCTGTAATAAAAGTTCCTCCCATGCTGTTGCAGAACCAAAATGGAAACCAACACCTGCAAAATACCCCTGACAACTGAGGGATACTAAAGGGACAGCTTGAGCCTATGCAGTTTTTGCCATCCTCAGCAAGTCACCTGTCAAGTCTTCCCCACTGTTATGTCTATTTAGCAGAGACAAAGTAAAGGGAAGGAGATGGTGCCACTCGGTTTCCCAGAATCACCCTCTTCCCTTGTCACCAAAATCCCCAAATGTCACACCTGAACAACTGCAGCCCCCTAAGACTTTCCCTCAAGTACCTGAGGTAAGCATCACATAAGCTACTTAACAAATTACTTACAGGGCCACTCAAACCAGAGCCGCCTCACCACAGCCATGAAAAGCTTAAAGGGGTTACGTTCCCTCTGACCTCCCAGACTGTGCCACGGGCTCGGTAACAAGAGCTACAGAAATGGCATTTTAGAGTTTTCCTGAAGGACAGCTCAAGGACTCTAAACCTCCTTGGATAAGCATATCCCAAGGACCATCACCACAGACTCAGACAGATCCTTCAACATGACATGGCCAGCTTCGATGGATTCAGTAGTGAGAAGTAAGGAATGCAAAGCACACAAGTAGTACGGAACAACGTAGTTCTGCGGTAGTTGCTATATGAAGTCATTTCAACTTGGTCAGTTCAATAAGTAGAAACTGGGAAGCACATTAAGCGTGACCATGATCTTAACAGAAGATTTTAGCCATCCACCTGAAACACACCTCATTCGCAGCACCACCAGCATCTCCAGACAGCGTGTGCACCGCTGAGAAATGACTGAGGAGTCCTGCTGTGCACTGTTACGTCCTGTTCCTCACTGCCCTACTTTCAAGGGACTAATTATTCTCTTAAGCCTTGTTTAAGGAAGGTGAGCTCCCAAGAAAGAGAAAATCCTTCTCTAACAGTTGGTCACGTTCCTTTTCCACCGGACTCACCTTTTGTCTTGACTGTCCAAGGATAGATTTGACTAATTCTCAACACAAGACACTTCCAAGCATGCAATGAAGCACACCTTGCTACACTGACAAATCCACACTGACTGACTTAGATCCTTGAAGCATCTTCATTTAAAATGACACCTAAGGAAAAGGTGAAGACCTAAAAGAAACCCCAAACCCCTAAGCTGTTAAAAACACAAATGCATAGTTTCAGTGCTATCTCTACAAGAGCCAAGGTTGAAATCCCAAAGATAATAAATTATCTTTATCAGTGATTAACTTCAGGGGGCTTTTCTACACATTTGTTGCCTGCAGAGTCTTCAAGGAGAAGTACCTTGAGCTTTCTTCTCACAGCTCAATAAGCAGTCATTTCTGTCACTCAGACTTTGCTGCAACAGACCAAGACCCTTCACTAATCCTTTGAGAAGGAAGTTTAGAGTAGCTTTGCACAACTAAAGGTGGACCAACTTCTCACAAATACTTTTTCCGGAATATTTTCCCCTATTCCGTTTCCCCGGCCTCATGCACTGTGTCCAAGTTTCAGCTCAGAACTGCGCACACCCATCCATTTCCAGCTGAAACAAGTTGTTTTTCTAAGGACTGTAGCTCAGCACAGCTGAACAATGGAAACACGACATCTGAACTTGTAAGTGGACAAAGCCAGCAGCAATAAAGCTCTGGGCAGACTCAGCTGTGGAGCCTTGCCTTCACCCAGATTTCCTAACAGCAGAGCTGAAGTGTGTCCATGCAGGAGCAGCTCTCTCCCATCTGAGCACATGATTATTTCTTGCAGTGCAGCCAGCCCTCGGATCAAAGCAGCTCGTCTAGAGTCCATGCCAAGCAAGCTGCTGAACTTAGCAACCATGCAGATCCAGAGGAAAAGAGGACAGGCATTTATAGCTCATCATGTCAGTCACAGGCAAGACCACCCTCCCACCCCTCAATCACAATCATCTATATCCACCCAAAATAAATTTCCCAAAATGAAACCTCTGCATGGTGTGTTTTCCCTGACAGAGCATGCTCCATTTTTAAGGTTAAAGAGAGACAAACCACAGACTTTTCCAGTTTTCAACAAGAAATGCTCTAACTTTTTTACACTGAATGTGCCAGAAAGCATTTCTCAGCCAGCACAAACGTTCAGCAACCAGCCTAGTCAGCTTGGCTGCATTCCTCCTGCTTCCCCAAGTGACTACAGCAGTGGTACAATTCCCATAAGGAGCTTACTCCTGGTTCCTAACTGATGTCAGATGACTTATTTCTGTCTGTTTCCCAATTCTGATCATAAAGTCAAACTCATCCTCAAAACAGAGGGCAGCTCACATGCTGTTACACCACAAAGCTTCCAAACAGAAGACAGACCTCCATTCCATGGAAATTTGATATGCAGATAAGCTATCAAGTCAACAGTATTTTGCTTCAACAATATCAGAAGGCAAGTAAGTAATCCATGTTTGTCCACATATTTTTGTCCCCATGTGCAGATACTTAGATATACAAATTGGTCAGATCACAGGACAAAAGAAACAACAGGAGCAGAAACAAAGGATTCAGTATCTCATATGACGAAGTTATTCTGATTCCTAATGCCCTCTCTTCTGGACTCCAACACTGTGTCTTCCCATCTCTAAGAAACTCCCTGCCCTCCCCAAACCTTCCAAGGCAATAGCTCTGTTTTCTCCTAGGAGGAGGCCCTCCTGACAGCATTTGCAGAAACCCACCACCAGCACCCACCGGACAGGACCAGCTGTCCTCGGCCCTGCAGCAATGAAGAATACCAGGCCCTCCTGTTGTGGGGAAAAAGAGCCCACACCACCACGGTTCTGTGAAAGCATGATCAACCTTTCTGAATCCAACACACACTTAAAAGACTCTGCACCACACCAATTTACTATTCAAATTGGATCTGGGGTGCACACAGACCTGATGCTTTGGAGAATTCCCCTTCCCAACCACAAAGCTGTCCAGTTACCAGCAAAACTAAGAAAAAACAATTTCCCTGCTTCAGGGACAAGCAAATTTTACTTATGTAGTAGCATTTTGAACATTTTCTCATGCCCAAAAACCACCTGGAGAGCTTTCTTTACAACAGCTGAGGCTGTCACCCAACACTGTGGTGTCTCAAAGCTTTAACAACCCCTGTACAACATCAGGCTAACATCAAGCACAAAGCAAAGACACACACACTTTTTTTTAGGCACTGCAAGGATGATGTACCAACCCCAGGGCAACAAAGTGGCATTCTGTAGTAGGAGCACAGTGGGTTGATGAAGCACGGGAAACGAACTGTGGCAAAAAATGCTGTCACACAACACACTCCTGAGCCCTGTCTGTCCCCTCCACAGCAGCAGACTGTCTCCTGGCCTGTGCTCAGAAAAAGGAAGATCGACTTAGGACGAAAAGACATCTCAGTGGCAGACATCCATCTCTCCCAGCACTGCAAGGAAGAAAAGCTCTTCTCCTCCCACTCCAGTCTGCCTGTTTTGCCCACTATGTATAACCCACAAGACCTCTCTTGTGTTCCTCTCCAACAAGACAATGCTGGGGATTAAAAGCCTTCAAAAAAGAATACTGAAAGCACACCTAAGCAGCATATTTCTTCCTCCTTGTTCCTGTGAAAAGGAAATCCTCTTAGATTCTGACTTCTGATCACTCTTGCACACACTCTGCCATGTGCATTTCAGGCAGCAGGTCCACAGTCACCTGTAGGACACACAAATTTATTCAATCATTCACTACAGCCACTGAGCATAAAATGCAGTGAGCAAGTGGCCTAAACTGCACAGCACCAGTTGGGTTTCAAACAGAAATAGTTTTAAGCTGCCCACATGTTTTCTTACACAAATTTGGCAGGCAATCTTTCCCTTCTGTGAGTGGTTTTGGTCGGCTGCTCTTCACAACAGCAAGTAAGTGCTCTGCACTGAAGGATGAGGCAGCAGAAGGGAAGGAGGACATGTGGAGGAGGGACAGGATGAACACACAAACAGCTACTCTGTTCCAGTCCAGCTCAGAATTCCCTTTGGCATGAATGAAACACTGACGTGTGCATGGGCTTCTTCACAGCAATACAGCATCTACTGGTGAGCAGATACGTGTAAAAAAAAAAAAAAAAATTAAAAAAAAAAAGAAAAGAAAAGAAAAAGAAAGAGGAATGCAAGAACAAATTTTTTCATCAAGCAATGCCACGTGTAGCTTGGCTTAGTCAGAGCTTTCCCTTCCCATCATCAAAGCAATTAAGAGCACGAGTTCACTGAAAGGACACCCTAAGAGAGGATTCCATCCCTCTCTGCACGGTCTTAAGGCAAAACACAATTCCAAGGCCTGAAAAAGCCAAAGAAGCGTGCTTTCTTTGCCCCACAACTCATCTTTCTTGACATCACAAGGTAGCTCCTTTACTCAAGCCATGCTACACTGAGTGAGTGATGGACAGAAGATGTCGACGCTAATGCACATCAGAAACAAGAAATATAATACAACATGGTAGAAATTATTGTTACTGGAAGGACAGAGTTTGCAAACATTTCTCTAATAAGCAAAAAAGACGTTGCAGACATGTATTTTGACTCCAGCCTCCCCAAAGTCTAGGGGAAATTGTCAAACCTTTTAGTATATTAAGGTTTAGCTACCATTTCCCTCACCTTTACTTCCCAAGCCAGGAAACAGCAAAGACACAAGCAAAGCTGCTACTGGCCTGAAATTCACCATCACAGCAGAACCTGGACACTCAAGAATGGCTACTTAAGGAAAGTGTTTTAAGTGAGTATCAGGGAAAAGGGTTCACCCCAAAAAATCAAACCCTACGTAAGAGTCAATTTACGGCAAACTACAGAAATCCCTTTTTTCTTCCTGTGCAGATGACTTTTATCAGAACTTGCTTTTATCCTGCCTCCAGAAGTTCTGCAGCCCACATCCAATTTAACCTATCAGGATCGGAAAGCTTCTTAGAGGACATCTACATTTCTTCATGTAATTATCTTGCTGAAATAATTATTGATATTAAAAATTGCTGATATCTGTCATCGTGAAGTATAACCAAGTCCAAGTATTACGTAGAGACATTTAATAATGTTAACCAAAAATAGTTTGGGAGGATATGACTAGTTAGGTCCAGAGCTTTGAAATAACTTCGAGTTATTCCATTATTTAATTCATTGGTATTTATTCCTGTTGTATAAAGTTAAATGAAGAAACAGTTGTGCCACTGTCCCAAACCACCAACCACACTTACGCACACAAAAACGGAGCCCAACAAAGGAGTGAAATGAACCAGCCGAATCGTAACGCAGATTTCCTCTCCTTTTTTGGCATTTACAAGGGAAGTATTTTTTTCACTGAAGGAACCAGTATGGCCTAGTTCACCAATCTTCTCTTACGATGAGAAGTGAAAGGATAAAGTTAAAGCAGGAGACAGTTGGATTCCGTATCTGATTAGAATTCCTATTGTTACTGCCTAGGGAACCGAGCACAGAAGGAATTATTTCTAATAATTTCAACTCATTTGGTTAAAATTCTGACAAGCTTGACAGTCCCTGAATTCCTCCTTCAATACAAACTACTGTTAGGCATACCTAATAAATGAGTTACAAATTTTTTTGCTCTATTTGGCACACCCAACTGAAAGCTGCAGCATATTGAAAGGATTTGAACAGATTTTAACATATGGTAAGTGAACAGACTTGTGAAGGTAGTTAAAGCAAGGCACAAGTATGACTAAATCCAAATATATCTATTTTTCCCCATCTTATCAAAAAGAGGTTCTATTTCAAAAAAATAAATCAGTGTTTAAGGGCAAAGACAGCAAGTTTAAGTGGAGTCCTTCCTTTTCAGTGTTTGCTTCCCATGTTAGATATAAACATCATGTGCCAATTTTCTTCCAATCACCGCCACAATTTTCATTTCTACTCTCCCCTTAGTGCTTCTGATCACATCTGTTCCATGAAGATATTTAATCTTACTTATTCCATATTTACATGGTCATAAAGTGACAGAGAACCACTATTTATACCAGCCAGTTCCCCGGATTTCCTTCTTGCGGGATTCTGATGCCAAGGCAGTGCAACAGGTTGTTTGGAGTGTGGGTTTCAGCTTTAGAGCTTGTGACTTCCTATCAGTCAACACAGCCAGCAAATTCCAGCAAGGCAAAGATCTGAAGAGATTTCAAGCCCATGCAGAAAAAAAGTAACAAGCACCTTGGCCATGGAAACAACCTCTTTACACATTTCTATGAACATTTAAAGACAGGATGTATGAAGGGGTAGGAAAAAAAAAATCTAAATAAATCCACCTGTCTGAAATTCCCTCACTGGTTTTGATTAAGTACTCAATTTGAGCCAAGAGTTTAAAAGATGAAGAGCCTGGGTCCAAAGAGACCTTTGCTGATGAAGTGATCCCACCTGCTAGTCAAGTCCTTGGCTAAGACTTCCCAGTTAGTAAGACCCTCACTGGCAGACCCAACTGCTGAATGATACTGACCTTTTAAACACAGTTACCCAGTATGAAGTTAGTTACTTAAGAGGTTTCTCACACAATAATTGCATTTTCATATTACTGTTACTGAAAAAGATAAAGCAATAAAGAATAAATAACACGAATGGTTCCGAATTATACCATTAAGTCTGTAACCTCTTCCTGCAAGTCAAGAAGAAACAGCTTAAGACTCAGAGAAATTCCATCTACCAGATTTTCCGTCCCATTTGTCACACAAAGGAACCCAGAACCAGCTCCCTACTCCACACAACAGTTTTACCGAATCACCTGGAAGGAGGAAAGTAACAGAAATCCAAGATAGGATTTGCTTTCCTAGGAAGATTCAACACATGCTTGTTCCAAGCTCTTTGCCTCATGTCCCAGGAAACATAGGCAGAGGAGGCAGTAGGAGGCAGAGAGCAATTCCAAGGGAAGTGGAATCACCTTCCCGTGGTTCGTTTGAAAGCATTAGACAATGAAGGAGCCCTTGGGAACCACCAAAACTTCACCGCAAGGACGTTTTCTCCTGGTCCCGTGTGGGTGTCTCGGTGCTGCGTTGTTTGTGGGGGCATTGCTGCTTCTCCTCCTCATACTATAACCTTGGATGCAGGAACATCAGCTTCCAAAATTCATCTCCTGGGGCTGGGACTAGATGTGGCCTAGACTTAGTAATGGGGCCTCAACAAAAGGGATACTACAGCAGGGCTCCAACTTACTTGAAAATAATGCAGAGAGAGGCTGTCCCGAAACCTACGAACAACTGCAACAACTCAGATGGGTTTTGAGCTGGACTTCAGTGGGGAGTGAGACTTCAACGGGACCCTGTGGGTCCCTTCCAACTCAGGATATTCTGTGACTGAAATCACCAGGAAATACTGGAGCACATTAGTAGCCAACACCAACTTCACATGGGCAAACTCTTTTTAAAACCAGGAAAACAGGTAAAAAGTAAACCAGACAAGATTACTAAGAGAAACTGTAAGAAAGAAAACAGGGAAAGGATTAGCCTGTTTGAGAGCTGGAACGTGGGAAAGCTACTAATGCCCAAACACTGCAATATAATGCTGATTTTAATCTTCAGACCAAGAGACTACAATGTTTATAAATATTAAAAGACTTGGCCTGTTAAAGAAAAGAAAAATTGCATTGCAGAGGCCTCCCTGATCTCTGAACATGCACTGTAGATACAACTCCACTATTCAGTGTTTGCTCTCCCTTCCACCAGTGTTTCATGGAGCACCTGTGTGCTCAAGCAGGGCAGTGTCTGCTCTGTGGAAGTCTTGTGGTCACCACCTTAACTATGCTCTCCTGCCCTCACTGTGGCTCAGCTAGACAATTTAAGGCATAACACCCGATCCTTTCATATTACCTCACCTCTTAGCTACACCACTGGCAGCTACAAAGCAACCAAGGTAGGATCATGGACATTATCAAATTATCCCCATTACTCCAGTACAAAATCAAATTAAAAAATCCCTTCTGCAGTCAGGAAATACTCCCACAATCACAGTAACAAACCAAGTTTTTCTCACAGTGATTTTGAGTTTCATTTCAAGGTAGGTGGAAGACATCCACTTTAAGCTACAAAGCCGAAGGACGTAAAAGCACTTGCTAAGGACATAAAGCAAGCGCCACACGTGGGCCTGCGCTAGACTCCAGTCTGTCTCCCTAAAGCCAAGCACAAACGAGCTTTCAAAGAACCTGAAGGTCAGAGCACGCGGCTGCTGCTCTTGAAAAACCTCAAATCAACACAGGGAATATAAATTTACCCCTCCACTGTGATAAGCTTCCTAAGTGGATTTCTGAGCTACGAGTTCAGCGCACAACACAGACCACATCCTCATCTGTCAGGACAGAACTTACCTCCTATTCTCTGACCCGACAGAGTGATTATCTTGACTAACTCAAGCATCAGAAACACAACTACAGGTTTACACCTACTTTGAACACCATACTAAGGTCTCCTGTAACATAATAACTCCTTCACTGGCACACACAAGCCAAAACCTGGAAGCTTAAACCAACAAAAAAAGCCTTGCGTCAGTGAAGTCACACATCAACAAATAAGTATGGTCAAGATACAGGAGCAAAAGAACCAAATGAACAGAAGCTAACTGCAGGTTAACGCCACAGTGCCGAAATTTTATTCACCTGTATTCCCACACAAAGCTTTCAATGCCAGAGTCAAGTGACAGAGCCAAGACAATGCTCATCTTCAGCTGAAAGTAGCAAAGCCAGCTACAGTTCTCCACCAAGTGCACCTTCTTTGAAGGTGGCCTAAGCACAGGGCAGCCAAGATGCTATGTGAAATCCTCTGGGCTGATAGCCATGTCTGCCTCCAGCTGCATTAAATTTGCTGAAGACTTATTTTTGTTTTATCATTCAGAAGTGATTTTGGCCCCAGAAGCACCCCTTGCAGTAAGGGGCCTCTAACACCGTCTGAACCTCGGTCTCTTCAGTAACTCAACATAACTAGCACACTACAGAAAAACACCTTTTTTTCTTGCTTTAAATTATAACCAACTTAGAGGGAAAAAATTCTTGAAGATTTTATGAAAAGGCAAGGTTAAATACTAAGCAGTACCAAGTAAGTTCAAAACAAGAGAGATGACAGATCCTTGCCCAAGCAAGAACAGTTCTCTCCATCTTCACACTGCTGTCTTTGAATGAGCATCAGAAACTGCTCCATGGGAGAAAAAGAGCCCTGAAATGGGAAAATAACACACACACTGTAAACAGACTGCCCAAAGTTACAACAGAAACAAGTTTGGAGGGAACTATAAACTGTACTTCTGGACACGTCCTGGAACGCAAGAGAATTACATGGCTTCTGGTGATGCGCTAAGAAATGATGAACAGATTGCACTGCTACCAGAGTACCTGAGACATTCATGAACTGACTCAGCCATAGTTCACACATATCTAAAGCCAGACAAGCCATGCCTGATTCCTGAGGATGTCTTTTACCTGGATCCAGCTGGTGTTGAGAACAGGAAGTGAATGTGTGACAAAATTATCAAAAGAAAAACCACCACATCCCACCGAGAAGCAAGATGTAATTGCTCGGTTCATGCAACAACTCCAAAATTCTGTTATACTGATAAAATTAACTTCCCAACTGCCCTTCCAAACTGGACTATTGATAAGCACCACATACCTTATTAATTTGACATATTATGCAGCTGCATATGGCAACTGTGGTTAAAATAAAGAACAAAAAAAAGAAAAGCTTTCAGTATGCAATGATGCAAGTGAAGTACTGAAATATTTGTTTGATGGCACAAAGCCCAGTTCACTATTGCTCTTCCTACCTCCCCACACAAACTCAGCCACACACACAGATACTGGTGAGAATGTCTTGCTCATACATCTGTGCCAGTTTATTCAGCACAAAGTGAACAGCTGAGTTAATATTCTGGATGTAATTATGTTAAACAGTTCTGAAGTCCACAAAGAAGTTAATACCAAGGATTCCTATCGATCAAAAATTTTAGGGCAACCTACATGTGGCTGCTGTGGGAAAAAGCCTACAGAACAAGCATCAGTGGAAACACTATTTTGTCGGAATTCTGACAGCAGCTAATAAGGATGCAGCTTCTTGTTACAATAAAGAATGCATGCAAATATTTTGACAAGTCATCTGGCAGCGAAATCATGTTTTTGCTTGCAAAACCTGAAAAACCACAGGAACAAGAAAAGGTATTTCATAGAACCATAGAATGGTTTGGAAGCTCATCTTGTTCCACTCCCCTGCGATGGGCAGGGACACCTTCCACTAGCCCAGGTTGCTGCAAACCTCATCCAACCTGGCCTTGGACAGTTTCAGGGATCCAGGGACGGCCACAGCTTCTCTGGGCAACCTGTGCCAGGGAACATTTCCTTGAACTACTATAGCAAATATAAGCTGTAATAGAGACCTGTTTCACTCTATGATTTCTAGGCTGGCCTCTCCATTTGGCTGAAAGGGCACTTCCAGCTTACCCTCACAGGAAGGGATGTAATTTATTTCGTAAGAAATTACTGCTGCAGAGGGAGATCTACTGTAGAGGAAGCAAGAACAGGCTACATTTAGACAATTGGAAATGCAGTAAGAGAAATTACATACTGCAAAAAAAAGTGCCTCTCTGCTCTGCTGAGACCCCACCTCGAGTCTTGCCTCCAGCTCTGGAGTCCCCAGTACATGAAAGACATGGAGCTGTTGGAGCAAGTCCAGAGGAGGCCACCAAGGTGATCAGAGGGATGGAGCCTCTTTGCTATGAAGAAAGGCTGAGAGAATTGGGATTGTTCAGTTCAGGGAAAAAAAAGGCTTCAGGGTGACCCATTTGCGGCCTTCCAGCAACTGAAGGGAACTTGCAGGAAAAACGAGGAGAGACTACTTACAAGAGTGTGTAGTGACAGGACGAGTGGGAATGGATTCAAATTGATTGAGAGTACGTTTAGATATTAGGAAGAAATCCTTCCCTGTGAGGGTGGGGAGACCCTGGCACAGGTTGCCCAGAGAAGCTGTGGCTGCCCCTGGATCCCTGGAAGTGTCCAAGGCCAGGTTGGATGGGGCTTGCAGCAACCTGGGACAGTGGAAGGTGTCCCTGCCCATGGCACAGGGCTGGAATAAGATGATCTTCAGGGTCCCTTCCAACCCAAGCCATTCTGTGATTCCACGATTCTATGAAACGGAAACACTGGCACAAATAAAGAGTAAAAGAGAGTTAGTTATGGCAGGCAGTGGCTGAAATCTCCGATAATGTGACCGCAATGTCACCGCCGGGGGTGCGTGTTCCGGACCCCTCCCGGCGCGGGGGGAACGCCGGTGCCCGGCCCCGTTCGCCCGGGCCCCACCGAGCGCCGCAGCCCCAACGGCCGGGGCCGGGGGGCGGCCCCAAGGCCCCCCGCGATCCCCCGGCCCCCTTTGTTTGTGCCCCGGCCGTACCTCCAGGATGTCCTCCAGCACGTACGCCTCCATCGCGGCCGCCCGCGCCCCGCCTCACCGCGCCGCCGCCATGCCCCGCCGCCCCCTCCCTCACGGCCGGGCTCCCCCCGCCGCCGGCACGGGAACAGGAAATGGACCGTTCCACCCCGTGCGCGCCCGGCGCCTACCACCCGCGTGCGGGGGGGGGCTGCGCACCGCGCCGCGCCGCTCCCCAACGCCCATCCTGCGCCCCTCCGCCAGTATCTCACGGCTGGAAAAACAGAATAAAAAACGTAAAAAACCCGAGCAGAACCAGCTCATTTTTACGTGTCCCATAGATCATTTCACCTCCTTCCCTGCCGTGAACTCGCAGAAACCCCAGCCCTCAGATTAGGCAGATCCGTGCCATGCCACATTTGTTTCTGTGCTATGACCTGTCTTCCCATTACACCAAAACCTCCTGAACCTCTTTCAAGTGTTGCTCCATCAGCTGCCGTGTTTCCAACTGCCCTCAACCCTTCCTCCTCCACCCAGCTCCAGGGTGGCAGGAATTCCAGAAACAGGCTATATGACACCAATAGAAAAAGGTACTGACCTCATGCAGCAAGGTCTCCACAACGTAGCTTTGAGAAACATCATTATCTACCCACCTAGGTGAGTATTCAGTTCTTACCAACACACTTCTCTGCTTAACCCAAAACATCAAATGGACCAAAAGATGATATCTTACATATTCCATAACCCTAGGTAACAAGGATACCAATTCTGCACGCAGCAGGTCAAAATCACCGAGCAATCATATCTGCAGCTCTCAACTCATTTTCCAGTTCAAAACATGCAGCATAATAGACCTTGTCAACCCCACAAAAATCTCCTCTCTCATGATGTCGTTTTAGCAGAGCACAAAGGAGTCCAATGGCCAAAGGAATTAAACCCACATTTTTACTTGAAGAAACATTCAGAGTAATCACCTACTTTAATCAATCCTATCTTTTCCCAAAAAATACTCTAATGGTTAAAAACACGCACTTAAGAGCAACAATAGTCTTACCTGGATTTAGAAAGCTGGCCAGACTGGCAAGTAACATCACAAAGAGAAATTCCAGTTGATCGCTATAAATTTTCGGCATAGCTACATTCTTCCATTTAAAAATGTTATTTAACCTCCACAAATGGGAATTATGTCCTACTCACCTATTACATTTTACACAAACTCAACACCTGCCCAGGCTGCCCATACTATTTTTCCACTTTAGGGAACACCCCAGATTTTACACTGTTTTACAAGAATTAATTCAAGGAAGAACCACAGAACAATATTCCATGGTTCCTCTGGAGTCATGCTTTTAGGATGGCATTTCCACCATCCCCAGCAGCCCCTTGCAACTGTTCTCATGTACATGAAATCCAGCAATAATGCACCAACAGTAGCCCAGTACAAAGCTGTCCCTGACAGCTTGAAGGATTTCTTTGTGTATATATAAAAAAAGAAAAAAGAAAAACCAGCCACCACCTCCCACATAACACTCATGTCTCAAAAGACAAGTTATTCAGTCTTCTGAGCCTCAGAAAGAATTAACAGATACCTTATATCACACCAAAAAAACGGGAAAAAAAAGCTTAAAACACACAACTTAGCACTGAGCTAGAGATACTTCACATGACACCACTGAAAACATTTTCAAATGGAAAGACAGCATTACACAGGAACAAAAGCAGTTCTGCTCCACACAGGGCAAACTGAACAGCATCATCTCCTCCAGCTCTACAAAACAAGCCCAAGATTTTCAGGAGAAGAAGGAACACAGTTACCTTCAGAGCTGAACCATTTCCTGTTCCGCTTGGGAAACTACGGAGTCCTGCCTGCAACAGCATCACTTGATTTACAAAACCCTAAGCCAAAGAGTAATTCAGAGCTTCCCTTATACCAAGAGCAAGGCAAGGACTCGGGTTCTACATGTGAGCCCTGAGGGCAAGTGGAGAACCGTCCTGGCACAGAAAGCAAGTCACCCTCAACATCTGTTTGAGGGCAACAAACAAAACATTCCAAATTTCACACTCAGAACCTCAATACCCAACCCCTCCTCCTCTCCCTTGGCCCACCTTAATCTGCAGTTCTCTGGTGCTGGCTTAGAAAGAAGCATTTGTTTGCCAAATGAGATATCACACTTTTTTTTGTACCTCAAAAATATTTACAGTATGGAATACCAAATTCCAAAAAGCCCACCCCTAACTCCTTATGTTTTACTGAAGATCTCACAGTGGTGTAAAGTAAAGGCTTTAACGCATGCTTCCATTCTGTTCCTGACAAATAAAGAAAGAAATAAAAAAGAACTTTCTAGGGGAAAACCAAAACAAGATTTAGACCCTTGTGATTAATTTCTTCTGTATTTCTACTGTGTGATTTTGGTTTTTACACACAGGTCAGGAAATACATCTTTAATTCTGCACAGGTAAACACAAACCCATTTCTTCCTCGCTTTCAAGTCCAGCTCCAGGAATTACTTGAACCGTTTGATTAGAAAAGATAAGACACATTATCTCTTCGAAACATCTCTCAGTTTTCAAGTTAGCTACTTGAAAGCTAACCATCTTTATTTAGCGTTATGCTGAAGGGCACGATCCACTCAGTACCCTCATTTATTACCATCAGCCTTTTCTCCTGACCAAGAGGTACCCTGAAGCCACGCAGCTGTCTGAGCTGCGTCCATCATGTCCCTTACACTCTGTGAGCCTGAAACACACAAAACCCTTCTGGTTCTCCACGCAGAAGGTGGGAGAGAGAACACCTGAAGTGCAGCTTGATGAGACAGTCTTAAAAATGGGGAACAAAGTCCTGTTTCAAGCCACATGAAGCGTGTTAAGCCAAGCTAGGAATGGGTACAAATCAAGGCTGGTTTACTCTGAACTGTGTTCCCCACACAGCACTGGTAACTATGTGGAAATGACCAAAGGGAGGATAAAAACCTCCAAAAGAACACAGTTGTTCATGCAGAGCAGAACTGTACACACTCAAGAGCTTGCAGACAGTTTTTAGGAGGATCTTTCATTCCCACCTTCCAGTACCATGCAAGCCACCATGAATTTTGAACTGGCATCACGTCACCATGAAGCACAAGCATTTCAACCATTGATCCGAGACAGATTCTGGCACCCAGAAATGCGAGCATTGAACAATTGATCAGACAATTCCCACTCTTATATCACAAAAGCACATTGTTATCTATTTACAGCTGATCAAGCAGTACTGGTCACCAACTGTCCCAAAGCATATAAACACACTTTTTTGTGTGTTTTCAGAGCCACAGAGCAGAGTGTCAAGGTAGGGTTGTTTAAACCCTGTCCCATGCAGCTACTAACACTTTATTCAGCAAAATCATAAGGTGCATTAATTACTAAAAAAACCAAATCATTCTGAGAAGAAAAAAAGGAGACTTGAAAACAGGCCCTCAATACAGAACAAATTATCACTCAGTTATCCCCTTTAGCATGCTTTCCCAAGGATTTCCCTTTCCAGAAGTGGGTAAACAGTCAGACAGAATCCAAAAGTTCCTGAGACAGTTAAGACCAAAAAATAGAGTGGGTTTCCAGCCCAAATTTTGTGACATTCTGATTATCTGCTAGAGTGCCAAGAAGCAAAAACCCCCACCAGTCATATGGACAACTGAGGTTTCACCCATCACAATGAAAAATCCAAACAAGATACACTTACAAACACAAGATGAGCATTTTACATTAATTAGAAATACCCTTAAAATCAGAAAACTCAGTTAAATCACCAAGGGAAAAATTCCATCATTAAAACATTCAAATGACCACGTTTGCTCTTCTAACATGAAAAAAAACCCATGATGATATCCAAGAAAAATACTCGGTGCAAGAAATATCCACACAGATTTTTCAAAGGCTGCTTCATACTTGTGTTGGGCCCAATTCTTCCTTTTTTAGAGTGATGATACTCCCACCTATGTTCATTTGAACTGAGCGCAGTTCCTCATATCTGCTCTTAGAATAAAAACAGTTTTGCAGACCCCTTCACAAATAAGGCAGAACTGAACGTTTCCCCAGACAGACACCCCTGAGGGTATTCACTGCTGCAGATAAATGCACGAGGATTCACCAACCTTCATTAGGAACTGCAGTCCCAGCTGTGCCTATAACTTGCAGCTCTCCATCATACCCGTATAACCACCAAGACACTAAAAACTTTCTTCTCTGCTATTTCTTGTAGCCTCTTTTCTAAATACAAAAATCTTGTTATACCCCAAAAGCATAATCTCTTTGTGGCAGTTTGCATCAGTCACCACTGGGTGCAATTTTTAAGGTCCCTTAGTGCTGTGTCAATACAAAACTAAATGAGCTTTAAACCTACTGCTTCAGGTTCTCCCTCCAGAGAGATTGATCCAACTCCTTCTTCTAGATTCTTGGTGGTTACATAAAAACAAGTCAGTCCAAACCCAAACCTCAGGCATCACCTGAAGTCACGACCTCCATCCGTTTTTTCTAATTTCACATTGTGTATTGGTTTCTTTTTCTTCACTTCTTGCAGCAATCACAGCTCTGCAGTTGTCAGCCTGACTAAATTTCCAACATCCTTCAGGCAGATGCTTTAGTGAATTTCAAATAAAAGAAACCTACTTCCTTCCTTTCATTTTCATTATTGGGGTGGGATGTGCAGGGATGATGGGCTTTAACCTGATAAATACTGAAGACATACTTTTATTCTGATTTTTTTATTCCCTTAGCCATATAATTCAGTGTCTCTCTCTGAGCATTTCAGACTTTCCTGCCAAAAGCTGAAGTGGAGCTTTCACGTGAGTTTTACAGTCACAAGATGATCCTTGCTGCCCATTCTCATTATCACACCCCCCTTGATTCAGCTCCGTTACCTCCCACAGACAAGGAAACTTCGATAACAAAGCCACATATTTTTCTTCTCTAACGACCATGTAACAACTTTTTTTGACCATTCAACATGATTTCCTACTCAAAAACCAATTTTTCTGCCAAGATGGATCTTCCATTTCTCTCCAGCCTATTCTTCCCTTGGTCTAGGGCAGCAGCAAGACATTCCGGACCTTTCTGACACATTCAGTGTTTTCTGTTCAGTTAGTGTTACTCATTTTGGTAAAGAGACAAAGCTGGAAAGGATGAAGTACTATTCCTTATGGTATCCTTGAGATCTAGGTTTTCCACAGCTCCAGGGAAACTAGAATCTTGAAAAGGTGTCTGACTTAACTACCTTTGAAAGCACCACAATTCACACATACTGAGGTTTTTTATGTCAATTTAAAAGACTGCATAACACTAAAAAGGTTTTAAGACTAAGTGTTGACAGACTCAGATAGTTATGACCTATCTGATGGAGTAACTTCCCCAGTTCCCTTTATAAAACCCTCCTCTGGTCTGTTCTCCCTAAACAGAAGCACTATGCTACGGAAGCTGACTTAGCAGCTTGCATGAACTGTCAGGATGTGGTGGGATCAGGGAATATAAGGACTCCATGCCCGAGGAAGCCTTCTTAAAGAGGTGGAGACCTCCTCCCAGTAATAGCTGGGCAATTAAAAATTTCAGCATTCCAGCTGCATTACCATTTCATAGGCAATTTCTCATTCAAGGGTCAATACAAAAAGGCAATTAATTCCACAAATGAATTACAAGTTAGCACCATCATGCCAGGAAGTTAAGAGAAATATAAGGATTCACCAACAGATCATACAAGCTCAGTCCAAAAGCACTCAGTTTGTAGCACTTTTCCCTGGAACCTGAAGACAGAGAACATCAAAAGCAAGCTCATTCTGGAAGGAGACTGCAACACTCCGGTCAAGAGTCGTGAGCTAACGATCTTCACTTTATCAGGAGCCTCTTATTCTCACACCATCCATCTCAAGACAGAAGCTAGATGCACAACATAAAAACCATTTCCGAATTAAGTCTTTATCTCTGCCTAAATGCATCTGACACCTGAGCAGAGTTTTATAGCCCAGCAAGCAAGCAGCATCCTGGCACAGAGAGAGACAAACCCTGCTCATCAGCCAGGAGCCTTCCGCCCTGGTCAGTGCTTACATCAGCCCTATTCTTTTGGATTTCAACTCCCTAAGGCAAACCTAAGCATGGAAAAAGGAGGAAAGAAACTATCTTGATTCCTCCACAGCACTGCCCTGAAGATGAACTGAACCAGAACACGTGAAGATAGCCCCTATGATTTTGCTATGGAGGAACTGCCCAATGCAAATCCAAATGCACCTGACAAAAGGTGAAAAAGGGAGACAAAATTACATTAATATTTTAAAAGGGTTTTTCTGCAGAAGTGTAAAATTACTGGCACACATTCTTGTCTAAGAGGAGCTTTCTAAAAGAGGTCTTCCTTTAAGTAATCCATACAGTAAACCCAGTAAGTTTTCACTGGGTAATACAATGCTTCAAGTCCTTAGGCCAAGGACTTGGAACACACTGAAGATCCCTGGTTTTGGGACAAACACAAGTGCAATGAGGGACATGTTCAGAAAACACAACTTGGGACATGGAAGATCCTTCTTCCAACGAATGAACTTATATTCCTTTCTCATTCCACATGTGAAATACTGATGACAGAAAAGCTGTGTGAAATGAAGCAGCATGTACAGTCCAACATCATTCATACTAACACCTCTCAAACCGTAAAGCAGGTACTAATCCAAGATATCTCCATACTAGAACATGAAAATTTGAGTGCAAGTTCTTAAAAAATTTTTAAGTGCAGACACATTCCCTGCCAAGAATTAGGAAACCTTAGAGCAGGAAAAGCCATTTTTTAGGACAAAATCTCCTCCTTTTCATTTGGCCTCATCCAGCATTTACTTGCATGCATAAATTCTAATTAAGTGAATATTATATTAAGTATTTTCACGTCAAATTCTAATCCAGGACCTGCTGGATTGGGATGTCCCTGTCTTCCTTTTCCTGGCTGTGAACCAGATGGTTGTTTCAACAGCTCTATATTCAGGCTGTTCATAATGAATTTGGACTTGGTTGATACCAGATTTTGAAACCTATTCCAAAAGCAGGAACCGTAATAATGTACTTGATGTTTCTTTCTTTTACAAAACTCTCAATAATCAGAGTTACCCAGCTGGCATCTTCAAATTTACAGACTAAAATGGCTGGAAAACCTACTCCATTCATTGACAGCACTATCAAGCCTGGAATTTAACAGAGCAAGCTGTTGGATAAGGCTGAAGAAGGAAAAATACATAAATGGAATAAAAAATGAAATACTAATGTGATCTCTGTTTTCATTTAATATGGTTGTTCATTTCCTTTTTCATCTGAGGTTACCTGGAAGACCAAGACAGACTGGGGACCACACAGCACAACTCCCAGCATTTACTGCCAGTGTAGTTGGACCAGCTGCCAGATGGAAACACTTCCAGCTGAACACTGGAGTTCAGTACCTCCTGTTCCCCATCTCTTCTTTGTTGGGTCTTCAGAAATAAAATCACAGATTGAGTTTATCTCAGATTACCAGAAGATACAACATTTAACTTGCAAACATTTGCCCTCAATTCAAGATGTACTTGCAGTAAGAGCTTACTCCTTAAGAGTAAATTTAGGTTTAGCCCAAGACTAACCCTAAAGGCATTCAACAGTCCAAACCAAAAAATCTTAAACCCTCCTCAACAGCATGGCTAAACCCCTCACTACCCTAGCAGGCGAGCTGAGGCTCCCTGTCAACCCAACACACAGGCACACCCCTCCAGCAGCAGAACCTCTTCCCCTCCACCACATTTAAATTACATCATACACACAGAGCCCGAAGGAATTATTTAACTACGACCAAGTTTAATAAATGCTTTGGAAGTTGACAAAAAGTTTTTTAAAAAATTAAGTATCTTCTTGACTGGGTGCGCAATACTTTTGTTACGAAATCAATTGCTTGAGTTATTTCTATTAGCAAGTATTCCAGTGGTTTTTGGAACGGCTGTGTACTCTGTAATAGCCAATTCTGGATTACAACGAAAGCCACCATCAAAGACATCTGCCTTTCTTGAAAACATTTTGGCAATTTTTTTAATGTAAAGGTTTTTTTAAAAATAAATTTCATTGAGAGTTCTACTAGTAATGAACTTACTTCAAGTCTAACTCACTCAAGGAAGTGCTTCCTGGGTGTCACGACTTCACACATTTCTTCAAAGCCAGTAAATTATCACTACTGTAGGATTTTTCAAGGCCTAACCAACGTTCTGGCCATACTCTGACGTAACTAAACGGTGCTGGGACACAACAGTCCACAGCTGTTCCAAAGCACAGGAGGAATTAGCATCCGTATCAACTTTCATAACAAACACGGCCCTTGGCACAGCTGTTCCACCAGTGCTCAGCTACAGAGGGCACAGAGGGAGAGATTCCCCCCCTCTGGGCAGAAGTAAGCTGCTAAGTCAGCCCATCACACTGTGCCATTCTCTATCCTAAATATTTTTGCAGAACCCTGCTGTGGTGCAGGTACTAGCATGTTTCTAAAACCCACCTCAACTTAAAGACACTAGTAAATTTTCTCAACTTGAAGACACAAGTGCATTTAGAGTGATTTTACACAGAACTGGAGACATTTCCCCATGATGCAAGCGCCAGAAAGGCCCTTTTCTGATGTTTAGTACAGAAAGTTGGCCACTATATTTATCCCTGAGGAGTTCCTTGATCAAGCTGATTCTCCACAAAAATACCAGCATGCTGTTATGCCAACTTTCACTTCTGTTCGTGACGGAGATGGACAGAAGGCATATGTTCATCCACGGAGCAGACTGTTACGTTCAAAGTGCGTTTTTTCTTTAAGCCAGCTTGGTTTTTTGTGTTATTATTACCATCACAATTGTGCTTTGTGACTTTTTTTGTCAGTCTCCAAAGTGACTCCTTTGCTGCACTGCACTAAATGACACAAAAGTGATGGTGATAAAACAAAACACTGCAGTACTTCAATAAAATCCTGCTTAATTCCTCTCTTTCTCCCTATCCTTAATACACTGCTTTCAAGAACTTGAACAAATACCAGAGACAAAAGTCAGTCCTGATTTTATCTGAAGAAGCTCTAAGTTTTTAAGCTACACCCAAAAAAAAGAAAAAAAGAATTCTGTGTGATTTATCTGTTCCAGCCACTTCCAAACAGAAGATCCAGAGGAAGTGTCAAGAGGACTAGTTTGTCCGCGGAAGAGAAAAATTCTCGCTGATCTGTACCATTCCTACCAATTGCAGTCCTCAGAAACAATGCAAGTGTTTTCTGTGACAAGCATTTAAACGAATTATCTCACCGAGAGAGGCAGTGCTCATCCTCCTCCCTGCCCGAGTTCCTGCTCTTCGCTGTGTCAGCACAAGCTCTTGTGCCTGACAAACTGGATCCAGGAACTGATCAACTGGAAACGTGGTTTTTCTCTTGCTGAGGTTTTTTTTCAACGAGATCATTTCCCAAGTGGCTGGGAGGAGCACTGAATGCCTTTTTTTTTTTTTTTTTCCCTTCCTCCAAGCCCAACTCCCCCAGCTGCAGTACGTTTAGTACCCACACTGACGCAGGGGCTGAACAGCACTGAGAACTTAGAGAAAAAATCTAAGTCACATCATGACTTGAAAATTTAAACTTCATTAAAGCATTGTTCCCCATTCTGTGGAGGAGAACAGTTCACACCTGCAGAACAGCATCAAGAGGAAAATTCCACTGGCAAAGCATTTCAGGACAAGACCGAACAAAAGGCAAGGATACCTGAAGTTTGGAAATGGGAAAGCTCCAGGACAGGAAAACATGTGAGTCACCTGCCAGACACAGATGCACAAGGGTGCCCCAGCTTCTCCTTCAAGTGTTTAGTTTTTTTCTTGTGTGTGGGAAGAACTGGGAGGTACAGCTGGGAGGCTAAGAGCGACCTTCCTCCTCTTATCTCTGAATCACTCCGTGCCCGAGAGGGGGCTTTCAGATACTCCCCTTCTGCTGGGGTTGTAATCCCTGAAACTGTTCCTGCACAGCTGGACAGATGTATACAGACTTAGAAATAACCATTCCTTGTTCATTAGGGCAAGGGGAAGCAAACCTGAGACCAAATACAAGGCAGCCCCCTCAGCAGCAGTTTAAACTTGTATTACTGTGTGCAAGATGCTTTCAATTTTAACCTAAAAAATAAAGAATCTAGACACTTTGTGGTTGTTTCAAGTTGAACCTGAGGAGAATGGAAACTAAAACCCCAAACTGATATTCTAAATAGCAATATTTCATTATATTTCTTAATGTTCCAACATCTTTCTAGCTCTGTTTTCTAGCTCTGAGCAGCTGCCTATTTGGACACGTTATCCACTCTTGATTAAATACCACATCAGCTACTGGGGTGGGGCAGGGAAAAGCATAAAATCAAGGTTTACTTCAGCTCATTTCCTAAACCACACCATTATACTCCTGGAATTTGAGGATGCAGGTAAAATACAGAAGAGGAATAACTCGTGTACATCAAACACCAGTAATCTGAACTTGTCAAAAACTGCTTTGGGTAACGCCAACAAAACCATCCTACTGACAACATCCAGCCTAAAAGAAAATACTGCAAGCACAAACAAGGATGTATTGAAGACATGCTTGGCTTTGCAGCTGATTTTTAGCCTGGTGTACAACTATTGCCTCCTGTGAAAATAAGGTGACACAAGAGTTAAGTAACACCTCCACGTGGCTTTAGCTCTTGGCAGAGTCAAGAGTTTAGGATGGTGTATGGGGGATAACCTGGCTGAAAAACATCTGGAATAGCGAGATAACCTCTCCCAGTACCGATTAACACAAATCATTGCTTAGTGGAAACAGAGAGGAAATGCTGCCCTTCATTGGTCAACAATGGATTTTTTTTTTTCCAGAATTCCTGTGGACACTGCACAATGGCTGGATGGAGGTCACCAGAATTCCCACACTAACACCAAGACATACTGATACTCACTGGTAAAGGTAACTTCATGTTAAGGAAGACTTTTTCCCTAAGTACACATTAGCTAAATGACCTTACCCAAACCATTTGCCAGCATCAGTCCTTCCTCACCAATGGTTTTCTTTCTCAACAGATCAAAAGTTATGGATATGACAAAAGAAGTCTCATGCAGATGCAGAAGCTCTACAGACACAGCACATCTTCAGGATGTCATTTCAGTTGAGTCACCTACAAAGCCACACCATCAAGAAACCAGAAGCACAGCATTTCATAAAAAAACACACCATGTCTACCAAGGCAGCCATGGATTCGCTCAGATGGCCTGAAGACACTAATAGCAAATTTGGGCAATTTTAATTTAACACCAAGTTAAAAGGGCTTGTTCCCTTAACCCCCAAAACAAAGGCTTCTTGCTTATCTTGGATCTGCAGCATTGATTTTTCAATTCTTAAATCCAATTGCAAATCAGCTATATCCTAAATAAGCACCAACAGTTTTGGTTTTAAAACACCGATAGAGGGAAAGAAACAAACACACATAATCCCATTTGCCTTCAACCTTGACAGATGAGCTAAATCTCTTCCAGAGAAACCATTCTCTTTACAGAACTGAATTACTGGCTTAAAACATGGGGTGTTTGGCTCCAGCCTGCACATGGGTATTATGTTTATAAGGACATTTCCTGAAGAAATATCTAAGGAAGTAAACAAATTCACATGGTGCCGCCAATATTGAATTCCACCTTCTGTAGTGGTCACTTTATGCTTGGGGGTTTCTTTTTCAACCCAGATATTCACTTATTACTTGAATTAAATAAAGCACACACAAAATATAGCAATAATTAAGAATGTTTTTAAAAATGCATTAGGTCTAATCAAACTGATTTTGCTGGAACCTAGGAAGGAATAGTTTTGACTAATGCTTCCTGGAGTCAACTACAGTAGATTTCACTAATGTGAAACCTTGCTGTGGGATTCCCCTACCAACAGCCCTGGGATCAGCCCTGAGATTTCAGGGATTTTTGAGAACCATCCTAAGGTATTTCTCTCTTATTTCCTCTTTTGAATCGAAGAAACAAAATGGTACAGGCAAAACACAGCTGAAATACAGAAAAAAAAAATTAGAAGATAAACAATGCAGCAGAATCTGAGACTGAACTGCACCCTGGGATGTCACACACTCACAAGGACAGGGCCCAATTGGTTGCATGCTCAGTCACATCTGTGAGGACCCAAGGACATGAAAGTAATGGCAGTGAACGCATCACACAGTGGTCAAGACAGAGATACTGGCCCTGCAGAATCCAAAGGCCTTATTCCGGGATTCTAATGAAGACTGTTAGGGTTAAAAAAAAGAAAAATATTTATAAAACAAATTCTGTGTTTCAAATCAGCTCATTTGAACACTTAAGCTCTTTAAGTCTTTTCCAATTTAAATGTTACAGCTGTGTGCCTGCGATGCTCTTGAAACCACACCAGGACGCCCAAGTTTTCTGATTAACACCTTAATCTGAATCCAAGGGATTCAGAGTAGCTTCTTCTGCATGATGAAATTTTAGAGGACTGGTGGTGGTGTTTTGTTGTTCTACTTACTTCATCTTACTAGCTCAGTTCAATTACTAATTCAACTGCAGCTGAAAAAACAAAAATGAACTTTTACTTACAGGAGGCCCAAGTGAAAGCAAGGATGGTTAAAAAATAGCCAAAACATCTCAAAAAGCATACTTTGCATAGGGCAGCACTTTCAGGCATAGTTAACTGAGGATTGTATTCTGGAAGGCTAATTTGCACAGCACATAAGAATCCAGTCACAGAAAAGGTAATAAATACGCACAAATCCAACATGGATCTACACCTCAGATCATCCCAAGATTCATGGACAAAATGTAACTTACAAACTCTTAAGATGGATATAAATTATAAAAGGACAATTATAAATTTCACTGCCAGCAGCAAACATCCTCCAAGTTCAAAGACTTGAAATAAGCTTGTAAACAATTTTTATTACACAGCTGAACCTTTCAGTGTTAAATAAGAGAAGCCCTAATGCACTCTGGACATCTGGTTTCTAAGCAGCAACTTGCTATGAGGACCTGCTCATTTTTTACACTATTTCACTGTGAACTGAAGTGTTAAACAAAATTTGTATGTACAAGAACACTTTCAAGGAACTTGAAAGCTGACCTCCCCTGCTATCTAACTCCCACGGTCATATTTCTCATACCTTAAGATTCCTCTTCCCATATACCGAGAAAAGTTGCCATTTTTTAACAACTGTTTTTTAGGGAAAAGGCAATTTACCATTTACAGACAACACTGGACCCAACTACCTAAAATCTTGGGGTTTTGCAGTAATTTGCTGCAATTTAAAACATCAACCTTGGAGGTTGCCATGAACAGTGTCATAGGAGCTCATAAAGTTGTTGGTATGAAATTTCCGTTAAACTTCTCCCAAAGCTCTCCACTGTGCCTGTATTTCCACACTGAGATCTGATGGAGTTTAGACACGGACATGAAAACAGCTGATTACAACTCTCTATTCCATTCCATCAGGTCAGCAACAACTAAGCCAAACAACGTCTTTCTACTCCTGGGGTTTCTGTGACTCAGGATGCACCAGGTTTTCCTTTAGAACTCCTTTGACTTGTTGCTACTGTACTCCTGATTTTTAGAAGCTGTCTCATCAGCAGTCAAATGTAGAAGCACTTTACTTCAGAGATTAGAGAAGTCTTAATGTATTAAGCATAGGAAGGGCAAAAAATAGCCTAAGACAAACTGTCTTAAGTTTACAGAGATAATGAAGGGAATGGTTAGGAGGGAACACCAGCTTCTGCAGCGTTCCCACAGTAGTTTCAATTTACAGCAAAAGCAGCAACTTACACTTCTTTGTGTTTTTCATTTTATGTGCTTTCCAGACTGCCCGTGGTCAGAAGACCACAATCCAACTGCAGAGCTGGGCACAACTCAAGAAAATCTGAAATAAAAAAAAAATTTAACCCCCACACAACTAAAAAAGCTTTGGTTTCTACAGTGGGATTTTTTTTAAGCTTCTAAAAGCCAAAAGTTCCTTCAAAAACCAGGTTCCTTTCAGACAAGGAAACCTCCCTTTCACTGAAAACACTCAAAACACATTTCCTCCCCAGGAGCTGCTGGGAATGACTTTCAAGTTGGATGCCCTGCTCCATTAATCAGGCCATCCCCATGTTCACGTTCCTAAAAACTGTGATTTCAGCCGTGCATATTCTACAAGCTGCATCATTTTATCCTGAAGTCACTCAGAGACAGACTAGAACAGATTTTTGCAAGCAACCGGCATGATCAAGAACAGCTATAAATGAAGCATGCAGCGTATATTTTGTTGTGAATCCTGAACTTCATCATCTCAGTATTGTTCACTTGCTTACTTAGCCCTGCTTAATATTTAATACCAAACCACCCAGCCTGGGAAAGCCTTCACTTAGTATAAGATGAAACCATCAGGGAAGCTTCCAGATGCCCAAAATGCCTTCACAAGCTGCCTGTATCAGTATCTATAGCACATGTCACTCTGTCAAAAAAAAAAAAAAAAAAAAAAAGTGAAGTATTCTGCTGCCTCATGATTTTTAATGATCATTGGCATTTTTTCCTCTCTGCAGGTCTCGAAGCATGTGAAACAGGTGCCCATGGTTCTGTAAGGCACAGCATGTGGGAAAAGCCTCGACTCAACTAGGGATTTCCTCAACAGCTACCTGTAACTCCTCAGCTGTCTCTGCCCTTCTTGTCCTGCTGCACACACGATTTCACCTGAAAGCTCCCAGTACAACAAGCCATCGGGAAGAATGGCTGTGGATGAATAAATAAAACCTGCCTGTGACTTTGCCAGTAGGTCTCGCTTGACACAAATTCTGTTGAATGTTTCCATCACACGCAACTGATCTCAGGGCTTGTCAACTGATACATCGAAGCCACTCAAGGGCCTCCATCCCTTCACCACACATCACTGCAAAACTCAAAGACCTGTGCTCAGCAGAGATCTCCAAGCATCTGCAGGACTGCTGGACAACACAGTTCAGCAGCAAACCAGTTATCCTACAAGTCTTACACCACAAAAACTTCTACCTACACAATGATACTGACTTTCCCAAAAATCAACACCCCAGAAACAAAATACCCAGCAGAATGACTTGTTGAGACATGCGCGCTGCGTGCAATTTATCTCAAACAGCTGGATAAAATGCTTCTTGTATCAACTTCAACAGGAATAAAATGCAGGGTGCTGCTTAAGCAAGGAAAAATCTATCACCATCCTAGCCCAGCCCTTCCTTGAACCTATCAGACTCTTCCTTCCTGCCCAATTTCTAACAGAACTGTAGATATATCACTTGAAAGCCAAACCACTTGGAAAGCAAGTTCAAAGAAAATCTAAAAAACTTCAAGTGGGCTTTTTTTGTGGACACTACTCAGAAAAAAAAAGCAGAAGTGAATGTTCAGCTGGGGAGGTTACAGAATTAAAACCATTCAGCAAAGCAACCCTGTGTGACTTCATATGCAAATAAGGTGCTCCCAGCCTCACCAGTCTTTTCCAGTGACACCTAACTGAAAAACCTTACACTAGACAAAATCGAGTTATTACTGCTTCCCTGGGCTTGTTTCTGCATTGCACGGAATCAGGGCGGCTGTCAGGTTCGGAGAAAGCATCATACAGCAGTTCAACACCCTGGGCACTCTGGCAGCCTTTGCCTGGCTGCACCTTCACCTGCTTTAGCTGCACCTTCACCTGCTTTAGCTGCACGCTCTCTCCAAGACGACCTATTCCCACCACTGGGCGCGCCAACACCTTTCCAACCACGCAGCCAGTACTCCGGCCTATCTCCGGAGCCTCATCCCGGCCTTGCCAGCAGCATTCCCACCGCTAGCCTCTCCCTCTCCCGGCTCCCATATCCACCGCGATACAGCACATGGCACACAGCACGGCGGCAGAGAGCACCTGCAGCAGCTCCTGGCCCTTTCCCTTCGGAATAAAGCCACATCAGGAATGAAGGCGGCCGCTGGCTGCGGCTCCCAGGGAGCCTCCGACCCGTGGGGAAAACCGGGGGACACTGGCCCCGTACCCCGGCGAGCAGGGGGACCCGCGCCTGCTCACCGAGGCGGGGGCTGACCGGAGGCCGGGATCGGCCGTGCCCCCACCACGAGGTGCTGTCCCTTCCCGGCTCTGCCGCAGGGCCGAGGGCGGGGGAGCCGGGAGCGGGCTGGAATTATGAAACCGGATCAGCAGGGAAACCCCGGGGCCTCCCCCGCGCCGTACCTCGGAGACCTCCTCTTCCTCCTCCTCCTCCTCCTCGTCTTCCTCCTCCTCCTCCTCCTCCTCCTCCTCCTCGTCGTCGCTACCGTTGTTGCTGCTCTCGCTGCCGCCGCCGCCGCTCTCGCTGCTGCTGGCCGGCCGGGCCGCCCGCCCGCCGCGCTTCGCCTTGCCCGGCACCGCCTTCTTCTTCAGCAGGAGGTCGCACACCCGCACCAGCCCCGCGGCCCCGGGCCCGCACGGCGATGGGGGCGGCGGGGCCGCTCGGCCCCTCCGGGGGACCGGGCCCTGCTGTGGCGCTGCCGGCCTCGCCGCCGCCGCCCTCACCGCCTCCCTCCTCCGCCGTCACCGCTACCGCCGCGCCGACCGCCTTCTCCATGGCCGGAGAGGAAGGAAAAGGAGGAGGAGGAGAAGAAGAAGGAGGAGGAGGAAAAAGAGGAGGAGGCCGCCCGCGGCCGCCGCTGCCTCGGTCACCTCTAGCGCCGGCGCCGCCGCCGCGCCAACTCTCGCGATACTTCCTGTGGCCGCCGCTGGCGCCGCTCTCGCTCCCCTCGCGCCGCGCGCTCTCGCTCTCCCCTCACGCCGCTCGCTCCCGCTCCCCTCGCGTCCCTGCCCCGTTCCCCGCAATGGGACCGCGGCGGCGGCGGCGGCGGTGAAACACCCCCTCCCTCCGCTTCCTTCCCTTCCTTCCGCCCGCGCCGCCGCCTCGGTCACCGCCCCGGCGCCGGAACCGCCGCGCGCGTCATCACCCTCAGCCTTCAACCCGCTCCGCCTCGGTAAGGGCACCGGGTACCCCGGCCTAGCCTCCCTCGGGAACCTTCCGCCAGAGCCTCCCGTGGGCACGGAGGTGCCGAGTTACCCCGCAAGGGCCCGGCGAGCCGCCGCGGTCTGTGAGGGCAGCGCTGCCCTCAGAGCCTGAGGGAGCACGCCGAGGGCGGGAAGCCCCCGTGAGGGAACGGCCCGTGTTGAAACCCCACAACCCGCAGAATTCCACTTAGAAGCGATGGTCTCTCACAGTGCGGACAATATGCATTAAAAAGCAACCTCCAAACCTCTCTTATAATAGAAATTGGTGGGGCTTCGCTGAAAGGGTAAAAAGAAAAAAAAATTGGTAGAGTATCACTAAAAGTCGTGGTCAGTGAAACCGCAGGGCGCAGAATTCCAGTTAAAAGTGATGTCCAAGGAACGACTGGACATGGTAGTCAGTGCTCTGGTCAAGTTGACAAGGTGGTGATCAGTCAAAGGTTGAAGTCGGTGGTCTTGGAGGTCTTTTCCAGCTCAAGTGTTTCTGGGGTTCTGTGTTCTTCCACATAGTTCATTCTCACCAGGAGCTCTGCATTCAAAGGTAACCTCCAAACCCCCGGTTTACAACAATTTTCTTACGATATCACTAAAAATTACAAACATTAAGATGCCTATGTCAATTCGACCATATTTCTTTAATGAAACCATTGAAATGCGTCATCGTGCCCTGATTCAGCCCTCAGGCCTCCTACCCAGATTTTCATCCCCAAAGTGTATGTGGGATATTAATACTGTTGCCTCCATTGGGGGCAGGCCAAGTCCTGCAGTAACCAAAGTTAAATATAAGTTAAATATGTTAAATATTTAAATTGTGGCTTTCTCATTGGAGAAATGGGCTTTTTCTGTTTTACTCTTTAGACCTGTTGGAAATAAAAATTATTTTAAGCACAGAAACACATGAGTGTAAAGATCATAGTGGCTCTATGCACTGGTACACTGTGGATGTTTTGGAATTGGTGTTTCAAAACAACAATGCCTATTCCAGTTATATTTTACAGAAATGAAAAGCGATTGTTGTTATTTGACTACTTGGGTGTTGTTTCTCTTATTTGGCTGACATTGGAGAACACCAGTCAGGTCTGCAGCTCCTCTGAAATTCTGCATTGCTTTTTAAAAAAATCCTCAACCGGTGCTCATCATGGAGTCTGCACATCTTCATGTTGCCGAAATCCCACCAAAACATCCTGATACGTGCCTCTGTATGTTCTTAATAAAATGTAAGAGCCCCACTGTTAAATTCCATTATTTCCAGGTCATCTGGAAATTACTGACACAGACTCTTAACCTTCTAGTTCAGAAGATTAACCTCTAATCTTCAGGTACAAGGTCTAAACTGAACAATACCTTTATAAATATCTCTGCAGATGATAGTTTGGTGTGATACAGGAGGAATAAACTGCATGTTCTAGCCACTCACCTCCTACTTCCTGGTGTGACTGCACAGAAATCTTATGCCACACCAGCATGAGATGTGTGATGGCAGATCAGTGGCAATAATGCTTTTATCCTCTTAATTTTTTTTTTTTTTTGCATTAAAATTAACGCAAATGCATAGATTTTTACTGGTTTCTATCGGGGTGCAAGCACGGATTAAAGATTTGTTATTTGTTATTATTGCATATAACATTATATATGTTATTTAGCATTTTTTATATATATTATTTGTTGTCATCACAAGAGGCAGAAAAGAGAACCGTAAGTGAATTTAGGTAATCTCAGCCCTACCACCTGAGATTTGTGGCGTGGTGTGACAAGGATGTCACTTTTCCAATGGATAAGCCTGGAAAAGTGACCTAATCTTCATCATTTGATCCGAGAGGTGACTGTCTTTAAACAAAACACGTCTGTGATTGCTCTGGCTGTACAAGCAGCTGAACAGGTCGTCCAAATGCACCACATTCACCCACCCGGGTCCGGGAAGGGTGGTTGCAGAGCTGGATTTTGCCCTTTGAGCTGTTTGCTGCCCTCTCTCTGTCCCTTCCCAGGATGGTGGAAGGTGGGAAATGGCCTCGAAGGGTTCTGCCGCAGAGCTGGGGCTGCGGTTACTCTCAGCTACATCGTATCACAAATCTGCCTTTGATACTGGGGACATTTGCACCTTATTCCAAGTATCCATTCAGGTTGTTAGACTTGGAAAGGGTCCAGTTTCTTATTAATGAAAGCAACGGTAGTATTTTATCTCTGTGTGTCGTATTCCCAAAGCCCGGATCAGATGGAGCAGTTACCAGCACCGCTTGTGTTGGCACAGGCAGAGCGGCCTGTCAGAGACTGTTTGTTCCGTTTCTTTTATGGTGGTGACCTCTGTTCTGATCAAAGAGTGGCGCCTCCTCATTTTGCACTGCAGAGCAAGTCCTTTTCCTCCATTTCATAGCATCCAGTTTACCCCTGCTTTCCCTGCCCTTCCAAAGAAGGGCAATGGAGCTGGAGAAGGGTCTAGAGTAAATCGTGAGGAGTGGCCGAGGGACCTGGGGGGGTCAGCCGGGAGAAAAGGAGGCTCAGGGAATGTTCTCGCTCTCTGAAACTCCCTGACAGGAGGGTGCAGTCAGGTTGGGCTCTGCTCCCAGGTAACAAGCAATAGAACAAGAAGAAACAAGCTTCAAGTTGTGCCAGGGGAGGTTCAGGTTGGAATTCAGGAAGAATTTCTTCACAGAAAGGGTTGTCAAGCATTGGAACTCTCAGGGAAGTGGTGGAGTTGCCATCCTTGGAGGTGTTCAAGGGACAACTGGATGGGGTACTCAGTGCTTTGGTCTGGTTGACAAGCTGGAGATTGGTCACAGGTTGGACTCGATGGTCTTGGAGGTCTTTTCCAGCCTAAATGACTCTGGGATTCTGTGAGTGCAACAGCAAACTCAGTTTCTTTACAGAAACTTGGTTTTAGGTCCACGGGCCTTATAAGGTTTGTTTTTGTCGTGAGCAAAAGCTGCTAACACGAGTCTGCTCCTAATCTTGGGATGGTTTCAATGCCTTGGGAAGGTGTGAAACTTCTCCAGCACTTTGTATTTTAGAAACCCAAACTAAAACATTCTTGTAAATACTATGATAATCATCAAGACATAATGAAGGACTAAATAATCAAGATTTGTTTTTTAATTAGGGGTTTTTTTTGTGTGTCCCAGTTTCCACAAGGGTGTATGACCCATAGCTGTGTTTCCCTGTTCATAGGGCTCTTAGGGAATGGATTGCATACCACTGAAAAGTCAGTGTAAGCTCTAGTTAGGGAAGTAATACCTAAAAAACACATTTCTTTCTTTTGGTGAGTCTGTGGAGTTGGTTAACTTTGGACACTTGAGTTTGTTGGTAGCATAAAGCTGCAGGAAATGATGGAATCATAGAATCACAGACTGGTTTGGGTTGGGAGGGATGTTAAAGATCATCCAGTTCCAGCTCCCTGTCATGGGCAAGCACACCTTTCACTAGCCCAGGTTGCTCCAAGCCCTGTCCAAGCTGGCCTTGGACACTTTCAGGGATGGGGCAGCCACAGCTTCTCTGGGCAACCTGTTCTGGGGCCTCACTACTGTCCTAAATCTTGAGAAAAATAATAATCCTTTGTTATCTCTTTCATCTGTGACTTCTGTATTTATTCAATTTCCTCTGGATTATTGATCACTCCACTGAGCACTCCATAGGAGTAGTGGGAAAGCTTGATGTCTGGATTCAGTGAATACTTTCAGGACCTGTCCCCTGTGTGCCAGATTCCTTAAAAAGTTCTACAGGTCAAACAAGGTGTTGAAACCTCTGCTGTGGTATAATTATCCTCATGGATCTGCTTTCAGTTTCATTTATAGCTGCTGGAAGCAGTGTCATCATCAAGCTCAGGAAGTAGGGAGCGAGGGAGCGTGAGTTTAGTTTGCAATTAATACAGGGACTGAAAAACATTCATAACTTCTTGAATTTTTAACCCCAGCTCGGGACTACTACAACTTCCACAAGGCTACCAAGCTGATCATCCAAATAAACTTTAAAATTAATCCAAACCCCAAATCCTGCCATTCTCACTGGTGAATGCTTTGGTTATCTTTGATACGTACAGTTTTGCCATTGTTGCAGCTTCTATATGTGCTGGATTGTTTTTATTCGTATCATTCAGGGAACTGTGAACCCCAGATTGTATTGTTGCAACACACATACAAAAGGGATTGCCTCACTGGACCTCCTTGGTGCATAGCATGGAAGATCCAGCTGAAATGGGAGGCAAGGTAAACTAAAATTAGACCACCATGACTTATTTTAAACAGAAGTAATACAATTGAAGTTGTTCAGCAGTTATGCAATTACTGTTGTCCAAGGCAAAGGGAGAAAGAAGGAAAAGAACACAAATGTTTGTACATTCAGTGAAGTACAGTTTTCTGTGATACACACTTTTAGCCTTGTCTAAACCACTCAGATTTAATCCCTGTAAATAGCACATGCAAAAGAATGATTAAAAACATATTTTATGTAGCCATGGCATTTTCTTTAAATTACATTTTTGTACTGTCTCTCTTTCTTCATTACAGCAAGTTTGCTGTGAGCATCTCAAGTGGTGTGGCCTTGTGAGTAAAGGAAGTAAAGGCAGCCCAGACAGATCAAGAATTTAGGAGCAGCAGCGCTAGCCCAGGAGAAGTGCTTAGAGCTACAGCAGAAGGTAAATCTACATTACCATTAACACTCAAACTGCATTTACATTACTGTTAACACCCAAACCTTTCCGGTCTGAAAGCCCCTTTGGGATCGACTTCTGCCTGTTTGGTGTGGTAAATCAGGTGATTTTGCCTTTGGCTGTCCCTAGCCCTGATCAGTGTCGTTGGAAATACGCATTATATCCTGCTCAAGTGTCTTGCAAATCATTTGTGTTCTATCTCAGATACTGATATTGCATGTTCTGTTAGTTGCTCTTAAGACATCATGCCAGCTTTGACCACTTCCTCACAGGGAGAACTGTGAAAGGCAAAACAAGTCCAGAAAGCAAAACCTTTCAACAATTGATTCAATGAAGAAATCTGCAAGTGCTCTGTTAAAAAACAAAACATGTGTTCTGTAATATATTTAGTACTTTGGGAGTCTTAGTTAAGCAATGGCTTAAGCACTTGAAATGCTAAAATGCATTAGTACTATGTGAGCCTTACATTTTAACATGCATAAATGATTCTGAAGGTGTGTTTCAGGCTCCTAATTTGCTTGATAAGCTTTCAAAATGATTATCCTTTGTGAGTATAAAACTGAAAAACACCATGGCAAATAGAGACAAAGGGCATCTAGACAAGATTTTGGATTCTTTGTCATTCTCTTCAAGTGCAGTCAAAGGTAAAATAGAACAAAAACAGGACATAAGATCATACGATCATAAGATAAAGTGAATTTTTTTGTATATTTCGTGTATAATGGATTTGTAATTCAAAACTGTAAATGAGACCTCTCAAGCCAAAGCTGCATCACCTGTATTTGAATATCAAAGTTTGTATGTCAAATTAACGTTTTGCTGTTTGGGCTTTTTTTTTATTGCTGACATTTAAGGCAGCATCAGCTGTGGGCTGCACAGGAGTCAGCTAGAAGGTTAAACATTTCTTACACTTTGTGTTTTGCCTGAGTTCAGCCAATCCATAATGATAATTTCTATAGTAACCACTTTTTAAGTAAACAATTGATTAGTTCTGAAATTAGTCCTTGAAACCGCTTCTCTTGGAGCAGCTTGGAAGATCTCAATGCAGGCAGCCTTCTGCTGGCACGCAGAACAACAAGGCTCAGGCTGTTTTTTCTATCCTCATATAGAATGTGCCTTGAAAATATTTATCCTTCCAGAGTAGTTTTATCTCTGGGTAAGGAAGGGAGTGGGAATCTCCACATAAAACTCGGTAAGACCTTGGATTCAGTGAAGGCAGTGTAAGAAATGCCTTTGATATCTCAGAAAGGCGCTTAAAGTGGAAGAATAATGTTTTTTTCAGAGTTCAAATTAGAACTAGAAAAACTGTGTCTAAGTTTTTGATAGTCTAAAATTCCCTAACCCCCAAGGTCCCGTGGAGCCTCTGGTTTTCAAACAGAACCTGCCTTCACTGGTTTACTGTGTGCTGTTTCACTTATTGGCTACACGTTGTAGGTTCTGCTCTGTTTCAGGGGGCCGTTGGGGTAGGGTTTTTAAGAACAGAGAAGAGCTCAATAGTTGGACTCAGTAGGTGGAGCTAAAACAGCTCACTCAGGCAACTCACCTGCAGCTAAAACTAGTCTGATTTTAACTCTTTCCAGTGCTTTGGAAATGAATTTTTACTAAAGCGTTTGATTCTTAGTATGTATGTCTTAAGGGTTTTTTTTATTTGACAGTAAATATAAAGTGATTTTTTGTGTGTAATTTATTTCCGGCAGACTAAACAAGGATTTTCTGTCTGTGTGTGACATTTACAATGCCATTGACTTTATTGCTAGCTAATTACAAAGTTAGGAGCTGCCTTGAGCAGCTTTGTGTTCCTGAATTAGTGACCTTTTCAATAAGGAGAAAAAGTGCTGGTGAGTGAATTTTCTTTGTGTCACTTGTCATTCTCTTATTTTCTTCTTCATGCCTCTGAGGTCATTTATATTTTTAAATGAGAAAATATCTCAAATGTAAAGCTTGTAACTGTCTGGTGAGTGAGCCTATGAGTGTGTTGAAAGGTAAATCTGGATCTTTTATTCTCATTCATGAATTTTGATGCACAGACTCAGCTCAGTCTTCTCAAGTGTGTAATTTTCAATTACAGACAATATATTAATATGCAATACTTAACATTGTATTCCAGAACTCAGTTTGAACACAAATTCCAAGCTCACCTTCAGACATCACTACAGTCTCTCCATGTTCACCAAAGCTCTCAAATGCCACTTAATTTCAGTCCGTTTTAAACCTGGATTCAGCAAAGCACTTTGTGTGTAACATTTATGTATCCTAATTCCAAATCCTGCGCATCTCTTTGTTAGATAGTGACTGTCACAAGCCAGAAAAGCTGTCCAGAATTTTTGGAGTGCTTTATCAGCATTAGCTCATATATTAAGGAACTTCTCACATTCTGTATTTCTGATAGGTTTCTTTAATTTGAAAAGACTCGTGTAAGGACAATGAAAACATTCTTCAGAAAAAGCACTTGCATAAGCATTTCACAAATACTTTGCAATAAGGGCACCGAATGAGTCACGCATCATTACTAATCATCAGGCTGAGTTTTCTCTCCATTATTAATCAAACCCCAGTGAGACCTGATCTCTTTTTTAGACACATCGTTATGGCAATTCTCTAAGATTCTCACTTTCTTTGCCCACAGGAACACTAAATTTTTCTCAGTTTCGAGGTCCCCGGCCTCTTTGTGCAAATAGTTTTGTTAACAGTAGGTGGCAGATTTCTCCCACCTGAGAGCTTGGAAAATGCTTCATCGGGCTAGTTCTCATGGAATGCTGATAGCTGTTTATTCAGGACACACCGTGGCTTTCCCCACCAGAGCTCTCTTTTAGGAAAAGATTAGGCTTGAACATCAGTTTTAGAGTAATCTGGGTATTACCTGAGCTACACCTGCTTTTTGCAGGTATATTTCCTACTCTTCCACTAACCCGTCTAAAAACATTGCTCTGATTTGATATGAAATAACTTCCTTAAAATATTGTATGGAGTGTTGAAAATCTGCATGGAAAGATCCAAGATACAATCTTCCTTTTATCAAGCTTGTTTTCCAGTGAAGTCAGGCAAGTTTTGGCGCTGACCTTGATGTGACCAGAATTAGGCCAATGCTGAATATATTTCAAAATCCTGCATAGAGGACCTGGTAACCTTAGTGAGTTGCCAAAGAGCTCCTTAAGCAATATCAGTGCCCAAGAGACAGGAGTCTCTGCTTTGTCTCGCTTTAAATCAGTTCTTTCCCAGCCTAAAGTGCATTTATGTACTAAAAGGAGGAAGGGAGAACTTGATTTTCCTTTCAGAAGTGGAAGCAGATAGATTGCCTAGCTGATAAGAAAGAATCAAATAAAATAACCTTGCTTTTCTTTGAAAACTAACTAAATAAATAATACACAGGAGTTCCTTGGCAAATTGTCCCAAACGAGTGTGCTTGAGATCACTCAAAAAAGAACTGAGCCTAGTCTCAATTTCGACTTCTCCACACAATAATTTTTAATTACGATGTTACGTTGTTCTGGATTCAATTTTATGACCAGATTGAGTGTGAAGTTTTCTTCTTGTGGGTGGAACCTAAGCCCATGTGAGTGGCGCTTCTGTTTTGGGATAGCGGGATAGTGGGAATGGCATGGAACATTCTATAGTCATGGGTCTCTGGGGCCTGATGGCACACATCCCAAGGTCCTGGGCAAACCGGCTGATGTGGTCTCCAAGCCACTCTCCGTCATATTGGAAAAGTCACAGCTGTCAGGTGAAATCCCTGGTGACTTGGAAAAGGAAAACTTTTTATGAAAGGGTTAGGAAGGAAGACCTAGGGAACTATAGACCAGTGAGCCTTACCTCTGTGCTGGGGAAGACCTTGGAGCAGATCTTCATGGAAGCAATGTCGAGGCACATGCAAGACAGAGAAGAGATCCAGGGCAGCCACCACAGCTTCACTAAGGGCAAATTGTGCCTGTCCAATCTGGTCCCTTTATGATCATCAAATCCAACCATTAACCCAGCACTGGGAAAGGCACCAACGAAGCATGTGAGTTAACTGAATCCAAAGTGTTTCACTGGAAACATCAGAGTACTGATAGACTTCTATAAAATCCAGTTATATTTCCGTATTGGCTCTGACAGACCTGCAGGGAAGGCATGCTTTGTACTTGAGAAATTTCTGTCAAGTGATGCAAGAACATTTGTATTCTAGGATGTCAAAGGATCCATCCCAAAACTCCTAATTTTGCTGACAGCAAAGAGGCTGCGGTGCCCAGCAGTGCAGCAGGACCTTAGAAACCATGAGACTTGTGCTCGTATTGGACTCTCAGCATTTTCAAGCTTCCTGGGCTCACCAGGAACGGTGTTCTCAGTCTTGACTTAGCACTAGGCTCTCTTCTCTGCCAATAGGAGCTGGGAGAAATTTGATTCAACGCATAATTTGCCCAGCTTCCAATTTCCCGGTCCAGGGAGCCAGGAATCTTCCTAGATTTGCACTGGCTTTAAGGGAAGCCTTCCACTGGGAATAGCTCCAGTGCCTAGATACCCACTCCGTGTTTCCCGCACTCACAGTCAAGGAAGAAAGTCAGAAACCCAAGTTCGCTCTAAGCTGAAAGTGCCAGGTAAGGGTGCTGCTACATTAATTGTTATAATTTAATTTCCTGAGTTATTTTTGAGACCTGCGAATCGGCTGTGGATGTGCCTGACTGGCAATATTGAAGCACTGTCGGTATGACCAGTAAAGGCCTCTGGGCAGAAGGCAAATGTCAAGGATAGTCAGCATGGGGTTGGAGGGCACCACAGAGGAATGGCCTCGCGAGTGTAGCCTCTGCCTAATTGATCCAAAAGACAACACCAAAAGCTTCATGTACAAAGAGTTTGTTAATATTTCTTTGCACTATGACTTAAGAAGCATTCTCAGTTTAGTGTTCAAATTTTAAAAAAACAAACCAAACTTCGCAGCTATTCAGGCTTTGCACAGCCACAGATCCGCCTGATAGATCTCTTTAGTTCCTCTGATGTATGGACCAATCTTTTGGTAACTTATGTAAGAGATCCACAAGAACTATACAGATCTTTGCTAAGCTCAATAGCAGTTTTTGGTCTCTGATGTAATTTTTCTGATTCTGGGAATGTACTGAGGAACCTTTCTTCTAAAATCAGGTCTTCCTGAAGGCCCTCAAATTCAGAGAGATTGAATTTCAAACCCAATCATTTGTCTTCTTCAAAAATCAGAGTTTACAAGCACTACTCTAAAGAAAAAGAAACAAATAAACCAAGCAACATTTCCTCAGTTTTGTATTATTTTTAGTCACTTCCTTAACAATGGGAATCCCAGTTTCCAGTGTTACGTGTCATAGGGTAACAAATCCAGGTAAAGGAGAACATGGGAAGGAAAACAGCAACCTGAAGAAAGACAATGTTTTGTTGCTGCTGCTGCAAATCCAGTTCTCTTCTAAGAGATCATTACATCCTGGTAATATCACTGGGAATCTGATTCACATTGAAGGAAGTACTGAACCTGGAACTACAAGCCAGAGCTCACCTAACAAATGTGGTCTGGTTGAATGCTGCTTGAAAAACCATTGATTTTTACAATGGAAAAGTACAGGTGCTTGGATTTGACTAACTGAACTTTGCTTCATAGGCTAAGGCAGAAATGTGGAAATATTTCACTGTGCCTTTGGATTTCACTTGTGGGGACAGGATGCTTCACATTTCATTCATGGGGCCTCAGAATTCATAATTGCAGCATAATATGCAGAAGCGGATTATCTTTTTATGTCACCAAGTAAATGACAGTGCCAAATTTTAAATTATCTTGTCCTGCCTGCTCCAGTAACAAGGACCTAGAAATGGCCTACAAACTTTTCTTCTCCTGCTAAGGTGCCACCTGAGGCCCTGACTCCCAGCTAAAGAAATTCCAAAGACAGTAGGGGATATTTGAGGTGGAAAATTCTATTCTTACTCCAGGACTTCATTTAAAATTACTATCTTTTCCTTTTTCAAAGTAGTGAGGGCTTTGTCTTAAGGAATTGTTTGCTCAGGAATAGGGGAAAGGCTGAGAAGAGAATCACTCCCTTTATCTCCTTAATGCTCGAACATTTACAAGTTGTCTTAAATGGATGAACTGGGATCTTCCCAAGAAAGAAACCAACATAAAAAACCCCAAGGCCCGAACAGAAGAAACAGCACAAGAGAGCAATTATAGCAGTAAAACAGATTCTGTTTCTATGGAGGTGAACGTGAAAGAGAAAATATTTATCAGCTTGGCAGTTTTTAGTCCAGAATGGGAAAACCATAAGTTTACAATGAAACTAAATGAAAAATAAGGCAAAGTAAGAGTGTCAGCACTGCCAGTGATGCAGTAACATTGTGGGGGCAGCTGCAAAATGGCAAAAATTTTCCACAAGTCCTAAAGCCCCTCTAGTTAGACAGGATTTTTTTCAACTCTTAAAGTGTTTCAAGAGAGAAAGAGAGAAACCCAGTGGCTCCCAGAATCGTTAGTTCATTTTACGCATACTTCGTTTCTGATTTTAGCAAATACACCTGCTTACACTTAGAGAAAAGAAGTTTGTAGCCACGTTTTTTATAGATATTGGAGGTTACAGATCAATGGCCTAAAGAAATTCAAAACAAAAAAACCCTCCAAACATTTCCTGCTGTTCCTCAAAAGTTTGCAATATTTCTTTTATTGCTAAAGCTGAAGTACTCCAAACCTAGGGAAGAAATATTAACAATCTCTTGCCAAACAAAAGCTGTCATCTTTGGCTCTTGACTGTACCACATTAAATGGCTCTTCTCTCCTGCCAAAGGCCATCAGGTAGCATAGCAGAGCAGCATAGAAATTGGAAACTGAGTGCCAAAAAGTTTCTAGGGCACAAGTGAATGCACTGGATTCCAAAGGCCTCTGGGACTTATGTAAGAGGAAGAAGAAAGATCCCCACCGACAGTTCTATCATGAGCCAAACATCAATCACACCACTGCAACGATTTCAGTTCCAGAGACAATTATCAAAGGCATTATAAGAAACCCTGAAGAAAAAAATCTTCATGAGGAAGACTTCCTGAAGAGAGCAGTGCTGCACCTTGGGTATTTCTTTCCCAATAATAATTTAGATACAAAATTGAGATACATCCATACCAAGATATAACACTGATTTTTTTTTGAGGGATTTAGAAATGGATAATAGATTAAGCCAATATTCATCTATTTTGTGGATTACCTACTTCAACTGGCAGCAAAAAAAGTCGTAGGGACATGGAAAAAAGAGACAAGTTCTGAGAAGTCCCAGGATTGATACCCTCAAAAAGCACTGAGGCTGTATATTTGGATATGTTCAAGCAATTGAATGCTTAATAGGCAAAGCAAAGTTGTTCTTGTACCTGCTGCCAAAGAATGATGTTGGCAAATGGTAGTTTAATGAGGAAAACAGCTACATCACCACATTGTGGCCTTGTGAGACAAAGGGGTAGGGATGGTAGAATGGCCTAGGGATCAAATGTACAGGATCAGCAGGAATAGTCATTCTTGTTGATTCAGAAATCCTTATTTAAATGATCGAGAACTCACTAACACTGCAGGTGAGCGGCTGATGCCAGAAGATGAACTGTAAAGTATCAGAACTCATTGATGATATGCCCAGGAGACACATCTGACATGGAATGCTGTTAGCTGCACCTGAGCAGGTCTCTCCCTGTTCTGCCACAGTGATCAAATCCTTTCTGTCTTTATGTTTGCTTGTTTTATGTCAATGAGTCCATCTCTGTTCAAACAAAAGCCGTATATCTGAGATGTTTGACTCGTTCTGCACAGGAGCCAAACATCAGTGATAAGAAAGGCAAACATCATGCACCAGAGCAGGAAAAAAAAGTAATACCTGATACCTGTCCACATGTCCAGGGCTACAGACATTTAGAGCTACAGACATTTATTTAGAAGTATACTGATCATTACAGTTACTAAAAAAAATAGCTGCTCACTGTGGCTACTGGCACAGGAATGTCTCTAGGTTTGGTGCGTTTCATGGTCCAGTCCCACAAACAGAACTGTAGGTCTTGAAAAAAACAGAAACAGCAGTAAATAAAATTGAGGGCCACAAAAGTAAAGGATTTCTTGTGTTCTTTGCGTTTTGAGAGATTACTTTGAAAAGGACTTACTTGCCAAAAGGGCTCTGACAGTTGTTCTTATGATATATCACATTTGTTTCTCGAGAGCCTCATGTCATATTAGTACATCTTGCTCCACTTTGTTTCTGCTCTTCCACTTTGCACAGGCTGGTATGATGAAATATTTTTAAATTATGCATCCTTTTTATTTCCAGGTCAATTACTCTTGGAATTACTGTCCTTTGGTTCCACACACCTGGAATAAAACTAGTTATCAACAGTAACTTTAGGCATAAATGAGTGTGAAAATGGATCATCTTAAAATGCCATTGATAAATTCCTTTCTCTAATACCAGGACAATTTTGTTGGAGTGAACTCAACACAGTATGAAAGCATTGAGTAACAGGAAGCTCAGTATAATATTTAATATTGTTAAACAAACATGAGCATTGGAGTTCAGCTCTCAGCAGTTATATGAACCATTGGCATGAAGTACAGGACAGACAACAGAAGATATCTAGAAATAAACATGGACCCTGTATTCCAAACTTACATATTAACTCCAGGGGACCAGGAGTGAGTGTTCTTGCTAACACTGCACAATGCCACAAGGGAAAATTCCAGAGAGCTTTCAAGGTGCCACATTGCATTCGTTGTGCTGTATTTCAGCTTTGCCCTCCCATCCCTTAGCTGTAGTTTTCTGGAGACTTCTTTGGTATGGCCTGAGAGCATCTCAGGAGCTGTTCTAAGACATCATTCACCAATACCACAGTTGTTTACCTACCTTGTGGTTATCCACAAAATACCTGAACATGTGTTTCTGTCCCACTGAATGCTCCCTTAAGATTTGAAAGGACATGGATCTTCTCTGACAGAGGGATATGGTCAGTAAAATAATTACAGACTGAATTAACAGGATCTTTCCTCAGATTTTGTTAGGCTAAAGCAGCACAGGTCTGAAAGGTCCAGATTGTTCATCCTAATTCCCATCATTCTCCAGAAATGTGGGATTTTGCTACAACCACCTGGAAACAATCCCAATGTCTAACATTATGACGTTTCTAACATTGCTTTTCTCCCAACCTAGCTTTCCTGCACCATCCTTCAGTAAGAGTTATCCAAATAACTTTTTAATTCCCAAAATAGAACCTTGTTCATTTAAATCACTAACAGAATGCTGGTTTTTACCTACAGAAATACCAGGAGCAGACTCAGGAAAATGCAAAAATTTTTTGCAACAGCAGCAGCCAGTAGAAATTTCATTGTATCACACTACTCTGTGAACTCATCTCAGTTTTATGTGGTTATTCCTGGAGAACAGAACAGCCTTTCTGAAACACAAGATGCATTGCCTTGGCATTTTCCTGAATGAAAACTGCCTGCAAATATTTTGAGCTTAGACATGTCATTTGCTTTATTTCAAATGTCTTTAAAAACTCACACTCAGAAATAAAAGGAAGTATTATGCATGTACTTATTTATTTAGGCAAATTTCCAGAAAACCAATCATGGAATTGTTCTTGCTATTCCCGTTAGGAATAATACAGAGTTATGGCAAAACTGCCCGCCTGAGGAAGAAAAACAGAGTAGAAAAGGGAACCTTAAGGACTAAGGAAGTGTTTGGAGACCACATACTCAGCTCTACCATGTGGGTGCTCGCAAAGCAAAGAGTTGCAAGGCAGCACACAACCTGCAGTTGTGTGGGTTGACATCCAGACACTGGGGACATAAATTCATTAAAATAAATGATAGTATTTCCCACTGGGATGCTACATCACTTTGCACTCAGCAAGGATTCAACCTTATACTTGCTTGGGATTTTTTGAAGCATCTCTCTAGGTATCCTAGAAAAGTAATTTCACTTTTATTCCATGTCCTGGGGCTCTGTGAAAACTGCACGTTTCTTCCTGTGTCTGATCTCCTAAGTTACTGCCTAATCAATAGGAACTTTTTCTGGGAGGAGAGCGATGCTTAATTAAGACATTACTCTTCGGAGGATGTCAGTACAAATGAGAAATTGTCTGAAATGACAGCTCTTGCACATGTTTACCCATGTGTTTGGCTGTTTTCTGGATATTGGTGAACAGCAGTACCCACAGAAAACCAGAACAGGACCTAACAAATTCAGGTGCTCAAATCAGCCCTAGATGTCTAGATTAGCCATCTCATCTTAACAAAGTGATTTAAAATTAAAATTCTCTAATGTCAAGTGGACTGAGTCCTATCTGAGTGAGTTGTTACTATACAATACCAACATGCATTGCTTTTGAACAAATACTAGCAAAATAAAGGCTATAGAATTAGCCCTGATGACTTTTTTGTCTGATGCCTTGAACTCCTTGTTTGTCATTTGATAAGGAAATTTACGCAAAACTTTTATCTTTTTTGGGTGCTGGAAGGTTCAACCTCTTCAGGACAAAAAGGCCCAGAGTAACAACACAGAATAAATAACTAATATCAAATTAATTTTTGGCAAGGGCAGCTGAAGTTTTGTAATCTTCTTCAGGCCAAATGGAAATCTACAAATGCCAGCTTGAGGGTTAATATTTTACAAGCATGGGTAGTGAAGGGTATATAAGCAAATTCTCTTCTTTCAATCTTCCTAGCATTTTTGAGCAATTTTGCTCACATCATAACCTGAAACCATGAAGTGGTTAGCATTAATTTCATTTCTTTTTCTCCTAAGTTCTGCCAGATCCAGGAATCTGCAAAGAACTGCACGAGATGCAGGTAAGAAAGGACTAATTAGTTCTCTTGGAAGTCTTTGTTCTATCAATTTAACGTTTTAAATACAGTTTCACAATTTGTGGGAGCCTGATCCATATTGAACAGAAAAATATTATTGACTTGAAACTAAATGAAGAGACAATGGGGAGATGGGTAGGACGCTCAGGACAACTTAACTGGGCGAGTGAGTGTGGTGCCATCCCTCTGCAACGTCTATGTGGTGCATGAACAGATGTTAATGACTCAGGATCTGTTCCTTCCTTTCCAACATGGAAAAAGCAGGTGCACTGTGCTTTTGGAAGTTCTGTCTTTTGACAAGCTAGTAACTTAGTGTTCCCAAGAAGAATGTTTGCTCTAATCAAGCAGCAGCCACATTGCTTTATTTGCAGTGTTTGGTGGTGGTGGTTACTCAAAGGACACATTTGCTAACCCTGGATAGTAAGTCCCAGCAGTCTTTTTGAACATCTGAATTAAGTAGCTGCTTACAGAGTTAAATATTGTATTAGAATTATGAAAATCATATGCTTGTGTTCCTTCAAAAAGACAAGCAAACATAAGAGTTGGGTATCTGCAGACAAACAAACAAGAAAGAGTTCAAATTCTTACGCTCTTAAGTATAAGAGTTGGGTGAATGCTGAACCCTTGTGAAAATCTGGCCCTTGGTGCCCAGAATGTATTTTTCGGGGTCCAGCACAGACGGTGTGACAGTGAGCGTCACTTGTCCCTTTGTTTGTCTTCCTAGACCACAAGAGTCCGATTGCCCACCGCTTCAAAGACTTGAAGGAGGAGACATTTAAGGCAGTGTAAGTGAACATTCAGCTTCCAGCTTCTGATTGTTTTTCTGTCTCTCTTGATATTGTACCGAAAAGGGAAAGTAAGACACACTGTATGGGCTCACAAGGAGTGTGTATGTCTCACTGAAACATTGAGTTAGCCCCTTACTGTTACTGTGCAAAACCTAGAAATATTTTAAGGCCTGCAAATGTCACAATGACTTTATTGCACTCTGGAAAAAAAAATTCCTTGCAAGCCTTGTGAAAAGGCCTCTGGTTCCTTCTCTGAAAATAAAATAGGCATGAGGAATACAGGTTTGATATCCTTAGAATGAAATTATGCTGCATTGAGACATTGCCAGAAAAAAACACAAACAAACTACCAACCTCAAAAAACAAACCTGCAGCAGGTTTTCTGAGACAATTCAGTGGTTTTCATTTGAAACTGGTTTTGGGAAAGACAGAGGGCCCTGACAGACACATAAGTACTGAGAGAAGGCAGCCTGAAGATCTCAGTGACCAAATCCAGCTTAGGTTATGGCATTTATGAGTTTGCTGGTAAAAGTGACAGAAAACTCCAGTCACAGTCTTTTCTGGTTTTTTTCTAATTTATTATGCAAGGCTTCTTTTATTGGGAAGGTAAAAAGGTTATTGGGAAGGTTAAAAACATGTTCAGAAAGGAGGTGAGAAGAAGACAGATGTGGGATCTGGCACTATGCTCTGCATGGTGTTCTAGTTAGCCTTTGTGCATGTCATTTGAACAAACAAGTTTAATTCAGAAGCACGTTTGAAAATATTGCCTGGTATGTTTCTCATTTTCATATTCCAAACTTTTCAGTACCATGATCACGTTTGCCCAGTACCTCCAGAGATGTTCCTACGAGGGGCTGTCTAAGCTGGTGAAGGATGTTGTTGATTTGGCACACAAGTGTGTGGCCAATGAGGATGCTCCCGAGTGCTCAAAACCACTGGTAGGCAGTGAATCCTTCAGTATTGTATTTCTCTTCGCTCTGTGCAGCTGCCAGGATCACCCTCCTTGAGGACTTATACCTGAACCTTTTGGGTGTGGCTATTGTCACTGGCCAATGCTCAGATTTTAGTGCTTAGAGAACTTGTTTTTGTCAGGTTCTAAAACTGTGCCTTTGAGAAATGCCTAGATGATCCATGGAGCCATATATTGGAGACCAAACACCACGCTTTGGCACATTCAACTTAGTTAGCATTGCCTGAAAATAAACGTTAGCATTTTGTACAAAACCCCAGCTGTAACGTAGAGGCCTAATTCTAGGTATTAAAGTGACCCAAGCGTGTGGATTTCCACACTGGGGTGACTTGAAAAGGTGTGTGTGCTAATTTAAGGCACTTAGTTTATGAGGGTTTGAAAAAATTCTTCTAAAATCAGGTAACAAAAGAAGTTTGCAGGTATTTAGGATCCCTGAATGTCTAACAGGTTCAGCTAGACATTAGTTCTCCCTAAAGACTTCCCAAACTGCTCATCAAGTAGAATTCCAAATCCTACTTCAATTAATCTGAAAATTCAGTTTAGTCAAATTATAAGTAAAAGGAGAGTATCTCTGTCTTGCAGAGAGTATTTCAAATTATAAATTTTTTTTCAGTAAAGCATTGGAACCATTTTGATATCGGACTACATAAAATAAAACTTTATAAAATTATGTGAAAAGCAGTAGATTATTTTGATTTATGGTCTAAATCTTGCTCAGTAAAAATATATTTACTATTCAGCCTGGGTTTTCTTTTGCAGATAAATAGACAATACATTCCACTGTCTATAAACACTAATTCTGACCCCTGGCACCTCCCTTACAGCCCTCCATTTTCCTGGATGAAATCTGCCAAGTTGACAAGCTCCGCGACTCATATGGTGACATGGCTGACTGCTGTGGTAAAGCTGATCCCGAAAGAAATCAGTGCTTCCTGTCCTTCAAAGTTCACCAACCAGACTTCATTCCACCATACCAGAGACCAGCTGCTGATGTGATATGCAACAAGTACAAGGACGAACGGGTGTCACTCCTGGGACAGTAAGGAAAACAGCCACTTCTACTTTCTTATCCTGATCACATTTTCTCATTTCATGCAAGAGCAGGTTTTTGCATTTGAAACAGGGGTTAAAGATCACATTTCATAAATCTTGGATGACTTTTCTTCCCCAAACCTGCTGAAAACTCACCGTGTCTCCAGTACTGATTTAATAACCTACTTGCTCCAGCTTCCCACTACCATAGGTGTAATTGGCAAGAATGAAGAAAGATAACAGTAAGAAGAATAAAAATTGGCAATAAAATCTTGGCGAAAGGGCCATAGATGTATTTTTCACTCTGAAAATCAGAATTTTCCAGTATTGGACAATACATTTTAAAAAACCAGCTATACATCAAACCAGATGGCTGACAACATCAGGAGCTCACCCTTCACTCACAGTTACTGAGTCCTGCCTTGGGAAGAGTGAGATTTAGCAGAGCATTTCCTATCAGTAGGCATTATGTTTTGAAAGTAGATTACTAAATTAGATTTCTAAAGTAGATTTCTAAACTAGGAAAAAGTTAGAGAAGCTGCAAGAGGTTTAAGGCCATTTGCTATTGTCACTGGAACGTGGAACTTACGCTTTCCTTTTCCTTCTAGTTTCATCTATACTGTTGCAAGAAGAAACCCCTTCTTGCATGCCCCAGCGATCCTGGGTCTGGCTGCTGAGTATGAAAATGCACTTAAAAGCTGTTGCCCAGAGAGTGATATTGGTGCTTGCTTGGATGCAAAGGTACAGCAAATTTGTCCCTGTGGATGAACACTAAGCAACTGAGTGAGAAACAGGCAGAATTCTCCTGTCTATGCAAATCTTTGCATGAAGAACTTGAAGAGACAGGTCAGAATTAATTGTATCCCTTGGATGTAATCAGTTTAATGTGATAATGTGTGTCCTGTTACCGCAGGCAGTTGTCATCAAGGAAAGAGCCAAGCTTATAGGAGTGAAGCAGCAGCATGGATGTCGAATCCTCGACAAGTATGGTGAGAGGACTTTCCAAGCAAGGTAAGTTCCAATCACGTTTTTGGATGAAATGTAGGCTTGTCACCCTGTGAGTGAGACCTAGGAAAAAGCTCAGCTGTGAGAGTTGCAGAGCAATGAAACCATCTCTGGAACCAGTCCAGAAGATGTAGAATTAACTGTTGGAGTGTCACTCGGAACCAGAGATTACAGTGTGTTCCAATGCCAACAGCTTTCAGTGATGGACACATACACAGTCAGCAAAGTAAGGTGCTAGTTTGAACCTTAAGCCAACCAAAAAGTCAGATTTGGCAGAATCACAGTTGTTAAAACATTTGTTTGTAAGATAAAGAAAAGCTTTAACAATTAATAAGTGGATCATCTGTCTGGGCACTGAGAGGTGCTTTCATTCTGTGGCCAGTCTGATACACTAACATTGACTAGGACTATCTTATAGATGTAGTCAGCTTTGATTTAAAGGTATAATCAGGACTATATCTATCTGTGCCAAGTAATCTGGAGTGCTTTCCAGTCGCTCAAGAGTGATCGGGAATTCTAGAGTGTGAGTTTTACAGTTCAGGCAGAACAGAAGAACCACAAATTTGTTCCTTTCTGGCTTTACTGGTGTAGATGTTGATGCTCTTTTTTTTCAGCCACCAGAAATAAGTTGAGAAGAATGAGTATTTTCTTGAAACAATCCTGATCTACCATATCATGTGTTAATGACTTACAAGGTTTCTGTTCCCTACAGTGCTTTAAAACAAGTGTCTTTTTCTCCTTTTCTACCCAGTAAACTTGTTCGTATGAGCCAGAAATACCCCCAGGCTCCATTTCCAGAACTTGTTAAGATGGTCCATGATGTGAAGGATGTCTACAAAGAGTGCTGTGAAGGGGACATGGTAGAATGTGTGGATGACTGGGTAAGCTCACTCACTATTTTAAACAATGTTTGCATATTTGAAAAATGTTTAGAGATAGTAATTTGTGCAGCTGCTCATTCACAGTCCAGGGAACTTAAACTTGTACTCAGCCCTGCTGGAAGGTTCCTCAAGCACTGAAAAGCTCAGGATCAGCACAGCTGACTGTTACTGGCAGTAGGTTTCAGCACAGCTCTGGATATAGCCCTGTCTGATCATGAGGACAAGGAGCTGTTGCTTACAGTCTACCAAGTGTGTTTGGCTGAAATCAGAACACTTAGCAGGGAGGTTGTTTGATGGTATTTATTCACTTCAACTCAATCATAAATAAAGCAAAAGAAAGGAGAGGCAAAAAGGCTGCAATTTTTTCTCCTGTCCTGTCGAGTGTACTGCCGTTAATCCAGCTTTCCTGTAGTGCCAATGAATGCTAGAGAACAGATTAACAAACCTCTGCAATAGTGAGATGATTTCAATATTGCCTGGCTGACTGAAACTTGGACACACTTGTTGAGCCAGCTGGTTCCAGTGCTCTGGGGTTTTATCATGTTTTGTCCTCTTTCAGACCTGGGCATCTTATCAGGACTGACAAGATCCATCAGACATCCCTGTGACAGAGCACTCAGTGATGTGCCCTGGCTTTCCAGAGTTTGTATTCTCAGAGTTTCTAGGATCAGGGAGGGAACCATTCACCCTGCACACCGTGTTCAGCACACACAGGGCATGCTCATGCCCCAGTTATTTCTCTTTGTATGAAGGCAGCATTTTTTTTCGCAAAGCGCTAAGTAAATAGGTGACGTGAGTGAAAAGGAAAGAGTCTGAAGCGGAGAGAGCAGATCAATTAATCTGTCTTTAAATTATAATTTCATAGCTTGTCTGATACTATGTTTTAATTTTACAGTCAGAGCTCGTGACCTCTTTGTGCTCTAAACAAGATATTTTCTCAAGTAAAATCAAGCCTTGCTGCGAGAAGCCAGTAGTGGAACGGACCAGGTGCATCATAGAGGCAGATTTTGATGACAAACCTGACAATCTTCCCTCTCTAGTTGAAAAATATATTCAAGATAAGGAAGTGTGTAAAAGCTATGAGCCAAACCATGATGCATTCCTGTCAGAGTAAGTAGTACCAACAGCATTCCAAGCTCATTGTCCACCTGAGGAAATGTCCTTGTTATTACTGCACTGTGCTTGATGAAAGCAGCACATTATTCAGGAGCTCTGTCTGCTCACGTGCCTTTCAGGTTTGTTTATGAATATTCACGAAGACACCCCGAGTTCTCCACACAGCTGATTATGAGGATTACTAAGGGATATGAAACACTCCTGGATAAGTGCTGCAAGACAGACAACCCTGCTGAGTGCTACGGAAACGCTGTAGGTGCAAAGCTTTGTTTGCAGATGACTAGAATGCTTGATTGGTACCTGTCATGAAAGAATTGGGTTGAGAAGCTCCTACAGAAGAGCAGACAGAAAGCTTTTGGAGAGAGTAATCCCAAGGGAAGTTAATGTCCTGGTGGAAGATGAAGCAGTCCATGGCCCATGGCAAGGATACAGGGTTATCTCAGATCACAGAGTAATTTCATTGGTCACATTACAGTATTTCAGACTAGTCTCACTCAGCTGTCTGATGCCTCTGTATCTCAGAAGTGGTTCTGCTTGTCCTGAGGCTGACAATTAATAGCTCAGTTATACTCTGAGCTCCACTGCCTACATTGAGTATGGCTGCTCATGGATTGTGATGGGAATGTGCATGGCCAGCACATAAGAGACCCCTCAACTTAAGTCTGATCTGCAACTCAGTCACACACAAGACACAGCATAAGTTGAGTCCCTGAAAGCTTTGGCCAAGAGATGTTCCCCCTCATGGATGATAGTAATTTGAAATATTTACTTGATTTAAACAAATAAACATAAACCCCCACTGTTTAGAAAGTAAGTCCAACAGGTAATTAATTTAAATTAAATTTTTAAAATGTGGCTGCCTTTTTCAAGGAAATTTCTGTTAGAACTTAAGACCCACAAGGGAGTCAAATCCTGCCTACACCATCCTGGCTATATGGAAGTGATCAACTTTGCAAAATGAGCATTTTGTAGTTAAGAGGTTTAGAAGAGATCAAAAGTTACATTTGTATGACTGTAACTGATGCCTTGGAGTGGCTACCTGGAAACAGAGGCTAGACAAGATTATGAGAATAAAAGCAGGTATTTATTTGATGGGCCTTCAAAGGTACACCTTGGGAGTCAAAAGCCTCCGAGGGGCTCCACCCAAGATGGACGCTGGGTTGCAGGTTTTTCACACTTTTATAAGTTTGGTCCATTTGCATATCAGGGTTAATTCTCCAATTATAATTTCAGGTAGTGATGTCATTATCCCCAGTTTGCTCCCCCTGTCAGAGGCTTTAGTTTACATATTTTGGGGCCTGGGACAGCAAGGTGTCCTTGAAGTGCAAACCTAGAGAGGGTTTTTTATGTCCAACCAGCATGAGAGGACAGTAGCTGACAGGCTGTATGAAGTTTCAGAGTTACATACTAAGCAGTACAGGATTTGAAAAATATAAAAGTTAAAACCTAAGGCATCGTTAACAGCAAGTCCTGCTCTAATATTACTAATAAGTTTGTACTTGTTTCCAGCAAGAGGACCTGAACAAGCATATCAAGGAAACTGAGGATGTTGTGAAGACAAACTGTGAGCTGTTCAATACCCATGGCGAGGCAGACTTCCTTAAAGGGTGAGCAGCTCATGATAAATATTCTGGAGTGTAATGAATTACACTGGCTGCTTTGGGCAGATTGATTTGATCTTCACTTCTGTTTTCCCTTCAGTGGGCCAGATGTGCTCACATTTGAAGAATGCTCTACTAACAGTCATTTTAATTTGTCTTTGTCAGAATTCTGGTCCGCTACACTAAGAAAATGCCTCAGGTATCAACTGACACCTTGCTTGAAATTGGGAAGAAAATGACAGCCGTTGGCAACAAGTGCTGCAGTCTTCCTGAGGAGAAACGCATGTCTTGTTCTGAGCACTATGTGAGTACACAGATTTATTCTTCTCCCTTCTTCTCTTTGAGATTTTTCCCGTTTGCAAAAATACTGAATTCTGGCGAGATAGCAAACACAGTGATTTTTCATAAACACCATGGTAAGCATCTGCCTAACAGAATTCCCAGTCTGTTCATTTTTTAATGGATGTGGGAGCCTAAATAGCTATCTGATGGTAGCTTGTGAAAATTTTAGTTAAACTTTGCTTTCCCTCAGAAAGCAAAAGTAAGTTCATAGAATCATAGAATCAGGAATCATAGAACCATAGAATGGCCTGGGTTGGAAGGAACCTTAAAGATCATCCAGTGCCAACAGCCTGCCATGGGCAGGGACACCTTCCACTGGACCAGGTTGCCCAGAACTCCATGATTGAGACTGTGGCAGGTAGTATTTGGAAAAGCTAAGCAGTGTCTTGAAACCTTCAAACCTACTGATTGTAGCCCAATGCCCAGACCGTTTGCAGATGAAGAAATGCCTTAGTCCAGGAAAACCTATTTATTTTAAATTTCAAACATATGCCATTTCCCAGCAGGTGTTAGATCCAATAGCTCCCTCTTCCAGCTGTGCTCTCGTAACACAAACATCACCTAGTTCCTGTGGTTTTGGGAAGATGTAACTCACCTTTGCCCTTTTCTTTTCAGCTGAGCATCATCATTGAAGATATGTGCAAGAGGCAGGAGAGCACCCCTATCAATGACCAGGTTTCACAGTGCTGCAACGAACTCTACTCTTACAGGAGACCATGTTTCACTGCCATGGGTGTAGATACCAAATATGTGCCTCCACCATTTGACCCCATGATGTTCAATTTTGATGAGAAAATGTGCAGTGCTCCTCCTGCTGAGCGCGAAGAAGGGCAGCTGAAGTAAGCTCCAAGAAATACCTTGTAGGAAAGCTTTTGAAGTGTAGCACTTATGGGGGTGCAGAAGGAAGCTACAGACACTCTGTTTTGTCATCTGACTGGGGCTTCACTAGTGACAGAGAAAACCAGTTGGAACTATGTGTTTGCACTGACCTGGTCAGCATATAACATCATGTAGTTTGGAAGAGGAAAAATAGGATTTTTTTCTTCACGTAAAATCACTCTCTTAACTGACCAGTTTCATGTAGGCCCGCTGCCTGTGCAAGTCTTGAGATGTACTTAATTAAGACAACATACAGATCATTTCTCTAAGTTTTTCCCCACCTGTAACTGAGTTAACACAAAGCAAACAGATGGTTGTGTTAGACTGGAAGTTAGGAGTCACCAACAGGCACAGGCTCATCTAGGCATGACAAAAAAAACCCTCATAAATGAGCTGTGCCTGGGGGGGAATGGTGTCTTGTAAACTGGGGAATCCAACTACAGCAGGCAACGTTAACTGTGTCTTGTGGCTTTGTTTTCAGATTGCTCGTCAACCTCATCAAGCGCAAGCCCCAGATGACAGAAGAACAACTAAAGACAATTGCTGGGGGTTTCACTGCCATGATGGAAAAGTGCTGCAAGCAGTCAGATATTGATGCGTGCCTTGGGGAAGAGGTACTTTCTATCTCCTTTTTTAAAAGAAACAAAACAAAAAACCACACACACACACAAGAAAAACCCAAACCAAAAAAAAAACCAAACCACGTATACAGGAACCTGGAAACTGTGCACTAGAAGTGGTTCTGCAAACTGCTATGGTCACTTGTCTGTGTGCCCTTAAAATAAATGTGCAGAGCTTAATGTACATCTTGGCTGCACAGATGATAGTCACTGAACAATTTCACGTAGAGAGGTTGTTCTGGAGGTAATTTAGGCAAACCACATGCTCAAAGCACATCTAAATCCTAGATTAGATGAAGTTCTTCAGGGCCTTGTCAGAAGAGCCAAGTATCTACAAGCCACAGTTGAAAAATACCCATGTGCAGAATTTAAACTTTATCTCTAGCATACATAAACTTCTTTTTGTGCTACAGATCCTTACAGAACTCTTGGATTACCAGTAAAATGTGCATCTGGATCAATTCTCAGAACTGCCTAGCAATTAGATATATTGAGAGTTCAGCTGATCATGTCACAGAAAAAGTTTATCTAGAGCCATATTGCATTGCCAGGTTTCCAGTAGCAACCTCATTATAATGTAGTAGAACTATTACTAATATCTTAAACTGCTTATTAATTGAATTATTTTTTATTTATATCTGAAGTATTGCATAGGTAAATATATTGAGAAAACTTAGGAAAGAATTATTTTGTCTCTAATCCATTCCAAAAGTTTCTTTTCTACTTTGGCAAAATTGAAAGATACCCAACATCCAGGGGCACGTGGGTTCTAGGGTCAGGAAGTACCATTAGAATTATCATTTGAACCATAATTCAGGCACGAGTTTAAGTTTCTAACAGTTCCTTCTCAAGCACAAGCTACTTTGCTCCTTAGTTGCTCTCTCACAACTGTCTGTGTTCCTTTTCCTAGGGTGCTGCCCTAATAGTCCAGAGCAGAGCCACATTGGGAATTGGTGCTTAACCTAAGGTAGGTTACTGCAGTAATGCACATTTGTCCGTCAGTCTGTCTGCCCCTCCCTGCCCACCCTTCTTCCATCCACTTAACTTCTTCATCCCCGAAAAGCATCCAGCTTCCCTTTAACCACCACCTCTGCTTTCCCTAATATTTTATCATCTGCCACTGCACAGGGCACAAAAAGTTGAAGTACTACCAGTATGCTGCCATTTTACAGAATACTCCCTTTTGTCTCTCCAATCTAGGTTGCCAGTGGGAAAAATATGAAGAAAAAAAACCCTTCCATGTAACTTCTCCCACCCCTTACCCCTTTTCCTTTGGTACTGAATGAATATTTCATGAATCTTCTGTGTTTTGTCAAACTATGTGCTTTTCAATTCCTTTACTTAAAAAAAAAAAAAAAGAATAATAAATAAAGGCTTTATAAAATTGCACCTGTCCTTGTCTGCTAGTCACTACCATAAGGCAAAGCTCTGTAGTGCTCCCTACACCAAATGGCTACTCTAAGTAGAATATATGGGCAAAGAGTCTATATTTCAGATTTTTTTCCTGTTTATTGCTCTTGGAAAGTTTGTATGAAAGAATATGAAAGATGGTGAGACGTTTATCTAGACTTTAACACCCTTGATTTTAGGTTGATTTTAGGCTTTACTTCAGCCATTGTAATTACATATTAAGAAAGGTTTCAAAAGTACTGTTCGATCTCAGTAAGATGACTAGCAAGGCGCTCTTCTACAAAAAAAGATTATTTTTACACCAGCCACAAATCAAGCATCTCTTCATTTGCAAAGAGTTGCAAATAGCCCTGCTTTAAGACACTTTTAATGTCTTAATTAGTTTTTTAAAAAATGTTTTAAATTTTCTTCTGAAAAGCTCACCACCTAAATCATGCCCTTCACTCCAGGTAACTCCCCAGAGAGACATTTCCTGGTCCTATGCCACCAAAGCAGTGCTATTTTCTAGGACATATTTCATTTCATTACACAAACCCCCCCCAGTCTTGACTTCAACAGAGCCCCTTGCACTGTTAGAAGGGCCCTTGTGTAACGAGGCATTTCACAAGGGCAGGTTTCTTGGCCTTAAGAAGCTTTGTGCCTGTGGTTCCTGAACCAGGAGTACTCTACAGGCTGTGGGATGAAATATTCAGAGATACTGGGTCGAAACTTGAACAGAAAGACTCACCAATCTTGTTACACTTGAAAGATTTGAACATTCAGCCACTAAAAGTCACGGCTACATATTGGTTTAGAGAGTTGATGTGGCCAAGAGGCACTCACAAACATCAAGATTCCAAGTTTTGTGAATTTGAGGAGCAATACTTAGCAGTTACAGTTGAACTTTTTCCCTTAGTTTAAAGGAACACAAACTTCTTATAAAGACCATTCCCATATCTAATTCATGCAAAAGTCTGACAGTCATTCCCTGCAGCTAAAACCAACCTGCTCTTGGAGCAGTGAGGCCGTAGCTAATTAGTACAAGTTAAGCCTATTGGAAGGGTTTTGGGGAAGATTCTGAGGCACAGAATTTGGGCCCACAAATCTGTCTGTAGGTTTTCTCATCAGATTTCCAGCTGATCCCCACAGCATTCCACATCACAGTTTTTACATGTGCCTGTTCCTTTCCTGTCACAACTGGTGTGGCTTTTCAATTGACCAAATCCAAATGCAAAGCAGGTTAAGGATTCCATCCATTAAGCTTTAGTAATTGAAAATGTGTTTATAATTCTTGTGGCTGTCATTTTGCTGTCTCCAGAGAGAGACAGAATTAATAGAGAAATTATTTCCAGGCTGCATTTATCATTTATTGATGCGGAAAAGAGGAATGTGTCAAGAGAATAAAATTGAGTCAAATGCCAATATACCAAAAATTTGTGAAAACAATTGATTTTGCTGGATCCCACTCCCATTGCTACAATCCATAGGCACTCATGTGTTTCCCTTGCACGTCACAGTGTCTTTCAGTTGGCATAAAGACAGACCTGTGCAGTCAAGCCGCAGCCCTTAAAGCAGCATCTCAAGCCTTAGTGTTGACACAGTTTTGAAAATCACTTCCCAAGAGCTCTGGGTCCCATGCTGATCAACATTGCTTCTATTCCCAGGGCTCTCTTTTGGGCTGGGGCTTTCCACGGCTGATATTTGTTGCCCACCTGGGTTAGTTTCTAATGAACTGAACTTCCTTTTTCTCTTGTAGAGTCTGCGTTGAGAAGGAGAAGGACCAAGCACCATCTGCAGCCGTACCCAAGACTGGCACAAAGTGTTCTTGAACCACTTCAGCGTTCCCTGAAGAGGTAGGGAAGCCTCTCCCTGGTTCCCTGGAGCTTGTTTAATCTCTGCTGCCCGTGGGCAGAGAGAGCCAGTTCCCTGCCTTGCCCACAGGTGCTGAGCAAGCAGGTCACTGCAACCCAGGCTTGCCTCGTGCTGAGATAACGCGTTTGGACAGGCAGCCCCAGGGGTTCACTTGGCCAGGCCACCACGCCTCCGGGGGCCAGATAAGCCGAGGACAGGTTGTAAATGTCACCCTTTGTACTCTGTCATGTCCAGTTCAGTTGCAATCGGCCTGCGGTGGGATTTGGAACAGAGATAAAAGCAGGAGTGCCCTGCTTAGGAGGCTAAGGGGATGGCGAGTCAGAGAGCGTTTAAACTTGAGGAATTTCTTTCTTCTTCCATCCCAGGTGTTGTAGGTTCATTTCATGCTCTTAAATGATCTGGCAGGTAGGGTTTGCCTCCCAAAAAAGGGCACGCGGTGTCAGTAACAAGCACATACGCAGCAGCCTCTACAGACATCGCTCCTTTAAAGCTTTCACATTTGAAACTGGGCTGCAGATTCCCCTCCCAATAGCCAGAACCTCCCAGGATCAATTATTAATTCCTTCCTCCTTCTTAGAGGGTAATAACGACGTCGTTCCAGACTCTCCAGAAAGACATTCATTGCACGAGCACAGAAAGCAGAAGAGCCTCTCCTCACCTGAGGCAGGACAAGGCTGTATTCAAGGAAACCGTTTCACTGTGGTGTGAAGGGAAGCATCCTACAGCACAGAAGCAGACACCCAGTTCTCTTGCTCGAGGCCTGCTGGCACCAACACCACTCTCTGAACTAGACTGGGGCTTCAGCTCCCAAACAGAGGGGTCAGTCCTCCAAGTCCAAAGCAGGGATCAATTTTCTCTATTTTTTGTACTATCAAAAATGTTTGTTACAGAAGAGGTGGCCTCTGAGGCAGCCCATAGGTCCTAGAGTTACTGGAATGCTTCTTTTCTACTCCGTGGGATAAGTGTGTTTTGCTTTTGCCGTGGCTCTGGAATTAAAAGGCAGAGAAGGAGTAGGGCAGGGTGGAAATGTGAGTAGGGAAACTCACAGGGTACAACTCTGTCCTCATGTCTCAGGGGTGACCAAATTGCACTTCAGAGAGAACCTGGACATCCCACACAGACGAGTCCTCCTGGGACACTTGGCAGGTGATTCCCAACACTGGGACCACGCCAAGCACCCGCTGCACTTCCCCCCCACGTGCCAGTGGCACGCAACGCGTATCCAACACGTCCTCGCGAGCCCGGAGGCAGCCGGGATGGAGGGAAGCGCTGCTGGAAAAGCAGTGAGGAAGGAAAGGTGTTTCGTTCCCAGCCCCGTGGCTCGGAGGAGCCGCGGGACGGCGGGATTTGCTGCCGGCTGTACGGCAGCGCGGAGCTGCGGGGGCCTGGGCGCGCTGCCGTGGTACTGCCAGAGGTTATCCTGTCCCCTGTGCCAGCACGCTCACACCACCTCAGGGGACAATCCCAGGACAAGGACTCCAGGAAAAGCCGTCACGTTCCAGCAGAACGACAGACCACACAGAGCACCTCAGAGTGACTGAAAACAAGGGAGAAAACAGACATGGACGGACTTTTTTGTTCCCCGAGGTGAAAAGAATTGGAGTGGGATTCTTTTGAGCGAGATAATTATGGTCTGGATTACACCCTGTGCAGCTTTTCAACGTCCCCCAGCCAAAGGATGGCTGGGGAACAAGAGAATTGCCAAAAATTGCCTGGTTTGCATGAGACAAGTCACACTCTGCGTGGATAGTCCATACATTTATAAAGCCTTTTAAAACCATCAGGCTCTGGACTACAGGTAGAGTCAGAAAAGAGGTTAAGAGATGCACTTTTGACAAAATACATCCACTCAGGAAATCATCTCCAGGTCCAACAGAAGTTCCTAAGCGATTCTGATACAACTGGTTGCTGGCAGGGGCTGAAAAGAGCAATTCCTGCCATCAGACTCCCCAGCACAGCCAAGGAATCACAGAATCAGCAGCAGCAATGAAGTGGACAACTTGGATTTCCTTCCTGCATTGCCTCCAGGCCTCACACTCCAGAAAGGATTTGTTGAGTAGACAGGTAACGAGCTTTTATCCACCACATCCCTGCCACACCTTGGGTTTTGAGGCACAGATTCTGCGAGTGTCACGCTGCCCCGAGTGATCTGAAGGGAAAACCTTCCCTCTCTCCAGAAGCTCCCAAGGAGACGCTGGAAGCCAAGCAGAAACCCCTGCTTGTCTCAGTGAGCCTCGAGCTGTTACACTCCAGCCGAAGGAGTGGATTAGGCTGGATCTGAGCCAAACTGCCACAGAATGCACAGTAAATTCCCTGTATTCCAGCAAGAGGAGCTGAGCACTGTTCCAGCTCAGAGCACATGCAATCCCATTCACACCTGTACAGGAAGGCAGAGAACTGGTGTTGATTTTTGAGCTAAATATTTGCAGAAAAGGCTCAAATGTGTTGTATGAAAGTGAGTTTTCTTAGGCAATCTGCAATTACCTATTTGAATCACATGGAAAAGCTGAAATGGTTTTGGCTTTCCATGGAAAATTCACATATTCAACCACAAAGCAATTCCTGGAAGATGAGGAGGACAGGAATCAGGTTTTGCAATGGAAGCTGAACAAAGCAAACCTGCAAAAATGAACCAGACTTTCTTTGTAGCCTTTTTAGCATGGAAAACAATACTTATCTCCTTTGATTTTCAAATCCCTGCATTGCAACTTGTTGGTCTTCCTTAGCAGAGAATTATTCCTCATTTTCCAAGAGATCGCTTCTGTAAATTTAAACCAAGCACTCAGCCAGGGATGTTGGTTTCACAGGGCCATAAAAGAGCACTAAAACAAGACATATTCCAAAACACATGTTCAGATAAAGTCCAGCCATCTTTCTTTCATTACATTTCCATGTAAAAACACAAACACAAACCATGTTTTCCTTAAAAAGCAGTTTGTAAAGTTCCAACATGTCTCTTAAACATGGCATCCCAGTGCTGAAATGAACCATGTCAGATATGAAGGTACTTGAAGGTACAAACCAGCTGCAGGTTTGTGTAGCTGCATTTGGCATGCCATGAGCACGGCTCAGCAGAGCACCGTGCTCCAGTGTCAGGGCACCAGCACCACTCCTGCTGGCCTCCGTGGTGTGTTGGACAGAAGCTAACATTCCTTCTGGGAACGTGCTGATACCCGCTCAGGACGAAGCTGATACCCCTAACTTACTGCCTGAGGTGAAAAATACTATCCAGAGTAATTACCCCAACAAATGTATCAGAAATAGAAATAATAACTGCAATGCCAATATTGCATTACTTTAAACATTCTGTCTCTCCCCCCAGAGTTCTCCTAGGAAGGCAGGCCAGCCCAGGCCCTGCAGTGATTGTGTTTAGCGGCAGCATAAGGAGAACCGACAGCCACCGTTCCCTCCCCCGTTATTCAGTGTAGCAGCACACCCAAACGGAGCTTGGAACATATATATTCACTGGGTAATTTCTGTATCGCATTAACGAGTTTTGACACTAATGCTAATGCTTCATTAGAAGAAACATGACGAGTAGGCTGGTTCAATGTGCATTTAGCACTGAAAGATTTCTAGCACACGCAGTGAGACTTTTATTGCTGTCTGACAGCTTTGGCTATCTCAAGTCTCTGCTCAGTTGCAGGGGAGGTGCAGCCAGCAGTGCTGCTTTCCCTCCCTTGGCTGCACCGGGGTCCTGGTGCAGAGCCCGATTCTTTGCGTACGGGCACGGACATTTAATCTTGAGGCCTGTTTCGTTCGGGGTCTCCCTCGGCAGACGCTGCAGAGGAGCACAGAAACGGGGGACGGTGGCTTTGCTGGGCTGTCGAATGGGGCAACAAAGCCAACACTCCTGACACTGCGGAGGCTGCAGAGAGTTTGGAGGGGGGAAGTTGTTGCCGTCTCGTATGTGGCAACCCGACCTGAATCACCGAAGCTTAACAGCACCGCGATGAAGCGGCAGGAAAACTTGTGTTCATAGCAGCAAAACCCGCCCGAGCCGGGGCGTCTCGGAGCGGTGGCAGCTCGGGCAGGAGGGCGCCGGGGCCGGCCGGGCCCCTCCCACCCGGCGCAGGTGTTCGACAGCGAGGAAGGGAGCCGGCAACGAAGGAAGGGAGCCGGGAGCGAAGGAAGGGAGCCGGCGGCGAAGGAAGGGAGCCGGCGGCGAAGGAAGGGAGCCGGGAGCGAAGGAAGGGAGCCGGCAACGAAGGAAGGGAGCCGGCGGCGAAGGAAGGGAGCCGGGAGCGAAGGAAGGGAGCCGGCAGCGAAGGAAGGGAGCCGGGAGCGAAGGCAGGGAGCCGGGAGCGAAGGAAGGGAGCCGGCAACGAAGGAAGGGAGCCGGGAGCGAAGGAAGGGAGCCGGCGGCGAAGGAAGGGAGCCGGCAACGAAGGAAGGGAGCCGGGAGCGAAGGCAGGGAGCCGGCAACGAAGGAAGGGAGCCGGCGGCGAAGGAAGGGAGCCGGCAACGAAGGAAGGGAGCCGGCGGCCAGCCGGGAGCGGACACGCGTCCTTGGGCGGCGAAGCGGGGCTGCCCGGGACAGGGACCGCTCGGGACAGCGACTCCCCGGCCGCGGCGTGCGCGGGGCTCGCGTGGCCGGCGGGGCCGCGCTCCGCGGACTGGAATAAAGCTCAGGCTCGCGTCAGTCAGGGAGCTCTCGGTCGCAGGCACCTCTGTGTTTGCAGAGCCTGGGGGAGCTGGTGCAGACCTGGCTGACAGCTCCCGTCACGCCCGGCCAGAAGATGCTTTTCAGCTCTCCGGCACGCCGGGAGAGGGGGAAACACAGACACCACGCACGGCCACAGGGCCCTGGCAGCTCCTTCCCAGCCTGTGCTTTCTGATTGCCAGAGATTATAGGGACTGCCTGTCCCAGAGGATGCTCAGAGAAACAGGTTTCCTGTGGCTGGGTGCAACATACCACTTTGGCAAGACAGTAAAATCACCTCGGTTTCAGGTCACCGTGATTCAGGCTTTTTCACATCAGCGGCAGCTTTTTGCCAACAGGTTCATCACATCCCTAAGCACCATATCCATCAGCCCAAACTGCTCCACAGCTGCAGCTGTCAGCAGAAGGGTGGATTTCCGCTTTGTAGTGCCCTGCGGTGAGCGGTCAGGAGGCCGATGCTCCGGCTGGTGCCCAGGCCCAGCCCTCGTTCCCCGTGGCAGGGATGTGGCAGGTGCTTGCTAACGTGGCCGTGCTTCCTGCTTCCAGCTGGACTCTGGGGCTGAGCCAGGGAGAAACACCCTGGTCTAAGCTACACGGAATACTAAAGCCTTGTGTGCACAGCTGGAATTAAAGCACTCGCACCCTCCAGGACTAACTGGCTGTCCCTCAATTACGTGACTGAGTTTCCTCTCTCTTTGAAGGGCCGGAATTGTGATAGGTTTCTCTCCTGTTTCTGACTTCTTTCCAGGCCGTGGAGATGCACATACAACCCCTGGCACAGCCACGCCGAGCTCCTTTCTGCTGCACTGGCTGGGAAGCTGTCCGACAGAGCCACTCAGACAGCTGGTGAGTGGCTGTGGCCTTCCTGGAGACGTGCAGGGCACACAGTCCTTCACAGAGGTAAAGGAGACTTTTTCCCTTCGGCTCTGAGCTTCTCCTCCCAGTTGTTGCAGTGCACCGTGGGCAGCGGGTGCGGGCTAAAGGATCACACGGGGCGTGGACAGCAGGGCTTTGTCCCATCCGAGTACAGGCGGCCGCGTTCGGGCCTCTGTCTGTGACACCGGCACTGCCAGGACAAACCCCGCTCCCTCCCGTGACCGAGGCAGGAGCTGAGACACCCAGACTTCCAAGTTGCTCCCCATTTCCCGTGTGGGTGCCCACTCCTCCTTATCTCCTGGAGGAACAGATTGCTCTGGATAGTTTTAGTTCCATTTTTTCCAGAGAAACTTTGATCCTCCAGGAGGAAGGCTCTGCCCAGCTCATAAGTGTTGCCTGCCGGGGCCTGGCTTCCCATCCGCGCGATGCCGGCTGCCCCGCCGGCCCTTCCTCTCCTGGTGCCCGCTGCAGAAGGCAGCCCCTTGCAGGCAGCCCTGGCACGCCGCGCTCCCCGAGAGGCTGGGGGAGCTGGTGCAGCCCGGGGAAAAACTCTGACTTGTCAGTTTGGTCTGTCCCTGCCAGGAGACTTCGGTTTTCCTCCGGCCTTTTTTTATTTTGGGTTGGATTTGTCCATTTATTGTATTTCTAGGTTTGTTAGTGTTATCTTGATGATAGCTTTGGTTTCTGTTGCAGTTTCTGCAGGGCAGGTCTCCGGGGGATCCCCATTTCGGGAGTTTAGGGGATGAGGTCCATCCCTGTGCCCCCAGACGTGCTGTGGTCAAGCTCCCTCACCCCCGAGGTGTGACGGGGAGGCTTTGCCTGGGGTAATTCTTGCCCCACAAGACTGAACCACCCCGGCGTGGTGGTTCTTGCTCCCGGCACCCGATGTCCACCTCAGGGGGACACTTGCTCATGAGGCTTTTTCCAAGGCTTGTGCCCTGCTGATGCTCCACTCCCCGGGGAGCAGCGATGCCTCTCATGAGGAATCGTGAGTGAGCCGAGCTCGGCCGAACCGAACGAGCTCAGCCGAACGCAGCCTCCGGCTCTCCTGACCATTAATTAGCGCGAGTGCAGTCCCCGCCTAATGAACTCCGGCCCGACGCCGCGCTCCCGTTCGTATCCGTGCGATGGCCGGGCCGCCCGCGGGACTCGGCAGCGGGAAAACCCCGAGCTTTGGGTGTTCGACGCCGGGCGGCCGCCGCTTCCCCGCGCAGCGCCTCGGCCCGGCCCGCGCCGCCCGCAGGGAGCCGAGCCGAGCTCGGCCGAAGGCAGCGAGCGGCACCGGGCTCGGCCGAACCGAGCCGAGTCTAGCCGAAAACAAAGCTTACGGGTCAGGGATGGTTTGTTAAAGCTCCGTTAAGGAATACAGTAAAGGGAGGGACATGAGAGAAGTAGGGAAAAGCGGATTTACTGCACGGTAAAGAGGAACCAAAGCAGTTTTGGGGTATGAAGTTCAGCGGGCTGAAACAGCGGGGGCAAGGCAAGAGGGAAACAGAGGCAGGAGGATAAACAGGGAAAATGCTTTGCTCTAAAAGGCCATCCCTCGCGCTAATTACTGGTCACGAGAGCAGGAGGGTGGGTTCGGTGGAGTTCGGTTCGCCTCGGTTGGGCCGAGCGCGGCTCGGTTCGGCTGAACAGGGCTCGGTTCGGCTCGGCTTCGCACCAAGGACTGGTCTCATGTGAAATGTGACTCGGCCACCCCCTCTCCAAGCCGGGCCTCTCTGACAGCAGCGGCCGTTCCGGAGCGGGGAGAGCTGGGATCGCTTCTCACCGGGAACGATCAGGGACCAAGCCTGGGTGCCGCTGTGGGGTGCCGCACGGACCATGGTGGGAGCCCTACAGGACACGGGGCCGGGGACGGGAGGGGCTGTTCCCCTCGGCCGCCGCGCTGGGCCCCGCCGCGGGCAGCGGCTGAGAAGGGCCGCGGCTGCGGCACCTCAGCCCTGGCCCGGCCCGCGTCCGGCGTTCGAACCGCGCAGCGAGTGCCGGACGAGCTCAGCGCCGCTCTAACTCAGAAAGCGCCGCCGTGGGGCCCGCAGCAGCGGCTGTGATTCGGCAGAATGCGCTATAGGGCTGCTCTAGGGGCGCTTTCCACAGTACCGGGTTGGCTTTGGCGGGATGCGCCGTAGGGGCGCTCCCTGCAGCACCGATCTGATCTCGGCAGGATTCGCTCCAGGGGCACTCTAGGGACACTATAGGGACGCTCCAGGGACGCTCTAGGGACGCTCTAGGGACACTATAGGGGCGCTCTAGGGGCACTATAGGGACACTATAGGGGCACTATAGGGGCGCTCCAGGGGTGCTCCAGGGGCACTATAGGGACGCTCTAGGGACACTATAGGGACACTATAGGGGCACTATAGGGGTGCTCCAGGGGCACTCCAGGGGCGCTCCAGGGCGCTCCCCGCAGTAGCGGGGCCAGTCCCGCAGGGGCCGCAGCTGCGCTCGGGGCGCCGGGCGGGGGCGGAGCGGCGGTACCGAGGCCCCGCCCGGGGCATGCGCAGTGCGCGCCGCGCGGCCTTTTCCCGGCGGGACGGCGGGGCCCTGACGGGAGCTGCGGTTCCCGCGGTTTCCCGGGGCGGGGTCCGGGCTGTGGCGAGGAGCCGGACGCTGCCCGGGCGGGTGGTCGGGGCTGCCGCTTGGGGCAGGGGAGCCGCCGCTGGCGAAGGGGCCGGGCTGGGGCTCCTGTGCCGGGAGCCGGTTTGCGCCCCCCGGCAGCGCCGTGCGCGCGGAGAGACCTCGGGACGTGTGCGGGGATGGACGAGGCGTTCCGGAGCTCGGGCCCGGCGTGAGTACGAGCTCTCCCACCTCGGGGCTGTGCCGGCCTGCGGCTCCCGGCCGGGATGGCAGGAGCGGCCGTGCCGGGGCCGTGCCGGGAGCTCGGGGCTGCCCCCGGGCCGGGGCCTGTCCCGCAGGAAAGCGTGACGTGGTAGAGAAGGGAGCCAGCGGTGCTCTGGAACTTGGAACCCGCACCAGTGTTTTCCAGATGTACTCGCAGAGATTCGGCCGTGGGGAAGCTGCAGAGAAGGCTGCCCGGCACAGCTCCCCCGAATGGGCCTTCCCCGACTGAGCTCTCCCGGAGGACGGGGCGCTTGCAGCCGCCTGGTCCTTCCTGTGAAATTCGGTAAGTCTGGGGAAAGGCTTCCTGACGGTCCCGGTGTCCCAGCAAGCTGTGCCTCGTTGTCCAGGGGCCCTGCCCGGGCAGCCCGGCTCGGCACAGCTCGGTTCCTGCTGCCGGGCTCACCGGGGGGGCAGAGCCACCAAACTGCGCGTCAGGCTGGGAAGGGGCAGGCGGGGGGAAGGAGAGGAGGCAAAGCCTCTCCACCGGCCCCGGGCCCAGCCTGCCCGGGACAGGCTTCTGAGAGGCCCCGGCGGCTCTTGTTCGCCCGGAAAGCCGCGGCCGTCGGGGGCTCGGGGGGTGACCCGGGCCCTGCAGCACCGCAGGGAAAAGGGGGGAGCACGGGGCGGGTGGTGACCCACGGGGGGCGGCTGCAGTCCTTACAAGCGGGGTCTGCGCTCAGCGCTGCGTTTTGCTGCCTGCAGGGAGGGACCTGTGGTGTGGGTTGGGAGCTCCTGCTGGGGCAAGAGCTTCATCTTCCAAGAGGCAAAGCTGCAGCCTCTTCCTCACCGGGGACTGTCTCCATGCAGGACACAGCACAGGGGACGGGCCGAGGGGCTCAGCCTGGGACGCGGCCCCAGCAGGAGCGGCCCTGGGCACCTGGCGCGGGAGGATGAGCCCAGGTGAGGAGCGCGGCCCCAGCGCGCGCCCCGGCAGAGGCTGGCACGGGAGGAGGGAATGTCCGGTGAGTGCTCTGACCCGGGCAGCTCTGCCGTGCCCCTGGGGAAGGCGGCAGGATCGGGCGGGAAGGAAGGAATGCCCCAAATGCACAGGAGCTGAGGAAGTTGTGCCGTGCCGGCGGCTTCTGGCGCCGGCCCTGCCAGGCTGCAGCAGGTCAGGGCGGTGGCTGTGCCCCGCTCCTCCCTTGTGCCTGGCTGTTCCTCGGGAAGAAAAGGGTCGTGCTTGTGGTTTCTGGCTGCGCGGCACGTCCCGCCGCGCTGCGGTTTGGGGCCGCCCTGGCAGTGCTCCTGGACAGGGCCCTGGCCGCAGGGGGAGCGGGACAGGCGTTGGGATTCGGCTGTGCCCGGCGATTCCGGGAGCCGGGAGAAGGAGCTGCCCCGGAGCTGCCCGCGGGCGGCTTCTGCCCGCGCCCTCAGCAGCCGCCGCTTTGGCTTCTGGGCACGGACGGGCTGGGGACGATCCTGTCCCGCTCCCCCTCCCGGGGGGCTTCTGGTTGTTGTGGGCCCTCCGTGGCCGGTTTCACTGGGTGTTTAGCGTGGGCTCGGCTCAGCTGCGTTTGGTGTTTGGCCCTGTGGCGTGCTCAGGCTGGGCTCGATCGGGGTTTGTGCTGTGCCTGGCTCAGCGATGGGTATCAGGATGTGCAGCACGCTCCGTGGCTCCCCAGACCTGCTGCGGGGCGAGGCGAGGGTGGCCGGGGGAAGGTGCTGGGCCGGGCCAGGCACAGCCCGCCCTCGGCCCCAGGATTGTTTGGTGGCTCGTTCCCGAAACGCCCCTCACTGAGCGCAGGGGTTGCAGCAATCTGCGCCTCCTCCTCCTCTGCTCTTCTGGGCAGAAACGCGCATTTTTTGGGCTGAGCCCTGAGCTCTCCCGTTTGTCATTTCTCCCTCCCCTCCCCATCGTCGGCGGGCAGCGCCGGACAGCCCGTGCCGACAGCGAGGGGCAGCAGGGAGGGAAGGGTTGCCCCTGCCTGGGAGGGGACGGGCATCTCCTCTGGGTTACGTGGGGCTCTGCTGGGCACCCTGACTGCTGAGCCCTTTTTGCAGAGACACAGGAGACGCTGCCGCAGCTGTCCCCAGGAGAGCTGGCGGCCCCGCCTCACGTCCGCTGCCGGGAATGGGACTGGGAGAGGCCTCCACGCGGAGACTGGCGCGGCTCCGGTCCCCGATGGAAGAGGCTGGGCTCCCTGCTGCTCGGAGCTCCTCATCGGGGACGTCCGCGCCCGCCTCGGAATCCGGGCTGCCGTAGTCGCGGCTCCGGCCACGAGACGTTCCTGCCGCAGCTGCAGGTAAGCTCAGCTCTCCCTCTCTCGGGCACGCCTGGTACAGCTCCAGCACGCTCTGGACAAGAGCTGTTCCTGGTTCTCACAGCTCCTGCTGAGGGACCCCCTGCTCTCAGGATATTTGAGGACCCAGGCGATTTCTATTCCTTCTGTTTGTTTCACTTGCAGGTGATAGCCGGTCCAGCTTGCTGAAGCTCCAGATCCGGCTTCATAAGCGCTGCTGCTTTTTGTTACAAGCCAGTTTAAAGCTCCAGCTACTTGCAGTTAGCTGGGCTTTTGGCCAAGTTGTAAATCACTCACTGTCATCAACTGCATATAACTATTAACTGTCATCGAGTTATTCAAATAGAAGTCATAACTGTTTTGGTGCTTGTACACAATAAACACTTGGACGTGGAAAAGGGGCTGGAAAGTGCTTTTCGCTCCTGAGACTATCTCGAACCCTTGAAACGGCCTGGTGCATGCCGGCGTCCCTGAGCTTGGGGACCAAGGCGACCGGACCCCTCCTCCGGAGAGGGTCCTCACCCCCAGCCCTCCCACCCAAAGTCCCAGCCCCGAACCCAAAGTTCCACCCCCCGGCCTCTGTTTTTGGGGCTGAAAACGGCCAGCGGGGCTGCTGTTTCCAAGGCTCCAAAAAGTGGCACTTAGTCATTTTTTTCTGAGTCCCAGAAACACTGGACTGGACCTGCGTTTTCAAGAAAAGAAAATGCAGGACTTAGTTTTTTTTCTGAGCTTCAGAAAGGCATTGCCCACCCTCTGCTTCTGAGCCCAAAAGCACAACACAGAGGTAGCTTCTTTCTCTGAACTGGCAAAATGCAGCAGCCAGCCTGCAGCTTCAAGAGAAGAAAATGCAGGACTGGGGGGTTTTTTGAGCTTCACAAACACAGGGCTGTGCTTTTGGGACCCAAAATCATCGCCCCGAGCTTGGTTTCCCAATGCCACTCAGTCTCTGTTCTCAAAAGGTGAAAACACAAGACTTAGTTTTTGCTTTTAGAGCCAAACCCACAGGACTTAGTCCCGTTCTGAGCTCCAAGCCCAACCCCCTCAGCACGTTCCAAGCACCCAAAACACGGCACTTGCGAGTTAAGAGCCAGCACCGCAACGCTGCTCGGGACCCCGTGTGTGATGTAGTGGTGGGGAGCTGGAAGGGAGCGTTGCCCACCCGCCACCCCGTGTCCAGTTGACGGGAAGTGCTTGGGAACTGGGATGGAGGCACCCTCCCGCACGGAGGGTGCCGTCCTGTGTCTCTGTGGGGCAGCGCTGACGTGGGGGGAATCGCTTTATTCCAAGTTTCTTTCACGTGCGCACAGAACAACAGCTGCAACTCCTCCCGCCCAGCCCGCCCGGGAACAAGGCCCAGCCGGGGACACCCGTTTCCGGGGCAGCATCCCGCGCTCACACCCCAACCTCCTCCAGGGGCACCGTGCCCCCGAGCCCCCAAACACCTCCACCACGGGAACCCCCCTCAGCCGCCCCCGAACCTTCCTCCGGGAAAAGCCTCCTCCGGGAAAAGCCCCGGGCGGCCGCCGCAGCAGCCGCCGCCCGCCCCAGCCCGTGCGGCCTCCGCGCCTCGCCCGGAGCCGCAGGAACCCCCGCGGCCGCCGCTGCCCGACCCGCGCCGGGAGCGGCAGGGCCCGCCGGCCCGAGCGGCGGGATGGGACCGTCCCCGCTTCCCCTCGGCCCCGGAACTCCCTGCCCGGCCCGCGGCAGCTCCTATGCCCACCGGCCCGGGGAGGCTCGGCCCGGGAACTGCCCCGGCCCCGGCCAAGGCCCCGGCCCCGGCAAAGCTCCCGGCCCCGGCGAGGCTCGCAGCCCCGCCACCCCTCACCTGCTCCGGGCTGCAGCTGCCGCTGCCTCCGCGCCCAGCGCGGAACTGAAAAAACACGCGAGGCCGCTGCCGCCGCTGCTGCTTTTGTGGCCCCGCGCAGGCGCCACCGCCCCGGCCCCGCCCCCGCCTCGCTGCCGGTCCCGCCCGCCCCGGTACCGATCCAGCCCCAGCCCGGCCCCGCCCCGGAGCTCCCGGAACAGCTGTGCGAGCGCCCCGCCTTCACCGTCCGGGGCTCTGGACGAGAACCCGAGCCCGCTGCTGCCCGGGAGAGGCGGGGGCCGCGCTCCCGCCGCTCAGCGCCCCGAAAGCGGCGGCCGCCGCCCGCTGCCGGAGCCTCCCCGGGGAAGCCGCCAGGCCGCGGCCCCGGCGATCGCTTCGTTCGGCAGCCGCGGGGAGCCCGGCCGGAGGCAGCGAGCGGCGCCGAGTTCAGCCGAGTTGGGCCGAACCGAGCCGAGTGCGGCCGAAGGCAGCGAGCGGCACCGAGTTGGACCGAACCGAGCCGAACCGAGCCGAGCCCGGCCGAAGGCAGCGAGCGCGCACCGAGGGACCGAACCGAACCGAACCGAGCCGAGCCCGGCCGAAGGAGCCGAGCGCCGAGATCAGCCGACCGAGCCGAGCGCGGACGAAGGCAGCGAGCGGCACCGAGCTCAGCCGAACCGACGAATCGAGCCGAGCTCAGCCGAAGGCAGCGAGCGGCACCGAGTTCAGCCGAACCGAGCCGAATCGAGCCGAGCTCGGCCGAAGGCAGCGAGCGGCACCGAGCTCGGCCGAACCGAGCCGAGTCTAGCCGAAAACAAAGCTTACGGGTCAGGGATGGTTTGTTAAAGCTCCGTTAAGGAATACAGTAAAGGGAGGGACATGAGAGAAGTAGGGAAAAGCGGATTTACTGCACGGTAAAGAGGAACCAAAGCAGTTTTGGGGTATGAAGTTCAGCGGGCTGAAACAGCAGGGGCAAGGCAAGAGGGAAACAGAGGCAAGAGGATAAACAGGGAAAATGCTTTGCTCTAAAAGGCCATCCCTCGCGCTAATTACTGGTCACGAGAGCAGGAGAGTGGGTTCGTGGAGTTCGGTTCGGCCGAGCTCGGCTCGGCTCCCTGCGGGCGGCGCGGGCCGGGCCGAGGCGCTGCGCGGGGAAGCGGCGGCCGCCCGGCGTCGAACACTCAAAGCTCGGGTTTTCCCGCTGCCGAGTCCCGCGGGCGGCCCGGCCATCGCACGGATACGAACGGGAGCGCGGCGTCGGGCCGGAGTTCATTAGGCGGGGACTGCACTCGCGCTAATTAATGGTCAGGAGAGCCGGAGACTGCGTTCGGCTGAGCTCGTTCGGTTCGGCCGAGCTCGTTCGGTTCGGCCGAGCTCGGTACCGCCCGTTTCGTTCGGCGGAGCTCGGCACGGTTCGGCTGAACTCGTCAAGATTCGTCTCGGTGCGTCTGAACTCGGTTAGGTTCGGTTTGATTCGGCCGAGCTCGATACGGCTCGGTTTCGTTCGGTTCGAGTTGACCTTTCGGGTAAACTCGGGTATTTTCGGCCCAACTCGGTTCGTTCGGCCCAACTCGTCTCCGTTCGGTTTCATTCGGCTCGATTCGAGTCTTTTCGTGTAAACTCGAGTATATTCGGCCCAACTCGGCTAAACTCGTTTTCTTCGGTACTTTTCGCTAGTTTCGGCTCGGTTCGGCTCAGTTCGTCTCAGGTCGGCTGAGCTCGGCTCAATTCGTCGGTTCGGCTGAACTCGGTGCCGCTCGCTGCCTTCGGCGCTCGGCTCGGTTCGGCTGAGCTCGGCGCCGCTCGCTGCCTTCGTCCGCGCTCGGCTCGGTTCGGCTGATCTCGGCGCTCGCTCCCTTCGCCGGCTCGGCTCGGTTCGTCTCCGCTCGCTGCCTTTCGCGTTCGCGTTCGGCTGACTCGGTGCTCGGCTCCCTTCGGCCGGGCTCGGCTCGGTTCGGCTCGGTTCGGTCCAACTCGGTGCCGCTCGCTGCCTTCGGCCGCACTCGGCTCGGCTTGCCGCTCGCTGCCTCCGGCCGGGCTCCCCGCGGCTGCCGAACGAAGCGATCGCCGGGGCCGCGGCCTGGCGGCTTCCCCGGGGAGGCTCCGGCAGCGGGGCGGCGCCGCCGCTTTCGGGGCGCTGAGCGGCGGGAGCGCGGCCCCCGCCTCTCCCGGGGCAGCAGCGGGCTCGGTTCTCGTCCAGAGCCCCGGACGGTGAAGGCGGGCGCCGCACAGCTGTTCCGGGAGCTCCGGGGCGGGGCCGGGCTGGGGCTGGATCGGTACCGGGGCGGGCGGGACCGGCAGCGAGGCGGGGGCGGGGCGGGGCGGTGGCGCCTGCGCGGGGCCACAAAAGCAGCAGCGGCGGCAGCGGCCTCGCGTGTTTTTTCAGTTCCGCGCTGGGCGCGGAGGCAGCGGCAGCTGCAGCCCGGAGCAGGTGAGGGGTGGCGGGGCTGCGAGCCTCGCCGGGGCCGGGAGCTTTGCCGGGGCCGGGGGCCTTGGCAGGGCCGGGGCCGGGAGCTTGCCGGGGGCCGGGAGCCTTGGCCGGGGCCGGGGCAGTTCCCGGGCCGAGCCTCCCCGGGCCGGTGGGCATAGGAGCTGCCGCGGGCCGGGCAGGGAGTTCCGGGGCCGAGGGGAAGCGGGGACGGTCCCATCCCGCCGCTCGGGCCGGCGGGCCCTGCCGCTCCCGGCGCGGGTCGGGCAGCGGCGGCCGCGGGGGTTCCTGCGGCTCCGGGCGAGGCGCGGAGGCCGCACGGGCTGGGGGCGGGGCGGCGGCTGCTGCGGCGGCCGCCCGGGGCTTTTCCCGGAGGAGGCTTTTCCCGGAGGAAGGTTCGGGGGCGGCTGAGGGGGGTTCCCGTGGTGGAGGTGTTTGGGGGCTCGGGGGCACGGTGCCCCTGGAGGAGGTTGGGGTGTGAGCGCGGGATGCTGCCCCGGAAACGGGTGTCCCCGGCTGGGCCTTGTTCCCGGGCGGGCTGGGCGGGAGGAGTTGCAGCTGTTGTTCTGTGCGCACGTGAAAGAAACTTGGAATAAAGCGATTCCCCCCCACGTCTGCCAGCGCTGCCCCACAGAGACACAGGACGGCACCCTCCGTGCGGAGAGGGTGCCTCCATCCCAGTTCCCAAGCACTTCCCGTCAACTGGACACGGGGTGGCGGGTGGGCAACGCTCCCTTCCAGCTCCCCACCACTACATCACACACGGGGTCCCGAGCAGCGTTGCGGTGCTGGCTCTTAACTCGCAAGTGCCGTGTTTTGGGTGCTTGGAACGTGCTGAGGGGGTTGGGCTTGGAGCTCAGAACGGGACTAAGTCCTGTGGGTTTGGCTCTAAAAGCAAAAACTAAGTCTTGTGTTTTCACCTTTTGAGAACAGAGACTGAGTGCTGCATTTTTGGGCCTTGAAACCAAGCTCGGGGCGATGATTTTGGGTCCCAAAAGCACAGCCCTGTGTTTGTGAAGCTCAAAAAACCCCCCAGTCCTGCATTTTCTTCTCTTGAAGCTGCAGGCTGGCTGCTGCATTTTGCCAGTTCAGAGAAAGAAGCTACCTCTGTGTTGTGCTTTTGGGCTCAGAAGCAGAGGGTGGGCAATGCCTTTCTGAAGCTCAGAAAAAAAACTAAGTCCTGCATTTTCTTTTCTTGAAAACGCAGGTCCAGTCCAGTGTTTCTGGGACTCAGAAAAAAATGACTAAGTGCCACTTTTTGGAGCCTTGGAAACAGCAGCCCCGCTGGCCGTTTTCAGCCCCAAAAACAGAGGCCGGGGGGTGGAACTTTGGGTTCGGGGCTGGGACTTTGGGTGGGAGGGCTGGGGGTGAGGACCCTCTCCGGAGGAGGGGTCCGGTCGCCTTGGTCCCCAAGCTCAGGGACGCCGGCATGCACCAGGCCGTTTCAAGGGTTCGAGATAGTCTCAGGAGCGAAAAGCACTTTCCAGCCCCTTTTCCACGTCCAAGTGTTTATTGTGTACAAGCACCAAAACAGTTATGACTTCTATTTGAACAATAACTCGATGACAGTTAATAGTTATATGCAGTTGATGACAGTGAGTGATTTACAACTTGGCCAAAAGCCCAGCTAACTGCAAGTAGCTGGAGCTTTAAACTGGCTTGTAACAAAAAGCAGCAGCGCTTATGAAGCCGGATCTGGAGCATCTCGGAGCTTCAGCAAGCTGGACCGGCTATCACCTGCAAGTGAAACAAACAGAAGGAATAGAAATCGCCTGGGTCCTCAAATATCCTGAGAGCAGGGGGTCCCTCAGCAGGAGCTGTGAGAACCAGGAACAGCTCTTGTCCAGAGCGTGCTGGAGCTGTACCAGGCGTGCCCGAGAGAGGGAGAGCTGAGCTTACCTGCAGCTGCGGCAGGAACTTCTCGTGGCCGGAGCCGCGACTACGGCAGCCCGGATTCCGAGGCGGGCGCGGACGTCCCCGATGAGGAGCAGCAGGGAGCCCAGCCTCTTCCATCGGGGACCGGAGCCGCGCCAGTCTCCGCGTGGAGGCCTCTCCCAGTCCCATTCCCGGCAGCGGACGTGAGGCGGGGCCGCCAGCTCTCCTGGGGACAGCTGCGGCAGCGTCTCCTGTGTCTCTGCAAAAAGGGCTCAGCAGTCAGGGTGCCCAGCAGAGCCCCACGTAACCCAGAGGAGATGCCCGTCCCCCTCCCAGGCAGGGGCAACCCTTCCCTCCCTGCTGCCCCTCGCTGTCGGCACGGGCTGTCCGGCGCTGCCCGCCGACGATGGGGAGGGGAGGGAGAAATGACAACGGGAGAGCTCAGGGCTCAGCCCAAAAAATGCGCGTTTCTGCCCAGAAGAGCAGAGGAGGAGGAGGCGCAGATTGCTGCAACCCCTGCGCTCAGTGAGGGGCGTTTCGGGAACGAGCCACCAAACAATCCTGGGGCCGAGGGCGGGCTGTGCCTGGCCCGGCCCAGCACCTTCCCCCGGCCACCCTCGCCTCGCCCCGCAGCAGGTCTGGGGAGCCACGGAGCGTGCTGCACATCCTGATACCCATCGCTGAGCCAGGCACAGCACAAACCCCGATCGAGCCCAGCCTGAGCACGCCACAGGGCCAAACACCAAACGCAGCTGAGCCGAGCCCACGCTAAACACCCAGTGAAACCGGCCACGGAGGGCCCACAACAACCAGAAGCCCCCCGGGAGGGGGAGCGGGACAGGATCGTCCCCAGCCCGTCCGTGCCCAGAAGCCAAAGCGGCGGCTGCTGAGGGCGCGGGCAGAAGCCGCCCGCGGGCAGCTCCGGGGCAGCTCCTTCTCCCGGCTCCCGGAATCGCCGGGCACAGCCGAATCCCAACGCCTGTCCCGCTCCCCCTGCGGCCAGGGCCCTGTCCAGGAGCACTGCCAGGGCGGCCCCAAACCGCAGCGCGGCGGGACGTGCCGCGCAGCCAGAAACCACAAGCACGACCCTTTTCTTCCCGAGGAACAGCCAGGCACAAGGGAGGAGCGGGGCACAGCCACCGCCCTGACCTGCTGCAGCCTGGCAGGGCCGGCGCCAGAAGCCGCCGGCACGGCACAACTTCCTCAGCTCCTGTGCATTTGGGGCATTCCTTCCTTCCCGCCCGATCCTGCCGCCTTCCCCAGGGGCACGGCAGAGCTGCCCGGGTCAGAGCACTCACCGGACATTCCCTCCTCCCGTGCCAGCCTCTGCCGGGGCCGCGCTGGGGCCGCGCTCCTCACCTGGGCTCATCCTCCCGCGCCAGGGTGCCCAGGGCCGCTCCTGCTGGGGCCGCGTCCCAGGCTGAGCCCCTCGGCCCGTCCCCTGTGCTGTGTCCTGCATGGAGACAGTCCCCGGTGAGGAAGAGGCTGCAGCTTTGCCTCTTGGAAGATGAAGCTCTTGCCCCAGCAGGAGCTCCCAACCCACACCACAGGTCCCTCCCTGCAGGCAGCAAAACGCAGCGCTGAGCGCAGACCCCGCTTGTAAGGACTGCAGCCGCCCCCCGTGGGTCACCACCCGCCCCGTGCTCCCCCCTTTTCCCTGCGGTGCTGCAGGGCCCGGGTCACCCCCCGAGCCCCCGACGGCCGCGGCTTTCCGGGCGAACAAGAGCCGCCGGGGCCTCTCAGAAGCCTGTCCCGGGCAGGCTGGGCCCGGGGCCGGTGGAGAGGCTTTGCCTCCTCTCCTTCCCCCCGCCTGCCCCTTCCCAGCCTGACGCGCAGTTTGGTGGCTCTGCCTCCCCCGGTGAGCCCGGCAGCAGGAACCGAGCTGTGCCGAGCCGGGCTGCCCGGGCAGGGCCCCTGGACAACGAGGCACAGCTTGCTGGGACACCGGGACCGTCAGGAAGCCTTTCCCCAGACTTACCGAATTTCACAGGAAGGACCGGCGGCTGCAAGCGCCCCGTCCTCCGGGAGAGCTCAGTCGGGGAAGGCCCATTCGGGGAGCTGTGCCGGGCAGCCTTCTCTGCAGCTTCCCACGGCCCCGAATCTCTGCGAGTACATCTGGAAAACACTGGTGCGGGTTCCAAGTTCCAGAGCACCGCCTGGCTCCCTTCTCTACCACGTCACGCTTTCCTGCGGGACAGGCCCCGGCCGGGGCAGCCCCGAAGCTCCCGGCACGGCCCCGGCACGGCCGCTCCTGCCATCCCCGGCCGGGAGCCGCAGGCCGGCACAGCCCCGAGGTGGGAGAGCTCGTACTCACGCCGGGCCCGAGCTCCGGAACGCCTCGTCCATCCCCGCACACGTCCCGAGGTCTCTCCGCGCGCACGGCGCTGCCGGGGGGCGCCAAACCGGCTCCCGGCACAGGAGCCCCAGCCCGGCCCCTTCGCCAGCGGCGGCTCCCCTGCCCCAAGCGGCAGCCCCGACCACCCGCCCGGGCAGCGTCCGGCTCCTCGCCACAGCCCGGACCCCGCCCCGGGAACCGCGGGAACCGCAGCTCCCGTCAGGGCCCCGCCGTCCCGCCGGGAAAAGGCCGCGCGCGGCGCACTGCGCATGCCCCGGGCGGGGCCTCGGTACCTGCCGCTCCGCCCCCGCCCGGCGCCCCGAGCGCAGCTGCGGCCCCTGCGGGACTGGCCCGCTACTGCGGGGAGCGCCCTGGAGCGCCCCTGGAGTGCCCCTAGAGCACCCCTATAGCGCCCCCGGAGCGCCGCTAGAGTGCCCCTGGAGTGCCCCTATAGCGCCCCTAGAGCGTCCCTATAGTGCCCCTGGAGCGCCCCTGGAGTGTCCCTAGAGCGCCCCTGGAGCACCCCTAGAGTGTCCCTAGAGTGCCCCTAGAGCGCTTGCTGCACCTGCTGTGAGGGACACTGAGTGTCCCGCCCCCAGCCCCGCGATGCTCCAGGAGCAGCTTTGGCAGAGCTGCCGTGCTCTGCGCCTGCCCTGACAGGCTCATGTTTCTTCTCTTTGCTCAGGAGGGGATCTGAGCCACAGAGGCTACTTGGTCCTGGTCAGGCAAACAATGACCCGCTCCATCGCAGACAGATTTCCCTCATGTGCGCTCCAGGCAGAGCACACCCCCTCCTTGCCGGCTGCTGGCAGGGCACGGTGGCCAGGAGGTGACACAAGAGCCAAGTTTGTGCCCTTGGTCCCTTAGGACAAATGTGGTGAGCACACGTTGCCCAGAGCAGCACTTGTGTAGCTGTGCTTTGGGACTTGCTGGCCGTGAGGGCTGCAGGGCCCAAAGGGCTGCTGTGGGCGAGGGCACTCCCTGCCGAATTCCAGCCCGTACTGAGGGCGGGATTCGCGCCGCCTCCAGCACCAGGCCGTCACCCGGCAAGGCGTTAAAGTGCCGGCAGCACTCGCCGCTCGCTCTTCTGAGACAGCACCGGCTCTTTCGCGCCGGGTTTGCTCTGCGCCGGTACCGCAGGGCGCGCAGGTTCCGCCCGCAGCGCAGCCCCGTGTCCGGCCGGAGCGCCGCAGCGGCGCCAGAGAGGCGCTGTCGGGGCTGTCTCTGCAGCACCGGCTCTGCTCGGCAGGGGGCGCTGTCGGCCTCGCACGGTCCAATTCCTCCCGGGGCTTTTGGCTGCAGGTTTTTGGAAGACACGATTTTGCTGGATCCCACTCCCATTGCTACAATCCATAGGCACTCATGTGTTTCCCTTGCACGTCACAGTGTCTTTCAGTTGGCATAAAGACAGACCTGTGCAGTCAAGCCGCAGCCCTTAAAGCAGCATCTCAAGCCTTAGCGTTGACACAGTTTTGAAAATCACTTCCCAAGAGCTCTTGGTCCCATGCTGATCAACATTGCTTCTATTCCCAGGACTCTCTTTTGGGCTGGGAATAGAAGCAGTGTTGATCAGCATGGGACCAAGAGCTTTCCACGGCTGATATTTGTTGCCCACCTGGGTTAGTTTCTAATGAACTGAACTTCCTTTTTCTCTTGTAGAGTCTGCGTTGAGAAGGAGAAGGACCAAGCACCATCTGCAGCCGTACCCAAGACTGGCACAAAGTGTTCTTGAACCACTTCAGCGTTCCCTGAAGAGGTAGGGAAGCCTCTCCCTGGTTCCCTGGAGCTTGTTTAATCTCTGCTGCCCGTGGGCAGAGAGAGCCAGTTCCCTGCCTTGCCCACAGGTGCTGAGCAAGCAGGTCACTGCAACCCAGGCTTGCCTCGTGCTGAGATAACGCGTTTGGACAGGCAGCCCCAGGGGTTCACTTGGCCAGGCCACCACGCCTCCGGGGGCCAGATAAGCCGAGGACAGGTTGTAAATGTCACCCTTTGTACTCTGTCATGTCCAGTTCAGTTGCAATCGGCCTGCGGTGGGATTTGGAACAGAGATAAAAGCAGGAGTGCCCTGCTTAGGAGGCTAAGGGGATGGCGAGTCAGAGAGCGTTTAAACTTGAGGGAATTTCTTTCTTCTTCCATCCCAGGTGTTGTAGGTTCATTTCATGCTCTTAAATGATCTGGCAGGTAGGGTTTGCCTCCCAAAAAAGGGCACGCGGTGTCGGTAACAAGCACATACGCAGCAGCCTCTACAGACATCGCTCCTTTAAAGCTTTCACATTCGAAACTGGGCTGCAGATTCCCCTCCCAATAGCCAGAGCCCCCCAGGATCAATTATTAATTCCTTCCTCCTTCTTAGAGGGTAATAACGACGTCGTTCCAGACTCTCCAGAAAGACATTCATTGCACGAGCACAGAAAGCAGAAGAGCCTCTCCTCACCTGAGGCAGGACAAGGCTGTATTCAAGGAAACCGTTTCACTGTGGTGTGAAGGGAAGCATCCTACAGCACAGAAGCAGACACCCAGTTCTCTTGCTCGAGGCCTGCTGGCACCAACACCACTCTCTGAACTAGACTGGGGCTTCAGCTCCCAAACAGAGGGGTCAGTCCTCCAAGTCCAAAGCAGGGATCAATTTTCTCTATTTTTGTACTATCAAAATGTTTGTTACAGAAGAGGTGGCCTCTGAGGCAGCCCATAGGTCCTAGAGTTACTGGAATGCTTCTTTTTCTACTCCGTGGGATAAGTGTGTTTTGCTTTTGCCGTGGCTCTGGAATTAAAAGGCAGAGAAGGAGTAGGGCAGGGTGGAAATGTGAGTAGGGAAACTCACAGGGTACAACTCTGTCCTCATGTCTCAGGGGTGACCAAATTGCACTTCAGAGAGAACCTGGACATCCCACACAGACGAGTCCTCCTGGGACACTTGGCAGGTGATTCCCAACACTGGGACCACGCCAAGCACCCGCTGCACTTCCCCCCCCACGTGCCAGTGGCACGCAACGCGTATCCAACACGTCCTCGCGAGCCCGGAGGCAGCCGGGATGGAGGGAAGCGCTGCCGGAAAAGCAGTGAGGAAGGAAAGGTGTTGCGTTCCCAGCCCCGTGGCTCGGAGGAGCCGCGGGACGGCGGGATTTGCTGCCGGCTGTACGGCAGCGCGGAGCTGCGGGGGCCTGGGCGCGCTGCCGTGGTACTGCCAGAGGTTATCCTGTCCCCTGTGCCAGCACGCTCACACCACCTCAGGGGACAATCCCAGGACAAGGACTCCAGGAAAAGCCGTCACGTTCCAGCAGAACGACAGACCACACAGAGCACCTCAGAGTGACTGAAAACAAGGGAGAAAACAGACATGGACGGACTTTTTTGTTCCCCGAGGTGAAAAGAATTGGAGTGGGATTCTTTTGAGCGAGATAATTATGGTCTGGATTACACCCTGTGCAGCTTTTCAACGTCCCCCAGCCAAAGGATGGCTGGGGAACAAGAGAATTGCCAAAAATTGCCTGGTTTGCATGAAACAAGTCACACTCTGTGTGGATAGTCCATACATTTATAAAGCCTTTTAAAACCATCAGGCTCTGGACTACAGGTAGAGTCAGAAAAGAGGTTAAGAGATGCACTTTTGGCAAAATACATCCACTCAGGAAATCATCTCCAGGTCCAACAGAAGTTCCTAAGCGATTCTGATACAACTGGTTGCTGGCAGGGGCTGAAAAGAGCAATTCCTGCCATCAGACTCCCCAGCACAGCCAAGGAATCACAGAATCAGCAGCAGCAATGAAGTGGACAACTTGGATTTCCTTCCTGCATTGCCTCCAGGCCTCACACTCCAGAAAGGATTTGTTGAGTAGACAGGTAACGAGCTTTTATCCACCACATCCCTGCCACACCTTGGGTTTTGAGGCACAGATTCTGCGAGTGTCACGCTGCCCCGAGTGATCTGAAGGGAAAACCTTCCCTCTCTCCAGAAGCTCCCAAGGAGACGCTGGAAGCCAAGCAGAAACCCCTGCTTGTCTCAGTGAGCCTCGAGCTGTTACACTCCAGCCGAAGGAGTGGATTAGGCTGGATCTGAGCCAAACTGCCACAGAATGCACAGTAAATTCCCTGTATTCCAGCAAGAGGAGCTGAGCACTGTTCCAGCTCAGAGCACATGCAATCCCATTCACACCTGTACAGGAAGGCAGAGAACTGGTGTTGATTTTTGAGCTAAATATTTGCAGAAAAGGCTCAAATGTGTTGTATGAAAGTGAGTTTTCTTAGGCAATCTGCAATTACCTATTTGAATCACATGGAAAAGCTGAAATGGTTTTGGCTTTCCATGGAAAATTCACATATTCAACCACAAAGCAATTCCTGGAAGATGAGGAGGACAGGAATCAGGTTTTGCAATGGAAGCTGAACAAAGCAAACCTGCAAAAATGAACCAGACTTTCTTTGTAGCCTTTTTAGCATGGAAAACAATACTTATCTCCTTTGATTTTCAAATCCCTGCATTGCAACTTGTTGGTCTTCCTTAGCAGGGAATTACTCCTCATTTTCCAAGAGATCGCTTCTGTAAATTTAAACCAAGCACTCAGCCAGGGATGTTGGTTTCACAGGGCCATAAAAGAGCACTAAAACAAGACATATTCCAAAACACATGTTCAGATAAAGTCCAGCCACCTTCCTTTCATTACATTTCCATGTAAAAACACAAACATGAACCATGTTTTCTTTAAAAAATGATGACAACTCTAAATGAGGACTAAGCTCTCCGTTGGATCTCATTCCTAGTGCTGGCCACACTCCTTTCCAGTTAAATACTTCACACACATTTCCCTCCTGCAAGTGAGTGTTCACTGAACACAGCCCAGTTGCCATCCCAAGAGTGGCAAGGGTTTTCCAAGAAAAGTGAAAAGCAGTTACCCATCCTGCTGAGCATGGAAAGAGGCACTGGAGACACTGAATTTAAAGGATTCAAATGAATGCCCCATTCCTGGCAGTGTCCAAGGCCAGGCTGGATGGGGCTTGGAGCAACCTTGTCTAGTGGGAGGTGTCCCTGCCCTTGGCAGGGGGTTTGAATGAGATGAGATTTAAGGCCCCTTCCAACCCATACCAGCCTGACATTCTGTGATGATCATGCATGTGGAAATAGTCTTTGCCCATCTACCTCTGTGTTAACAATACCTGCAGCTCTTCAAAGAACTTCTATCTCCAAAAATTTGTCTTTTTATCTCCCTGATGCTTACAGCATACATTTTTTAAAAAATCAGTAAAATACCTGTAATAACTGGAATTTTTCCCCTCATTCTACAGTTTTGGAGTTGATTTTGTTCCAAGCTTTGTAGACATTTTGATGGTAATTATCAATGCTGCAAAAATGTGCGTGGGGTACCTCATTCAGCCTTTCCCCATGACTCTTTGGGAGCTGGGAGCAGGAGAGAGCTTATACAGCAAGGAGGAGTGCAGAAATAACAGGATAACAGCTGAACTTGGGATTTTCCAGTCACTGATCGGTTCCAAAGTCGCCTTCTGCACAGCAATCACCTTTGAGCAATTTGTAAGTACATGAGTTCAGTGTGCACAACAAAAAGCCCAAGGAGTGTTTAAACTTCTGGTGTGAGGTGTGATAAGGAGAAAATGCCTATTTGTCTAAATTTTATGGGGGAAAAAAAAAATTTTCAAGGTCCTTCCTTTGCAATAACATGGCCAGTTCATCATCCTGAGCAAATAATGGCATGTCTAATTATTGTGGGAATATTCCCAAAGGGTTAATGTGAAATCTGACAGTAAAAGGGTTTTGATTAACCAGGAATCATTTGGGGGAGGATAAAAGTAACTCTTTCCCCTTAATTCTTTCTGCCTTTCACAGATAAAGCAAGCTCACCCCAAGTCCCTGCCAAAATCTGACAGAATGAATTGGAGAACAATCCTTTACGCTGTTTTATTGGTGAGCCTTACAGTAGCCAAAGCCCTGCCTAGAACTTCTCGGGATGTAGGTAAGGATCTCTCATCTTTTTTCTCTATTTCTTGTTTAACACTGCTGGCTGACTCGGCCCACGTGGCTCTCTGGTGGCTCACTTAGCCACAGTTGGATGTGGGGATTTTCTTAAGGGATAAAGGTATACAGCAAAACTCTCCCTGGAAAAATCTGGTGTGATCAACCTCTTAAGTCCATGAGAATCTCTGTGGTATGCAGGACGGGCAGGGATTACTGAGACGGAGTGCATGGAAGGGAAATTTTCCCTGCCTACTGACACTTGAGCTACGAAATAAAAAGGTATTTAATGAAGCATTTAGTAAACATTTTTACTGAAATCATCTTGTTTTTCAGAGGGAAAAACAAGCATTGGTCAACGTTTTTCTCAGCTGCACGAAAACAACTTTAAAGCCATGTAAGTTGTCCAGGTAAAGCAGATTTGCTGCCACTGCACAACCTTGTCATTGGGAACGAGTGCACCAAGCCCGATGTTGGCCGGGATGATACAAATCCTGTCACTGCCTCTCACCTGCAAGGCCCATAACGAGTTGTTAGGAGGCCAGGAGCAGATCTAATGGAGCGTGTTCCTCCCGCAGTGCCCTGATCATGTTTGCCCAGTACGTGCCAGGAGGGACGTTCAGGAGAGCAGCCGGGATGGCCGAGCGGGTCACAGACCTGGCCAGAAGCTGTGCGGCGGCAGCCAGGGACAGCCCCGACTGCCTGAAGCCTCTGGTAAGCTCAGTCATGTTTCCAGTGTGGTAAACCTTCCCAGAAGTGACTTGTCATTGCAGAGCCCTGGCACGAGTTTTTCCAGAGGCGTGAATCCATTACTCTGAGACGTGACCTCCCCACGTGTGCAGGTTTGGTTTGTGGACTCTTTCTCCCATCTATAAAGGTGAACTTCTAATTTTTCACAGGACAGGATTTTCTTTGATACAATATGCCAGGAGAAAAACCTTCCCAGGATTGCTGACTGCTGTGCTAAAGAGGATTCTGAAAGAAATGACTGCTTCCTCTCCCTGAAAAATTTCTCACAAGGCTTCATCCCTCCTTTGCAAAGGCCAGATGCCGAAGCTGCCTGCAGAAACTACTCACAGCATCAGCAACCATTAACAGCATAGTGAGTAATAAATCCTAGATTGGATGCATGGATGTGACAGTTTGGGCTGGAGGCAGAAAATGCAGCAGCAACCACAAAGTCCAGCCTAAGAGTCTCTCTCATACTAATGTTTCTTCCTAATGTGAATTACTTGTGCAATTTGTCCAGCTGTAATTGCCATTCTGTGAGGCCTGTTGTGCCACCTGCTGCTTTGGTTTTATCTCCAAGCGACATTATTCTGGCCCAGTTTATTGTAGTCTGTGTAAAGAACTCACCTGAAACCAAGGGCTTCCCTTTAGTCATTAAAAGCCAAGCAGGAGCTGTGCTGCCTCTAAGCCAGAACTGGCAGGATTTGAGACTTAAATTCCCAGGAAAACATCAGCCTCATCAAAATTTCATGAGACAAACCCACACTGTGCAACTGTTTGATATGTCAGGAAAACAATATCTTAAGTAGCCTTCATCCTTTTGTTACTTTTATAATTTTAGTATCAACTGAAACTAAAGCTGTTTTTCTCTGGTTTCAGTTTTACTTACGAAGTTTCCAGAAAGCATCCCTTCCTGCCTGCCCCAACAATCCTGTCAGTCGCTCTCCGGTATGAGGAGATGATGAAGAGGTGCTGCGGAGGTGCGGAAGGCCCCTCTCGGCACCTGGAGGAATGCTTCCAGACACAGGTACTCCATCACAGGGGTTTCGGTTACTGATGTGCAACTACGCAAACACTGAGAGACAAATACCAGCATTTCTTTCTCAACATCTGAGCCTGATACTGGAATTTACCTTGCTAAGCACAAACCAAAATCAGACTGCCCTGGAGCTCCTTGGTGACCATTTCCTCCCCTGTGCTAAAAGCACTGAACTCTTGTCTGAAGGGTTCTGCTTTCTTTTCACAGAGCACTTAATAAATGCTGGTGACTAAACAGCAAGCACAACAGTTGCTTGCAACTCGTACAGCATTTTACTTCCACTGTTAAAAAAAAAATTAAATACTGTCACCACTGTAGTTTCAATGTGAACTACTGTATTTTCTTCCACATTCATGGCTGCATTTTCTTTCTATCAGACACCGAAGGTGGTGAAGCCAGTAAGAGAAAATGCCCTGAGGCAGGAACACACATGTGGAATCCTGAAGAAGTTTGGAGAAAGGACCTTAAAGGCTCTGTGAGTTTTCCCCATGTTTGTTATTATTTAGGAATAAAGCTGTGAGTGCCTCCTCAGTGACTCTGAAGTACCAGCCCTGTCCTTTTTGTGTGCAGGTCACCATCTAATAAGGAAGACAGATTAGGAATTCAGATTTGTGTGTGGCAGCATCGCCATTTCCTTACAAACTGCCATGAGATTCCAAAAATCTAATCCCAAGTCTGAACCAATCACATCTCTCTGTGACAAAAGTTAGACAACGTCTCCACACAGAAATGATGATGGCTAGCACAATCTCCCACTTCAAATATAAACAATAATTACTTTCCTTCCCTGTAGGAAACTTACCCAGATAAGCCAGAAATTCCCCAAAGCTGATTTTGTCACTGTTCACAAACTTGTGATGGACGTGGCTGACATGCACAAGGACTGCTGCCGCGGAGACATGCTGGACTGCATGCAGGACAGGGTAAAGCCCTTCCATCGTTGTGTGGCTGCAGAAATTTAATGCTTTTGTTGTTACTGTTTCCAGATTTTTTTTCCTCCTCTGCTGTATGGATTGCTCTGCCAAACTGGAATTTAACTCTTCGGTCTAATAGTGTGGTTGATTTTCCCAACTGGCTTTTCTCGCCATGAAGCCATTAAAAAGTGCATAAAAATCACCTTCTCTGTCTCTAAAATGGAGATAAAAATACTGATTTAAAAAAAAAAAAAGAAAAAGACCACAGTCTGGTAAAATTTCCTTCTTTTCTTTTCTGTTGACAGGAAGACATTCTGCAGTATGTCTGCAGCAACCAGCACATCCTGTCCAGTAAGATCCAGCAGTGCTGTGAACAGCCCCTGTTACAAAGGAGTGAATGCATCATTCATGTGGAAAATGATGACAAACCTGCAGACCTGTCCCCCCACGTCAGGGAGTTTATTGAAGACAAAGGAATATGTGAACGTTTTGCCCAGGAAAAAGACACACACTTAGCCAGGTAGCACAAGGCTTCCTCTGTGAAATTGTCCCCGTTCCATCAGACAAACCTACGCTGAAATGTCCCTGCTGTCCTTCCCATCCCCGGCCTCCCAAGGGCAGTGGTTTTGGCTTCTCCCTAATTCCTGATCTTCCCCATACTGCAGGTTTCTGTATGAATACTCCAGGAGACACCCCGAATTTTCTGCCCAGATGCTTTTAAGGATTGGCAAAGGCTACGAGGACCTGCTACAGGAGTGCTGCATGCCTGGGGCTCCCAGCGGCTGCCTCAGCAGAGGGGTGGGTGCTAGTGGGCCCTGGGGCTCCTCGCAGCACGTGGAGGGGGTCAGACATGTCACCCCATCACTAAAAAGGCAGTATCCCTGCTCCAGGGCCACAGCTCAGCAAATACTGCAAGGTCTGACTGATTCCCAAATGGGAAAAGCACCAACAGAGCCTTCAGTTGTGAAGCAATTTAACATGGATGGATGGAGGGAAAGGGATGGAGCTAACACTACCACTTCTTTTGTCCCTGCTCCCTTTCGAGTTCCTGACCAATGCCAGCTCCCCCTCCCAAATGTAAGAAGCACTTACGGTTATTGTCTGAGATCAGGACAGTGGCCTTACAACACCTGAAATCAGAAGCTGCCCTGTGTCTTAGACCTGGCCCTCCAGCAGCCACACAAAATTCAGTAGGTGGTGGCAATTGGAGGTGGACATTTACCACAGACAGTTTACAGGGGTTTCAGACAGAAATGGCATTAAAAACAGGTGGTCCATACCAGGTGAGAGGCAGCTGGAGATACTCAGGCCTGATCAGGAGGCAGTAGGACATCCTGCATTCCCCCGATGCAATGACTCCTCAAATTCACTTATTTTTTTCAGGAGGAAGAACTGAGGAAACATATTTACGAAACAGAAAGTGTCATGAAGACAAGCTGCGACATTTACAATGAGAAAGGAGATTACTATTTCCAAAACGAGTATTACTGTTTCCTATGCTTCCTTACCCTGCTCCGGCTGGGCACAGTCCAGGCTGGAGTAACGCCGCGCGGGTCTCACAGGCCAGGCTAAAGGCACTGCTGAAACATTTGGCTGCACACAAACAGGGCAGTCTTACAGCTGCCCACCTGGGCTTAGAAACTCAAGGCTCAGTCCTGTCCTTGTGCTAAGGAGTGTTCCATGGGGCTGGGCTGGAACATCCCATGGGGAAGGCAGAGGCTGCTCACTGCTGCCTGGTGAAACAAGAACACCAGTATCACAAAATCTGTCATTTCAGGCTCCTCATGAGCTTCACCAAGAAGATGCCTCAGCTGACATCTGCAGAGCTGATCAAATTCACCAAGGAAATGACAACCATCGGCTCCAAATGCTGCCAGGTGGGCCAGGACAAGCTGCTGCCTTGTGCTGAGGAAAATGTGAGTATTATCCTTTGGTTCTGGATCTTACTTGTTGCAAAAAATCAGAGCCATTTCTGCACCGACATAAGCCAGCATTAAGTACAGTAAAGTATTCTCTATCTTACACACAAGCTTTAAATTCCTTTTACCCTAACTTCACTGTGAGCATTGTGTGTTTCCGTGATTTTTGAAAATGAAAAATTCATGTTGTAACATTGTTTTTTTCATTCTCTTGATAAAGCTGGATCTCGTGCTTGGGGAAATCTGTAGGAGACACCTGGCTGACCCCATAAATCCTGGAGTTTGCCGCTGCTGCAGCAGCTCCTATGCCTTCAGGAGGCCGTGCATAGGAAAACTGGAGGTTGATGAGAGTTATGTGCCCTTGGCCTTGACTCCAGGGCTATTTGCTTTCCATGGAGACTTGTGCACCACGGAAGAGGAAAAGTTACAGCACAGGAAGCAGGAGTAAGACATGATGGTTTGCTGTTACCCCTGGCACTGCTTGCCTTCCTCTTGCCCAGCGTCCTGCCTTCTTTCTTCTCTGGAACACTCCAAAACCAGACAATGATGTTTCATTTCAAAGGGGAAGAGGGCCAGCTTTGCTCCCTGGCAGAAATCCACATCTGGGTGGTGACTAAGGACGAAGAGCTGTGGGAAGGCAATGGGTGGGAACAGAATGGGGTGGGGGGCTGCTGGCCTGGCGTGGAGGGCAGTTCCGTGAGCACGTGCTTCCCTCCCAGTTCCCAGAGCTCTGCTCTCCTGCAGGATGCTCATCACCCTCCTCAAATACAAGCCCCAGATCAGTCCAGAGCAGTTGGGCTCCATCACGGCCGCCTTCAGTGCCATGAGGGAACAGTGCTGCGGAGAGGCAAACCCTGAGGCCTGCTTCCTGAAAGAGGTATTGCTTCTGTTTCCAGCCAAAGTTCCTCTGCAGCAGGGAGGGAAAGGGTACATCCACATTTTAGATCAAAGCATTTTCCCTGTTTATCCTCCTGCCTCTGTTTCCCTCTTGCCTTGCCCCCGCTGTTTCAGCCCGCCGAACTTCATACCCCAAAACTGCTTTGGTTCCTCTTTACCCTGCAGTAAATCCGCTTTTCCCTACTTCTCTCATGTCCCTCCCTTTACTGTATTCCTTAACGGAGCTTTAACAAACCATCCCTGACCCTTTGTTATCTTTTTTCCCAAGTTTTGGCTTAAAATTATAAAATGGAAAGAATTCTCTTATGCATAAAAAATGTTTCACCTCTGGATATATCTGAACAGCACATCTGCAAAGGATTCTACTGTCTCTTCCTACCAGAACTGTATTTTGGTATTTTTCTGACCAATACCAAATCTAAGGCCACCTCAGCTGAACAGAAAACCAGTGTGCATTCACAGTGATGAATGTGTCTGTGCTCTGCACACAGTGTTGTGTACACCTTGCCAAGGTCATAGGACAGGACCTGCCGTTAGCACCGCACTGAACATATCACAAGCGTATCAATCACCCTCCTGACACTATTGCTCCCAGTGATTTTCCTTTTTTCCAGGGTCCAGAACTCATCAAAAGGAGTGAGAAAATGCTGTCGGCGTAAGGAGCTGCACAGTTCATGGGAAGGTCCTCGCTGGACAAGTGACATGAACTGCACAGGGAGCATGTAAACCAAACCAAGTGACAAAAAGCCACATTTAGTACACAGAGAGGCTGAATCCTCATAAGGAAATCCACTGAAACAATCAGCTAAGTGATGGAAATTCAAGGTTTGGCTGTGGCCACCATCTTCTGGTATGCAATGTAATTTTATTACCCCAAATAGTCACAGACCGAAACAAAGAAAGGCATTTAAAATCCTAAGCTTATGAAGTGTAAGTGCAAATGAGATCAAATTAGAGAAAATCTGCCTGTAGCCACTTATAAATTACTTTTCAATCACTGAATAATTATTTTTGTAATGCTGGCCTTGAACTACAGCATATAAACTCACCAATATGGCCTGCTCTGGCTTGTTGTAATGTTGCCTTTAAACAGAGAAAGATTATCTTGGGCACCCCAAGTAAGGTGACAAAGAAAAAAAAAGTTAAGTAAAATGTCACAGAAAGGACAGGACAGGGACTGCTGAAGCACCTGGTCAGCAGGGAAATGTACAAATTCAGACAGGATACAGATGGTAATCACTGTTTCTGTGATTAATGGCTTGGGGTCCAAACTTGAGTGACCCCCATTTCCTCTGTCACCTGTGTGTCCTTGCTGTGTTTCCTTGAATGTCCCATAATACTTTGGAATAAATTCTTCTCCTGCTCTTGTCTGTGTCAGAAATGGTTCATTTAGACCACACAGCACCCACAAAGAACCAAGCCCACAATAGTCACAGCATGATTTCACTCACCCTAAAATCCTGGCCAATGGCATTAGGTCTGTGTCCTGTCCCAGAGTTGGCTCCCAGCAGTTTTCAGTCCCAATTCAGCAAGACAAGGGAAATGAAAAGGATTCAAGTCTTGAACATCAGATGGTGGCAAGATGGCTTATTTTGGGAAGAGTGGACATATCCAGGGGATTGGAGAACCTGCTTGGAAACACCTCTTTTCCACATGGGCTGTGCAAGAAATTATTTAATATTCCAGTACTTACACTTGGATGCACACTCTGCTGCTTCAAGGAACTTTCATTTACAGCTGGAAGGCAACTGTCATTTAATCCCTACCTCTGAACTGTGAATTATGTTCATTTCTGCCCTCTGTACTCCCTTGCCCCTAATATTTTTCCTAGGCAGGATTATGAACTGCTTTCAAATAACACACTTGCTCCAACCTGAGGAGCTTCAATCAGCACCTTGACCTTTATTTTCTGAATTCACATCCCAGTAACGTGATTTTGGGCAGTGTAAAGTTTTACAATTTGATTTACTCCACATAATTTCTAGGCCGCATGTTCTGCACATTCCTTTCCTCCCTCACAAGTATTTCTTACCTGCATAAGACAAAGGCAGCTGAGGTTAAGTCACAGATATGAAGTAAAAACAACAAATTACTGCAGGAGGACAGTTAACTGTGCACAGATTTATTTTATTTACATCTCTATAATTTGAGCTCTAATATTCAACACAACTCAGCCAGACAGGACCTGACAGTTGGCTGCTGCGCCGGGCGTGGGGCTGGGCTGGACCCAAACTGCATCCATGGGGAGGCCATGAGCCCAATCCTCTGTGGCTGTGACATGCAGCCTCTCACTAAGCACTTCTCAATTCCCTTTCAAACAGAAAACATAGGCAGGAAGACAACCATTTATTCCAACTACAAAAACCACTGAGATGCCTTTCAGGACCCAACAGTGTCTAGTGTGTTTAGTCAGAGTTCTTACTTTGCAGTTCATTAGGTATTTCAGGGATAAATTCCCTGTCATTGCAAAGAGCTGCGCAGCTCCTAAGTGGGAGGGTTTCCAGTTATGTTTTTCTAACAGTAGCTCAAAGCTTAGGCAGTTTCAGCATCCACCAGCCTGAAGCCAGTGGATTTCAGGCATCTTGCATGGATATTTTATAACTTAAGTGAAAATTCTACCTGCAGTCTTAAATACATAAATATCTTCTGCCACTTGGCTCTACTGAAAAGCTTTCTGCTAATATAATTCAGTATTTCTCTAATAGAGGGATAACTATATA